>NW_024037075.1:7856101-7879336 GCF_015706575.1 Patiria miniata
AAAACACTTGGAATGTCAAACACAAAATAAGAGGAAATGCCGAGAAACGGGCCACCGCTCCTCGGCTGGTTGGGCTTGCATGATCATGAATGGGCATTGTTGTGCGTCCGCGCCGCGACCGCAGCGTATCGTTAAAAGGCGGCCAAAATTTTCTGTGAGGCCATTACTCGTCTTCCAGTTTCAGCATCTGCTCGATTGTTCAACAGCAAATCTCGTGACAAAATCATGTCTACCTCTGCTGCAGCAACCAAATCTCCGTCCCTTCTCAAGTTGGTGAAGGAAGCCATTGCCACTCTAGGGGGCAAAGGCGGCGCCTCTTCTCAAGCCATCAAGAAGTACCTCCAGGAAAACTGTGGGGTAGACGTCGAAAAGAAGGCCAAAAGCATCCGCAATGCTCTCAACTCTGGTGTAGAGAAGGGTGAACTTATCCGCACAAGGGTAAGGGAGCCGCCGGTACGTTCAAGATTGACAGCACCAAGGAGAAAGCTGCCGCCAAGGCTAAGGCAGCTAAGGAGAAGGAGAGAATCAAGGCCAAGAAGGAACGGGAAATGAAAGCCGAGAAAGCCAAGAAAGCAAAGATTGCAGACAAAGCCAAGAAAGCCAAAATGGTGAAGAAAGCCAAAAAGCCCGCGCCGAAGAAGTCACCCAAGAAAGCTGCCAAGAAAACTCCCTCCAAGTCAACTAAATCATCTGCCAAGAAATCCTCCACCAAGCCAGCCAACAAGCCAAGAAGCCAGCCAGCAAGAGCACATCGAGCAAGCAGAAGAAAGTGTCGGCCAAGCCTTCGAAGAAATGAATCATCGAATCAACAAACTCAAACCAAAACGGCTCTTTTCAGAGCCACAACATTTTTACAAAAGAGATAGTCCTTTCCTGCACTTTGAAATGTTTATATATTTTTTATTTGTCATGATTACAATTTTCAAGTGTTCCTTTTTTAATTGTTTCGTATTAAGCCCCTCCTCACCAAAAAATAAATATTTAAATAAAACCCAGAGAGAGATAGAGAGAACCCCCCACCCCCCGCCACCAAAAAAAAAAAAAAAAAAAAGCGTAGTAAGCGGGTAAAAAGAGTGGTTGCAGAATCATGGTGGGTGGGCATAACGTGAAAGTGAATTCAACAACTTCAGATCAACAATTCACCTTAATAATATAAACCAATAATTTGTCCATGGTAGGGCTGAATGTTTTGAATCAGCGCGGAAAGAAACCGAGGCAAGCAGCATCGCCCGCCGTAAGAGTGTTGAGGGCGCTATAACGGTCAACTATCGTTGACAGTCCTATTTCGGCAAAGTTCGTGTAGTATTTAACGATTAATTTACATTTTTGTGAGGGCCTGTCGTCGGTAGAAAGAGAGAATCACCCACAATAAGATGGCCCCGCTTCAAACTCTAGAAATATCGCTGAAGGAAACAAAACTGAAATCAGCTAAACCGATAAAATACAAAATTACCGGTCAGCGGCGAAGTGCCCACACGTCATAAACGCCGATTTATATCATATGGCTTTTACTAATCACGTACAATTTTATATCAGTGGAAAGATCAAATCACGTAGTAGCCGCTTGGATCAGTTTCAAACTCTAGAAATACCCCTGCAATAAATAAGGAATCAAAACACTTGGAATGTCAAACACAAAATAAGAGGAAATGCCGAGAAACGGGCCACCGCTCCTCGGCTGGTTGGGCTTGCATGATCATGAATGGGCATTGTTGTGCGTCCGCGCCGCGACCGCAGCGTATCGTTAAAAGGCGGCCAAAATTTTCTGTGAGGCCATTACTCGTCTTCCAGTTTCAGCATCTGCTCGATTGTTCAACAGCAAATCTCGTGACAAAATCATGTCTACCTCTGCTGCAGCAACCAAATCTCCGTCCCTTCTCAAGTTGGTGAAGGAAGCCATTGCCACTCTAGGGGGCAAAGGCGGCGCCTCTTCTCAAGCCATCAAGAAGTACCTCCAGGAAAACTGTGGGGTAGACGTCGAAAAGAAGGCCAAAAGCATCCGCAATGCTCTCAACTCTGGTGTAGAGAAGGGTGAACTTATCCGCACCAAGGGTAAGGGAGCCGCCGGTACGTTCAAGATTGACAGCACCAAGGAGAAAGCTGCCGCCAAGGCTAAGGCAGCTAAGGAGAAGGAGAGAATCAAGGCCAAGAAGGAACGGGAAATGAAAGCCGAGAAAGCCAAGAAAGCAAAGATTGCAGACAAAGCCAAGAAAGCCAAAATGGTGAAGAAAGCCAAAAAGCCCGCGCCGAAGAAGTCACCCAAGAAAGCTGCCAAGAAAACTCCCTCCAAGTCAACTAAATCATCTGCCAAGAAATCCTCCACCAAGCCAGCCAAGCCAGCCAAGAAGCCAGCCAGCAAGAGCACATCGAGCAAGCAGAAGAAAGTGTCGGCCAAGCCTTCGAAGAAATGAATCATCGAATCAACAAACTCAAACCAAAACGGCTCTTTTCAGAGCCACAACATTTTTACAAAAGAGATAGTCCTTTCCTGCACTTTGAAATTTTTATATATTTTTTATTTGTCATGATTACAATTTTCAAGTGTTCCTTTTTTAATTGTTTCGTATTAAGCCCCTCCTCACCAAAAAATAAATATTTAAATAAAACCCAGAGAGAGATAGAGAGAACCCCCCCCCCCCCCCCCAAAAAAAAAAAAAAACAAAAAAGCGTAGTAAGCGGGTAAAAAGAGTGGTTGCAGAATCATGGTGGGTGGGCATAACGTGAAAGTGAATTCAACAACTTCAGATCAACAATTCACCTTAATAATATAAACCAATAATTTGTCCATGGTAGGGCTGAATGTTTTGAATCAGCGCGGAAAGAAACCGAGGCAAGCAGCATCGCCCGCCGTAAGAGTGTTGAGGGCGCTATAACGGTCAACTATCGTTGACAGTCCTATTTCGGCAAAGTTCGTGTAGTATTTAACGATTAATTTACATTTTTGTGAGGGCCTGTCGTCGGTAGAAAGAGAGAATCACCCACAATAAGATGGCCCCGCTTCAAACTCTAGAAATATCGCTGAAGGAAACAAAACTGAAATCAGCTAAACCGATAAAATACAAAATTACCGGTCAGCGGCGAAGTGCCCACACGTCATAAACGCCGATTTATATCATATGGCTTTTACTAATCACGTACAATTTTATATCAGTGGAAAGATCAAATCACGTAGTAGCCGCTTGGATCAGTTTCAAACTCTAGAAATACCCCTGCAATAAATAAGGAATCAAAACACTTGGAATGTCAAACACAAAATAAGAGGAAATGCCGAGAAACGGGCCACCGCTCCTCGGCTGGTTGGGCTTGCATGATCATGAATGGGCATTGTTGTGCGTCCGCGCCGCGACCGCAGCGTATCGTTAAAAGGCGGCCAAAATTTTCTGTGAGGCCATTACTCGTCTTCCAGTTTCAGCATCTGCTCGATTGTTCAACAGCAAATCTCGTGACAAAATCATGTCTACCTCTGCTGCAGCAACCAAATCTCCGTCCCTTCTCAAGTTGGTGAAGGAAGCCATTGCCACTCTAGGGGGCAAAGGCGGCGCCTCTTCTCAAGCCATCAAGAAGTACCTCCAGGAAAACTGTGGGGTAGACGTCGAAAAGAAGGCCAAAAGCATCCGCAATGCTCTCAACTCTGGTGTAGAGAAGGGTGAACTTATCCGCACCAAGGGTAAGGGAGCCGCCGGTACGTTCAAGATTGACAGCACCAAGGAGAAAGCTGCCGCCAAGGCTAAGGCAGCTAAGGAGAAGGAGAGAATCAAGGCCAAGAAGGAACGGGAAATGAAAGCCGAGAAAGCCAAGAAAGCAAAGATTGCAGACAAAGCCAAGAAAGCCAAAATGGTGAAGAAAGCCAAAAAGCCCGCGCCGAAGAAGTCACCCAAGAAAGCTGCCAAGAAAACTCCCTCCAAGTCAACTAAATCATCTGCCAAGAAATCCTCCACCAAGCCAGCCAAGCCAGCCAAGAAGCCAGCCAGCAAGAGCACATCGAGCAAGCAGAAGAAAGTGTCGGCCAAGCCTTCGAAGAAATGAATCATCGAATCAACAAACTCAAACCAAAACGGCTCTTTTCAGAGCCACAACATTTTTACAAAAGAGATAGTCCTTTCCTGCACTTTGAAATGTTTATATATTTTTTATTTGTCATGATTACAATTTTCAAGTGTTCCTTTTTTAATTGTTTCGTATTAAGCCCCTCCTCACCAAAAAATAAATATTTAAATAAAACCCAGAGAGAGATAGAGAGAACCCCCCACCCCCGCCACCAAAAAAAAAAAAAAAAAAAAAGCGTAGTAAGCGGGTAAAAAGAGTGGTTGCAGAATCATGGTGGGTGGGCATAACGTGAAAGTGAATTCAACAACTTCAGATCAACAATTCACCTTAATAATATAAACCAATAATTTGTCCATGGTAGGGCTGAATGTTTTGAATCAGCGCGGAAAGAAACCGAGGCAAGCAGCATCGCCCGCCGTAAGAGTGTTGAGGGCGCTATAACGGTCAACTATCGTTGACAGTCCTATTTCGGCAAAGTTCGTGTAGTATTTAACGATTAATTTACATTTTTGTGAGGGCCTGTCGTCGGTAGAAAGAGAGAATCACCCACAATAAGATGGCCCCGCTTCAAACTCTAGAAATATCGCTGAAGGAAACAAAACTGAAATCAGCTAAACCGATAAAATACAAAATTACCGGTCAGCGGCGAAGTGCCCACACGTCATAAACGCCGATTTATATCATATGGCTTTTACTAATCACGTACAATTTTATATCAGTGGAAAGATCAAATCACGTAGTAGCCGCTTGGATCAGTTTCAAACTCTAGAAATACCCCTGCAATAAATAAGGAATCAAAACACTTGGAATGTCAAACACAAAATAAGAGGAAATGCCGAGAAACGGGCCACCGCTCCTCGGCTGGTTGGGCTTGCATGATCATGAATGGGCATTGTTGTGCGTCCGCGCCGCGACCGCAGCGTATCGTTAAAAGGCGGCCAAAATTTTCTGTGAGGCCATTACTCGTCTTCCAGTTTCAGCATCTGCTCGATTGTTCAACAGCAAATCTCGTGACAAAATCATGTCTACCTCTGCTGCAGCAACCAAATCTCCGTCCCTTCTCAAGTTGGTGAAGGAAGCCATTGCCACTCTAGGGGGCAAAGGCGGCGCCTCTTCTCAAGCCATCAAGAAGTACCTCCAGGAAAACTGTGGGGTAGACGTCGAAAAGAAGGCCAAAAGCATCCGCAATGCTCTCAACTCTGGTGTAGAGAAGGGTGAACTTATCCGCACCAAGGGTAAGGGAGCCGCCGGTACGTTCAAGATTGACAGCACCAAGGAGAAAGCTGCCGCCAAGGCTAAGGCAGCTAAGGAGAAGGAGAGAATCAAGGCCAAGAAGGAACGGGAAATGAAAGCCGAGAAAGCCAAGAAAGCAAAGATTGCAGACAAAGCCAAGAAAGCCAAAATGGTGAAGAAAGCCAAAAAGCCCGCGCCGAAGAAGTCACCCAAGAAAGCTGCCAAGAAAACTCCCTCCAAGTCAACTAAATCATCTGCCAAGAAATCCTCCACCAAGCCAGCCAAGCCAGCCAAGAAGCCAGCCAGCAAGAGCACATCGAGCAAGCAGAAGAAAGTGTCGGCCAAGCCTTCGAAGAAATGAATCATCGAATCAACAAACTCAAACCAAAACGGCTCTTTTCAGAGCCACAACATTTTTACAAAAGAGATAGTCCTTTCCTGCACTTTGAAATGTTTATATATTTTTATTTGTCATGATTACAATTTTCAAGTGTTCCTTTTTTAATTGTTTCGTATTAAGCCCCTCCTCACCAAAAAATAAATATTTAAATAAAACCCAGAGAGAGATAGAGAGAACCCCCCCACCCCCCGCCACAAAAAAAAAAAAAAAAAAAAAAGCGTAGTAAGCGGGTAAAAAGAGTGGTTGCAGAATCATGGTGGGTGGGCATAACGTGAAAGTGAATTCAACAACTTCAGATCAACAATTCACCTTAATAATATAAACCAATAATTTGTCCATGGTAGGGCTGAATGTTTTGAATCAGCGCGGAAAGAAACCGAGGCAAGCAGCATCGCCCGCCGTAAGAGTGTTGAGGGCGCTATAACGGTCAACTATCGTTGACAGTCCTATTTCGGCAAAGTTCGTGTAGTATTTAACGATTAATTTACATTTTTGTGAGGGCCTGTCGTCGGTAGAAAGAGAGAATCACCCACAATAAGATGGCCCCGCTTCAAACTCTAGAAATATCGCTGAAGGAAACAAAACTGAAATCAGCTAAACCGATAAAATACAAAATTACCGGTCAGCGGCGAAGTGCCCACACGTCATAAACGCCGATTTATATCATATGGCTTTTACTAATCACGTACAATTTTATATCAGTGGAAAGATCAAATCACGTAGTAGCCGCTTGGATCAGTTTCAAACTCTAGAAATACCCCTGCAATAAATAAGGAATCAAAACACTTGGAATGTCAAACACAAAATAAGAGGAAATGCCGAGAAACGGGCCACCGCTCCTCGGCTGGTTGGGCTTGCATGATCATGAATGGGCATTGTTGTGCGTCCGCGCCGCGACCGCAGCGTATCGTTAAAAGGCGGCCAAAATTTTCTGTGAGGCCATTACTCGTCTTCCAGTTTCAGCATCTGCTCGATTGTTCAACAGCAAATCTCGTGACAAAATCATGTCTACCTCTGCTGCAGCAACCAAATCTCCGTCCCTTCTCAAGTTGGTGAAGGAAGCCATTGCCACTCTAGGGGGCAAAGGCGGCGCCTCTTCTCAAGCCATCAAGAAGTACCTCCAGGAAAACTGTGGGGTAGACGTCGAAAAGAAGGCCAAAAGCATCCGCAATGCTCTCAACTCTGGTGTAGAGAAGGGTGAACTTATCCGCACCAAGGGTAAGGGAGCCGCCGGTACGTTCAAGATTGACAGCACCAAGGAGAAAGCTGCCGCCAAGGCTAAGGCAGCTAAGGAGAAGGAGAGAATCAAGGCCAAGAAGGAACGGGAAATGAAAGCCGAGAAAGCCAAGAAAGCAAAGATTGCAGACAAAGCCAAGAAAGCCAAAATGGTGAAGAAAGCCAAAAAGCCCGCGCCGAAGAAGTCACCCAAGAAAGCTGCCAAGAAAACTCCCTCCAAGTCAACTAAATCATCTGCCAAGAAATCCTCCACCAAGCCAGCCAAGCCAGCCAAGAAGCCAGCCAGCAAGAGCACATCGAGCAAGCAGAAGAAAGTGTCGGCCAAGCCTTCGAAGAAATGAATCATCGAATCAACAAACTCAAACCAAAACGGCTCTTTTCAGAGCCACAACATTTTTACAAAAGAGATAGTCCTTTCCTGCACTTTGAAATGTTTATATATTTTTTATTTGTCATGATTACAATTTTCAAGTGTTCCTTTTTTAATTGTTTCGTATTAAGCCCCTCCTCACCAAAAAATAAATATTTAAATAAAACCCAGAGAGAGATAGAGAGAACCCCCCCACCCCCCGCCACCAAAAAAAAAAAAAAAAAAAAAGCGTAGTAAGCGGGTAAAAAGAGTGGTTGCAGAATCATGGTGGGTGGGCATAACGTGAAAGTGAATTCAACAACTTCAGATCAACAATTCACCTTAATAATATAAACCAATAATTTGTCCATGGTAGGGCTGAATGTTTTGAATCAGCGCGGAAAGAAACCGAGGCAAGCAGCATCGCCCGCCGTAAGAGTGTTGAGGGCGCTATAACGGTCAACTATCGTTGACAGTCCTATTTCGGCAAAGTTCGTGTAGTATTTAACGATTAATTTACATTTTTGTGAGGGCCTGTCGTCGGTAGAAAGAGAGAATCACCCACAATAAGATGGCCCCGCTTCAAACTCTAGAAATATCGCTGAAGGAAACAAAACTGAAATCAGCTAAACCGATAAAATACAAAATTACCGGTCAGCGGCGAAGTGCCCACACGTCATAAACGCCGATTTATATCATATGGCTTTTACTAATCACGTACAATTTTATATCAGTGGAAAGATCAAATCACGTAGTAGCCGCTTGGATCAGTTTCAAACTCTAGAAATACCCCTGCAATAAATAAGGAATCAAAACACTTGGAATGTCAAACACAAAATAAGAGGAAATGCCGAGAAACGGGCCACCGCTCCTCGGCTGGTTGGGCTTGCATGATCATGAATGGGCATTGTTGTGCGTCCGCGCCGCGACCGCAGCGTATCGTTAAAAGGCGGCCAAAATTTTCTGTGAGGCCATTACTCGTCTTCCAGTTTCAGCATCTGCTCGATTGTTCAACAGCAAATCTCGTGACAAAATCATGTCTACCTCTGCTGCAGCAACCAAATCTCCGTCCCTTCTCAAGTTGGTGAAGGAAGCCATTGCCACTCTAGGGGGCAAAGGCGGCGCCTCTTCTCAAGCCATCAAGAAGTACCTCCAGGAAAACTGTGGGGTAGACGTCGAAAAGAAGGCCAAAAGCATCCGCAATGCTCTCAACTCTGGTGTAGAGAAGGGTGAACTTATCCGCACCAAGGGTAAGGGAGCCGCCGGTACGTTCAAGATTGACAGCACCAAGGAGAAAGCTGCCGCCAAGGCTAAGGCAGCTAAGGAGAAGGAGAGAATCAAGGCCAAGAAGGAACGGGAAATGAAAGCCGAGAAAGCCAAGAAAGCAAAGATTGCAGACAAAGCCAAGAAAGCCAAAATGGTGAAGAAAGCCAAAAAGCCCGCGCCGAAGAAGTCACCCAAGAAAGCTGCCAAGAAAACTCCCTCCAAGTCAACTAAATCATCTGCCAAGAAATCCTCCACCAAGCCAGCCAAGCCAGCCAAGAAGCCAGCCAGCAAGAGCACATCGAGCAAGCAGAAGAAAGTGTCGGCCAAGCCTTCGAAGAAATGAATCATCGAATCAACAAACTCAAACCAAAACGGCTCTTTTCAGAGCCACAACATTTTTACAAAAGAGATAGTCCTTTCCTGCACTTTGAAATGTTTATATATTTTTTATTTGTCATGATTACAATTTTCAAGTGTTCCTTTTTTAATTGTTTCGTATTAAGCCCCTCCTCACCAAAAAATAAATATTTAAATAAAACCCAGAGAGAGATAGAGAGAACCCCCCCACCCCCCGCCACCAAAAAAAAACAAAACAAAAAAAGCGTAGTAAGCGGGTAAAAAGAGTGGTTGCAGAATCATGGTGGGTGGGCATAACGTGAAAGTGAATTCAACAACTTCAGATCAACAATTCACCTTAATAATATAAACCAATAATTTGTCCATGGTAGGGCTGAATGTTTTGAATCAGCGCGGAAAGAAACCGAGGCAAGCAGCATCGCCCGCCGTAAGAGTGTTGAGGGCGCTATAACGGTCAACTATCGTTGACAGTCCTATTTCGGCAAAGTTCGTGTAGTATTTAACGATTAATTTACATTTTTGTGAGGGCCTGTCGTCGGTAGAAAGAGAGAATCACCCACAATAAGATGGCCCCGCTTCAAACTCTAGAAATATCGCTGAAGGAAACAAAACTGAAATCAGCTAAACCGATAAAATACAAAATTACCGGTCAGCGGCGAAGTGCCCACACGTCATAAACGCCGATTTATATCATATGGCTTTTACTAATCACGTACAATTTTATATCAGTGGAAAGATCAAATCACGTAGTAGCCGCTTGGATCAGTTTCAAACTCTAGAAATACCCCTGCAATAAATAAGGAATCAAAACACTTGGAATGTCAAACACAAAATAAGAGGAAATGCCGAGAAACGGGCCACCGCTCCTCGGCTGGTTGGGCTTGCATGATCATGAATGGGCATTGTTGTGCGTCCGCGCCGCGACCGCAGCGTATCGTTAAAAGGCGGCCAAAATTTTCTGTGAGGCCATTACTCGTCTTCCAGTTTCAGCATCTGCTCGATTGTTCAACAGCAAATCTCGTGACAAAATCATGTCTACCTCTGCTGCAGCAACCAAATCTCCGTCCCTTCTCAAGTTGGTGAAGGAAGCCATTGCCACTCTAGGGGGCAAAGGCGGCGCCTCTTCTCAAGCCATCAAGAAGTACCTCCAGGAAAACTGTGGGGTAGACGTCGAAAAGAAGGCCAAAAGCATCCGCAATGCTCTCAACTCTGGTGTAGAGAAGGGTGAACTTATCCGCACCAAGGGTAAGGGAGCCGCCGGTACGTTCAAGATTGACAGCACCAAGGAGAAAGCTGCCGCCAAGGCTAAGGCAGCTAAGGAGAAGGAGAGAATCAAGGCCAAGAAGGAACGGGAAATGAAAGCCGAGAAAGCCAAGAAAGCAAAGATTGCAGACAAAGCCAAGAAAGCCAAAATGGTGAAGAAAGCCAAAAAGCCCGCGCCGAAGAAGTCACCCAAGAAAGCTGCCAAGAAAACTCCCTCCAAGTCAACTAAATCATCTGCCAAGAAATCCTCCACCAAGCCAGCCAAGCCAGCCAAGAAGCCAGCCAGCAAGAGCACATCGAGCAAGCAGAAGAAAGTGTCGGCCAAGCCTTCGAAGAAATGAATCATCGAATCAACAAACTCAAACCAAAACGGCTCTTTTCAGAGCCACAACATTTTTACAAAAGAGATAGTCCTTTCCTGCACTTTGAAATGTTTATATATTTTTATTTGTCATGATTACAATTTTCAAGTGTTCCTTTTTTAATTGTTTCGTATTAAGCCCCTCCTCACCAAAAAATAAATATTTAAATAAAACCCAGAGAGAGATAGAGAGAACCCCCCCCCCCCCCCCGCCACCAAAAAAAAAAAAAAAAAAAAAGCGTAGTAAGCGGGTAAAAAGAGTGGTTGCAGAATCATGGTGGGTGGGCATAACGTGAAAGTGAATTCAACAACTTCAGATCAACAATTCACCTTAATAATATAAACCAATAATTTGTCCATGGTAGGGCTGAATGTTTTGAATCAGCGCGGAAAGAAACCGAGGCAAGCAGCATCGCCCGCCGTAAGAGTGTTGAGGGCGCTATAACGGTCAACTATCGTTGACAGTCCTATTTCGGCAAAGTTCGTGTAGTATTTAACGATTAATTTACATTTTTGTGAGGGCCTGTCGTCGGTAGAAAGAGAGAATCACCCACAATAAGATGGCCCCGCTTCAAACTCTAGAAATATCGCTGAAGGAAACAAAACTGAAATCAGCTAAACCGATAAAATACAAAATTACCGGTCAGCGGCGAAGTGCCCACACGTCATAAACGCCGATTTATATCATATGGCTTTTACTAATCACGTACAATTTTATATCAGTGGAAAGATCAAATCACGTAGTAGCCGCTTGGATCAGTTTCAAACTCTAGAAATACCCCTGCAATAAATAAGGAATCAAAACACTTGGAATGTCAAACACAAAATAAGAGGAAATGCCGAGAAACGGGCCACCGCTCCTCGGCTGGTTGGGCTTGCATGATCATGAATGGGCATTGTTGTGCGTCCGCGCCGCGACCGCAGCGTATCGTTAAAAGGCGGCCAAAATTTTCTGTGAGGCCATTACTCGTCTTCCAGTTTCAGCATCTGCTCGATTGTTCAACAGCAAATCTCGTGACAAAATCATGTCTACCTCTGCTGCAGCAACCAAATCTCCGTCCCTTCTCAAGTTGGTGAAGGAAGCCATTGCCACTCTAGGGGGCAAAGGCGGCGCCTCTTCTCAAGCCATCAAGAAGTACCTCCAGGAAAACTGTGGGGTAGACGTCGAAAAGAAGGCCAAAAGCATCCGCAATGCTCTCAACTCTGGTGTAGAGAAGGGTGAACTTATCCGCACCAAGGGTAAGGGAGCCGCCGGTACGTTCAAGATTGACAGCACCAAGGAGAAAGCTGCCGCCAAGGCTAAGGCAGCTAAGGAGAAGGAGAGAATCAAGGCCAAGAAGGAACGGGAAATGAAAGCCGAGAAAGCCAAGAAAGCAAAGATTGCAGACAAAGCCAAGAAAGCCAAAATGGTGAAGAAAGCCAAAAAGCCCGCGCCGAAGAAGTCACCCAAGTCAAGAAAACCAAGAAAGCTGCCAAGAAATCCTCCACCAAGCCAGCCAAGCCAGCCAAGAAGCCAGCCAGCAAGAGCACATCGAGCAAGCAGAAGAAAGTGTCGGCCAAGCCTTCGAAGAAATGAATCATCGAATCAACAAACTCAAACCAAAACGGCTCTTTTCAGAGCCACAACATTTTTACAAAAGAGATAGTCCTTTCCTGCACTTTGAAATGTTTATATATTTTTTATTTGTCATGATTACAATTTTCAAGTGTTCCTTTTTTAATTGTTTCGTATTAAGCCCCTCCTCACCAAAAAATAAATATTTAAATAAAACCCAGAGAGAGATAGAGAGAAACCCCCCCCCCACCCCCGCCACCAAAAAAAAAAAAAAAAAAAAAAGCGTAGTAAGCGGGTAAAAAGAGTGGTTGCAGAATCATGGTGGGTGGGCATAACGTGAAAGTGAATTCAACAACTTCAGATCAACAATTCACCTTAATAATATAAACCAATAATTTGTCCATGGTAGGGCTGAATGTTTTGAATCAGCGCGGAAAGAAACCGAGGCAAGCAGCATCGCCCGCCGTAAGAGTGTTGAGGGCGCTATAACGGTCAACTATCGTTGACAGTCCTATTTCGGCAAAGTTCGTGTAGTATTTAACGATTAATTTACATTTTTGTGAGGGCCTGTCGTCGGTAGAAAGAGAGAATCACCCACAATAAGATGGCCCCGCTTCAAACTCTAGAAATATCGCTGAAGGAAACAAAACTGAAATCAGCTAAACCGATAAAATACAAAATTACCGGTCAGCGGCGAAGTGCCCACACGTCATAAACGCCGATTTATATCATATGGCTTTTACTAATCACGTACAATTTTATATCAGTGGAAAGATCAAATCACGTAGTAGCCGCTTGGATCAGTTTCAAACTCTAGAAATACCCCTGCAATAAATAAGGAATCAAAACACTTGGAATGTCAAACACAAAATAAGAGGAAATGCCGAGAAACGGGCCACCGCTCCTCGGCTGGTTGGGCTTGCATGATCATGAATGGGCATTGTTGTGCGTCCGCGCCGCGACCGCAGCGTATCGTTAAAAGGCGGCCAAAATTTTCTGTGAGGCCATTACTCGTCTTCCAGTTTCAGCATCTGCTCGATTGTTCAACAGCAAATCTCGTGACAAAATCATGTCTACCTCTGCTGCAGCAACCAAATCTCCGTCCCTTCTCAAGTTGGTGAAGGAAGCCATTGCCACTCTAGGGGGCAAAGGCGGCGCCTCTTCTCAAGCCATCAAGAAGTACCTCCAGGAAAACTGTGGGGTAGACGTCGAAAAGAAGGCCAAAAGCATCCGCAATGCTCTCAACTCTGGTGTAGAGAAGGGTGAACTTATCCGCACCAAGGGTAAGGGAGCCGCCGGTACGTTCAAGATTGACAGCACCAAGGAGAAAGCTGCCGCCAAGGCTAAGGCAGCTAAGGAGAAGGAGAGAATCAAGGCCAAGAAGGAACGGGAAATGAAAGCCGAGAAAGCCAAGAAAGCAAAGATTGCAGACAAAGCCAAGAAAGCCAAAATGGTGAAGAAAGCCAAAAAGCCCGCGCCGAAGAAGTCACCCAAGAAAGCTGCCAAGAAAACTCCCTCCAAGTCAACTAAATCATCTGCCAAGAAATCCTCCACCAAGCCAGCCAAGCCAGCCAAGAAGCCAGCCAGCAAGAGCACATCGAGCAAGCAGAAGAAAGTGTCGGCCAAGCCTTCGAAGAAATGAATCATCGAATCAACAAACTCAAACCAAAACGGCTCTTTTCAGAGCCACAACATTTTTACAAAAGAGATAGTCCTTTCCTGCACTTTGAAATTTTTATATTTTTTATTTGTCATGATTACAATTTTCAAGTGTTCCTTTTTTAATTGTTTCGTATTAAGCCCCTCCTCACCAAAAAATAAATATTTAAATAAAACCCAGAGAGAGATAGAGAGAAACCCCCCCCACCCCCGCCACCAAAAAAAAAAAAACAAAAAAAGCGTAGTAAGCGGGTAAAAAGAGTGGTTGCAGAATCATGGTGGGTGGGCATAACGTGAAAGTGAATTCAACAACTTCAGATCAACAATTCACCTTAATAATATAAACCAATAATTTGTCCATGGTAGGGCTGAATGTTTTGAATCAGCGCGGAAAGAAACCGAGGCAAGCAGCATCGCCCGCCGTAAGAGTGTTGAGGGCGCTATAACGGTCAACTATCGTTGACAGTCCTATTTCGGCAAAGTTCGTGTAGTATTTAACGATTAATTTACATTTTTGTGAGGGCCTGTCGTCGGTAGAAAGAGAGAATCACCCACAATAAGATGGCCCCGCTTCAAACTCTAGAAATATCGCTGAAGGAAACAAAACTGAAATCAGCTAAACCGATAAAATACAAAATTACCGGTCAGCGGCGAAGTGCCCACACGTCATAAACGCCGATTTATATCATATGGCTTTTACTAATCACGTACAATTTTATATCAGTGGAAAGATCAAATCACGTAGTAGCCGCTTGGATCAGTTTCAAACTCTAGAAATACCCCTGCAATAAATAAGGAATCAAAACACTTGGAATGTCAAACACAAAATAAGAGGAAATGCCGAGAAACGGGCCACCGCTCCTCGGCTGGTTGGGCTTGCATGATCATGAATGGGCATTGTTGTGCGTCCGCGCCGCGACCGCAGCGTATCGTTAAAAGGCGGCCAAAATTTTCTGTGAGGCCATTACTCGTCTTCCAGTTTCAGCATCTGCTCGATTGTTCAACAGCAAATCTCGTGACAAAATCATGTCTACCTCTGCTGCAGCAACCAAATCTCCGTCCCTTCTCAAGTTGGTGAAGGAAGCCATTGCCACTCTAGGGGGCAAAGGCGGCGCCTCTTCTCAAGCCATCAAGAAGTACCTCCAGGAAAACTGTGGGGTAGACGTCGAAAAGAAGGCCAAAAGCATCCGCAATGCTCTCAACTCTGGTGTAGAGAAGGGTGAACTTATCCGCACCAAGGGTAAGGGAGCCGCCGGTACGTTCAAGATTGACAGCACCAAGGAGAAAGCTGCCGCCAAGGCTAAGGCAGCTAAGGAGAAGGAGAGAATCAAGGCCAAGAAGGAACGGGAAATGAAAGCCGAGAAAGCCAAGAAAGCAAAGATTGCAGACAAAGCCAAGAAAGCCAAAATGGTGAAGAAAGCCAAAAAGCCCGCGCCGAAGAAGTCACCCAAGAAAGCTGCCAAGAAAACTCCCTCCAAGTCAACTAAATCATCTGCCAAGAAATCCTCCACCAAGCCAGCCAAGCCAGCCAAGAAGCCAGCCAGCAAGAGCACATCGAGCAAGCAGAAGAAAGTGTCGGCCAAGCCTTCGAAGAAATGAATCATCGAATCAACAAACTCAAACCAAAACGGCTCTTTTCAGAGCCACAACATTTTTACAAAAGAGATAGTCCTTTCCTGCACTTTGAAATGTTTATATATTTTTTATTTGTCATGATTACAATTTTCAAGTGTTCCTTTTTTAATTGTTTCGTATTAAGCCCCTCCTCACCAAAAAATAAATATTTAAATAAAACCCAGAGAGAGATAGAGAGAACCCCCCCCACCCCCGCCACCAAAAAAAAAAAAACAAAAAAAGCGTAGTAAGCGGGTAAAAAGAGTGGTTGCAGAATCATGGTGGGTGGGCATAACGTGAAAGTGAATTCAACAACTTCAGATCAACAATTCACCTTAATAATATAAACCAATAATTTGTCCATGGTAGGGCTGAATGTTTTGAATCAGCGCGGAAAGAAACCGAGGCAAGCAGCATCGCCCGCCGTAAGAGTGTTGAGGGCGCTATAACGGTCAACTATCGTTGACAGTCCTATTTCGGCAAAGTTCGTGTAGTATTTAACGATTAATTTACATTTTTGTGAGGGCCTGTCGTCGGTAGAAAGAGAGAATCACCCACAATAAGATGGCCCCGCTTCAAACTCTAGAAATATCGCTGAAGGAAACAAAACTGAAATCAGCTAAACCGATAAAATACAAAATTACCGGTCAGCGGCGAAGTGCCCACACGTCATAAACGCCGATTTATATCATATGGCTTTTACTAATCACGTACAATTTTATATCAGTGGAAAGATCAAATCACGTAGTAGCCGCTTGGATCAGTTTCAAACTCTAGAAATACCCCTGCAATAAATAAGGAATCAAAACACTTGGAATGTCAAACACAAAATAAGAGGAAATGCCGAGAAACGGGCCACCGCTCCTCGGCTGGTTGGGCTTGCATGATCATGAATGGGCATTGTTGTGCGTCCGCGCCGCGACCGCAGCGTATCGTTAAAAGGCGGCCAAAATTTTCTGTGAGGCCATTACTCGTCTTCCAGTTTCAGCATCTGCTCGATTGTTCAACAGCAAATCTCGTGACAAAATCATGTCTACCTCTGCTGCAGCAACCAAATCTCCGTCCCTTCTCAAGTTGGTGAAGGAAGCCATTGCCACTCTAGGGGGCAAAGGCGGCGCCTCTTCTCAAGCCATCAAGAAGTACCTCCAGGAAAACTGTGGGGTAGACGTCGAAAAGAAGGCCAAAAGCATCCGCAATGCTCTCAACTCTGGTGTAGAGAAGGGTGAACTTATCCGCACCAAGGGTAAGGGAGCCGCCGGTACGTTCAAGATTGACAGCACCAAGGAGAAAGCTGCCGCCAAGGCTAAGGCAGCTAAGGAGAAGGAGAGAATCAAGGCCAAGAAGGAACGGGAAATGAAAGCCGAGAAAGCCAAGAAAGCAAAGATTGCAGACAAAGCCAAGAAAGCCAAAATGGTGAAGAAAGCCAAAAAGCCCGCGCCGAAGAAGTCACCCAAGAAAGCTGCCAAGAAAACTCCCTCCAAGTCAACTAAATCATCTGCCAAGAAATCCTCCACCAAGCCAGCCAAGCCAGCCAAGAAGCCAGCCAGCAAGAGCACATCGAGCAAGCAGAAGAAAGTGTCGGCCAAGCCTTCGAAGAAATGAATCATCGAATCAACAAACTCAAACCAAAACGGCTCTTTTCAGAGCCACAACATTTTTACAAAAGAGATAGTCCTTTCCTGCACTTTGAAATTTTATATATTTTTTATTTGTCATGATTACAATTTTCAAGTGTTCCTTTTTTAATTGTTTCGTATTAAGCCCCTCCTCACCAAAAAATAAATATTTAAATAAAACCCAGAGAGAGATAGAGAGAGACCCCCCCCCCACCCCCGCCAAAAAAAAAAAAACAAACAAAAAAAGCGTAGTAAGCGGGTAAAAAGAGTGGTTGCAGAATCATGGTGGGTGGGCATAACGTGAAAGTGAATTCAACAACTTCAGATCAACAATTCACCTTAATAATATAAACCAATAATTTGTCCATGGTAGGGCTGAATGTTTTGAATCAGCGCGGAAAGAAACCGAGGCAAGCAGCATCGCCCGCCGTAAGAGTGTTGAGGGCGCTATAACGGTCAACTATCGTTGACAGTCCTATTTCGGCAAAGTTCGTGTAGTATTTAACGATTAATTTACATTTTTGTGAGGGCCTGTCGTCGGTAGAAAGAGAGAATCACCCACAATAAGATGGCCCCGCTTCAAACTCTAGAAATATCGCTGAAGGAAACAAAACTGAAATCAGCTAAACCGATAAAATACAAAATTACCGGTCAGCGGCGAAGTGCCCACACGTCATAAACGCCGATTTATATCATATGGCTTTTACTAATCACGTACAATTTTATATCAGTGGAAAGATCAAATCACGTAGTAGCCGCTTGGATCAGTTTCAAACTCTAGAAATACCCCTGCAATAAATAAGGAATCAAAACACTTGGAATGTCAAACACAAAATAAGAGGAAATGCCGAGAAACGGGCCACCGCTCCTCGGCTGGTTGGGCTTGCATGATCATGAATGGGCATTGTTGTGCGTCCGCGCCGCGACCGCAGCGTATCGTTAAAAGGCGGCCAAAATTTTCTGTGAGGCCATTACTCGTCTTCCAGTTTCAGCATCTGCTCGATTGTTCAACAGCAAATCTCGTGACAAAATCATGTCTACCTCTGCTGCAGCAACCAAATCTCCGTCCCTTCTCAAGTTGGTGAAGGAAGCCATTGCCACTCTAGGGGGCAAAGGCGGCGCCTCTTCTCAAGCCATCAAGAAGTACCTCCAGGAAAACTGTGGGGTAGACGTCGAAAAGAAGGCCAAAAGCATCCGCAATGCTCTCAACTCTGGTGTAGAGAAGGGTGAACTTATCCGCACCAAGGGTAAGGGAGCCGCCGGTACGTTCAAGATTGACAGCACCAAGGAGAAAGCTGCCGCCAAGGCTAAGGCAGCTAAGGAGAAGGAGAGAATCAAGGCCAAGAAGGAACGGGAAATGAAAGCCGAGAAAGCCAAGAAAGCAAAGATTGCAGACAAAGCCAAGAAAGCCAAAATGGTGAAGAAAGCCAAAAAGCCCGCGCCGAAGAAGTCACCCAAGAAAGCTGCCAAGAAAACTCCCTCCAAGTCAACTAAATCATCTGCCAAGAAATCCTCCACCAAGCCAGCCAAGCCAGCCAAGAAGCCAGCCAGCAAGAGCACATCGAGCAAGCAGAAGAAAGTGTCGGCCAAGCCTTCGAAGAAATGAATCATCGAATCAACAAACTCAAACCAAAACGGCTCTTTTCAGAGCCACAACATTTTTACAAAAGAGATAGTCCTTTCCTGCACTTTGAAATGTTTATATATTTTTTATTTGTCATGATTACAATTTTCAAGTGTTCCTTTTTTAATTGTTTCGTATTAAGCCCCTCCTCACCAAAAAATAAATATTTAAATAAAACCCAGAGAGAGATAGAGAGAACCCCCCCACCCCCCGCCACCAAAAAAAAAACAAACAAAAAAAGCGTAGTAAGCGGGTAAAAAGAGTGGTTGCAGAATCATGGTGGGTGGGCATAACGTGAAAGTGAATTCAACAACTTCAGATCAACAATTCACCTTAATAATATAAACCAATAATTTGTCCATGGTAGGGCTGAATGTTTTGAATCAGCGCGGAAAGAAACCGAGGCAAGCAGCATCGCCCGCCGTAAGAGTGTTGAGGGCGCTATAACGGTCAACTATCGTTGACAGTCCTATTTCGGCAAAGTTCGTGTAGTATTTAACGATTAATTTACATTTTTGTGAGGGCCTGTCGTCGGTAGAAAGAGAGAATCACCCACAATAAGATGGCCCCGCTTCAAACTCTAGAAATATCGCTGAAGGAAACAAAACTGAAATCAGCTAAACCGATAAAATACAAAATTACCGGTCAGCGGCGAAGTGCCCACACGTCATAAACGCCGATTTATATCATATGGCTTTTACTAATCACGTACAATTTTATATCAGTGGAAAGATCAAATCACGTAGTAGCCGCTTGGATCAGTTTCAAACTCTAGAAATACCCCTGCAATAAATAAGGAATCAAAACACTTGGAATGTCAAACACAAAATAAGAGGAAATGCCGAGAAACGGGCCACCGCTCCTCGGCTGGTTGGGCTTGCATGATCATGAATGGGCATTGTTGTGCGTCCGCGCCGCGACCGCAGCGTATCGTTAAAAGGCGGCCAAAATTTTCTGTGAGGCCATTACTCGTCTTCCAGTTTCAGCATCTGCTCGATTGTTCAACAGCAAATCTCGTGACAAAATCATGTCTACCTCTGCTGCAGCAACCAAATCTCCGTCCCTTCTCAAGTTGGTGAAGGAAGCCATTGCCACTCTAGGGGGCAAAGGCGGCGCCTCTTCTCAAGCCATCAAGAAGTACCTCCAGGAAAACTGTGGGGTAGACGTCGAAAAGAAGGCCAAAAGCATCCGCAATGCTCTCAACTCTGGTGTAGAGAAGGGTGAACTTATCCGCACCAAGGGTAAGGGAGCCGCCGGTACGTTCAAGATTGACAGCACCAAGGAGAAAGCTGCCGCCAAGGCTAAGGCAGCTAAGGAGAAGGAGAGAATCAAGGCCAAGAAGGAACGGGAAATGAAAGCCGAGAAAGCCAAGAAAGCAAAGATTGCAGACAAAGCCAAGAAAGCCAAAATGGTGAAGAAAGCCAAAAAGCCCGCGCCGAAGAAGTCACCCAAGAAAGCTGCCAAGAAAACTCCCTCCAAGTCAACTAAATCATCTGCCAAGAAATCCTCCACCAAGCCAGCCAAGCCAGCCAAGAAGCCAGCCAGCAAGAGCACATCGAGCAAGCAGAAGAAAGTGTCGGCCAAGCCTTCGAAGAAATGAATCATCGAATCAACAAACTCAAACCAAAACGGCTCTTTTCAGAGCCACAACATTTTTACAAAAGAGATAGTCCTTTCCTGCACTTTGAAATGTTTATATATTTTTTATTTGTCATGATTACAATTTTCAAGTGTTCCTTTTTTAATTGTTTCGTATTAAGCCCCTCCTCACCAAAAAATAAATATTTAAATAAAACCCAGAGAGAGATAGAGAGAACCCCCCCACCCCCCGCCACCAAAAAAAAAACAAAACAAAAAAAGCGTAGTAAGCGGGTAAAAAGAGTGGTTGCAGAATCATGGTGGGTGGGCATAACGTGAAAGTGAATTCAACAACTTCAGATCAACAATTCACCTTAATAATATAAACCAATAATTTGTCCATGGTAGGGCTGAATGTTTTGAATCAGCGCGGAAAGAAACCGAGGCAAGCAGCATCGCCCGCCGTAAGAGTGTTGAGGGCGCTATAACGGTCAACTATCGTTGACAGTCCTATTTCGGCAAAGTTCGTGTAGTATTTAACGATTAATTTACATTTTTGTGAGGGCCTGTCGTCGGTAGAAAGAGAGAATCACCCACAATAAGATGGCCCCGCTTCAAACTCTAGAAATATCGCTGAAGGAAACAAAACTGAAATCAGCTAAACCGATAAAATACAAAATTACCGGTCAGCGGCGAAGTGCCCACACGTCATAAACGCCGATTTATATCATATGGCTTTTACTAATCACGTACAATTTTATATCAGTGGAAAGATCAAATCACGTAGTAGCCGCTTGGATCAGTTTCAAACTCTAGAAATACCCCTGCAATAAATAAGGAATCAAAACACTTGGAATGTCAAACACAAAATAAGAGGAAATGCCGAGAAACGGGCCACCGCTCCTCGGCTGGTTGGGCTTGCATGATCATGAATGGGCATTGTTGTGCGTCCGCGCCGCGACCGCAGCGTATCGTTAAAAGGCGGCCAAAATTTTCTGTGAGGCCATTACTCGTCTTCCAGTTTCAGCATCTGCTCGATTGTTCAACAGCAAATCTCGTGACAAAATCATGTCTACCTCTGCTGCAGCAACCAAATCTCCGTCCCTTCTCAAGTTGGTGAAGGAAGCCATTGCCACTCTAGGGGGCAAAGGCGGCGCCTCTTCTCAAGCCATCAAGAAGTACCTCCAGGAAAACTGTGGGGTAGACGTCGAAAAGAAGGCCAAAAGCATCCGCAATGCTCTCAACTCTGGTGTAGAGAAGGGTGAACTTATCCGCACCAAGGGTAAGGGAGCCGCCGGTACGTTCAAGATTGACAGCACCAAGGAGAAAGCTGCCGCCAAGGCTAAGGCAGCTAAGGAGAAGGAGAGAATCAAGGCCAAGAAGGAACGGGAAATGAAAGCCGAGAAAGCCAAGAAAGCAAAGATTGCAGACAAAGCCAAGAAAGCCAAAATGGTGAAGAAAGCCAAAAAGCCCGCGCCGAAGAAGTCACCCAAGAAAGCTGCCAAGAAAACTCCCTCCAAGTCAACTAAATCATCTGCCAAGAAATCCTCCACCAAGCCAGCCAAGCCAGCCAAGAAGCCAGCCAGCAAGAGCACATCGAGCAAGCAGAAGAAAGTGTCGGCCAAGCCTTCGAAGAAATGAATCATCGAATCAACAAACTCAAACCAAAACGGCTCTTTTCAGAGCCACAACATTTTTACAAAAGAGATAGTCCTTTCCTGCACTTTGAAATGTTTATATATTTTTTATTTGTCATGATTACAATTTTCAAGTGTTCCTTTTTAATTGTTTCGTATTAAGCCCCTCCTCACCAAAAAATAAATATTTAAATAAAACCCAGAGAGAGATAGAGAGACCCCCCCACCCCCCGCCACCAAAAAAAAACAAAACAAAAAAAGCGTAGTAAGCGGGTAAAAAGAGTGGTTGCAGAATCATGGTGGGTGGGCATAACGTGAAAGTGAATTCAACAACTTCAGATCAACAATTCACCTTAATAATATAAACCAATAATTTGTCCATGGTAGGGCTGAATGTTTTGAATCAGCGCGGAAAGAAACCGAGGCAAGCAGCATCGCCCGCCGTAAGAGTGTTGAGGGCGCTATAACGGTCAACTATCGTTGACAGTCCTATTTCGGCAAAGTTCGTGTAGTATTTAACGATTAATTTACATTTTTGTGAGGGCCTGTCGTCGGTAGAAAGAGAGAATCACCCACAATAAGATGGCCCCGCTTCAAACTCTAGAAATATCGCTGAAGGAAACAAAACTGAAATCAGCTAAACCGATAAAATACAAAATTACCGGTCAGCGGCGAAGTGCCCACACGTCATAAACGCCGATTTATATCATATGGCTTTTACTAATCACGTACAATTTTATATCAGTGGAAAGATCAAATCACGTAGTAGCCGCTTGGATCAGTTTCAAACTCTAGAAATACCCCTGCAATAAATAAGGAATCAAAACACTTGGAATGTCAAACACAAAATAAGAGGAAATGCCGAGAACGGGCCACCGCTCCTCGGCTGGTTGGGCTTGCATGATCATGAATGGGCATTGTTGTGCGTCCGCGCCGCGACCGCAGCGTATCGTTAAAAGGCGGCCAAAATTTTCTGTGAGGCCATTACTCGTCTTCCAGTTTCAGCATCTGCTCGATTGTTCAACAGCAAATCTCGTGACAAAATCATGTCTACCTCTGCTGCAGCAACCAAATCTCCGTCCCTTCTCAAGTTGGTGAAGGAAGCCATTGCCACTCTAGGGGGCAAAGGCGGCGCCTCTTCTCAAGCCATCAAGAAGTACCTCCAGGAAAACTGTGGGGTAGACGTCGAAAAGAAGGCCAAAAGCATCCGCAATGCTCTCAACTCTGGTGTAGAGAAGGGTGAACTTATCCGCACCAAGGGTAAGGGAGCCGCCGGTACGTTCAAGATTGACAGCACCAAGGAGAAAGCTGCCGCCAAGGCTAAGGCAGCTAAGGAGAAGGAGAGAATCAAGGCCAAGAAGGAACGGGAAATGAAAGCCGAGAAAGCCAAGAAAGCAAAGATTGCAGCCAAAGCCAAGAAAGCCAAAATGGTGAAGAAAG
>NW_024037075.1:7879836-8333782 GCF_015706575.1 Patiria miniata
GCGAAGTGCCCACACGTCATAAACGCCGATTTATATCATATGGCTTTTACTAATCACGTACAATTTTTTATCAGTGGAAAGATCAAATCACGTAGTAGCCGCTTGGATCAGTTTCAAACTCTAGAAATACCCCTGCAATAAATAAGGAATCAAACACTTGGAATGTCAAACACAAAATAAGAGGAAATGCCGAGAAACGGGCCACCGCTCCTCTGCTGGTTGGGCTTGCATGATCATGAATGGGCATTGTTGTGAGTCCGCGCCGCGACCGCAGCGTATCGTTAAAAGGGCGGCCAAATTTTCTGTGAGGCCATTACTCGTCTTCCAGTTTCAGCATCTGCTCGATTGTTCAACAGCAAATCTCGTGACAAAATCATGTCTACCTCTGCTGCAGCAACCAAATCTCCGTCCCTTCTCAAGTTGGTGAGGAAGCCATTGCCACTCTAGGGGGCAAAGGCGGCGCCTCTTCTCAAGCCATCAAGAAGTACCTCCAGGAAAACTGTGGGGTAGACGTCGAAAGAAGGCCAAAAGCATCCGCAATGCTCTCAACTCTGGTGTAGAGAAGAAGGTGAACTTATCCGCACCAAGGGTAAGGGAGCCGCCGGTACGTTCAAGATTGACAGCACCAAGGAGGAAAGCTGCCGCCAAGGCTAAGACAGCTAAGGAGAAGGAGAGAATCAAGGCCAAGAAGGAACGGGAAATGAAGGCCGAGAAAGCCAAGAAAGCAAAGATTGCAGACAAAGCCAAGAAAGCCAAAATGGTGAAGAAAGCCAAAAAGCCCGCGCCGAAGAAGTCACCCAAGAAAGCTGCCAAGAAAACTCCTTCCAAGTCAACTAAATCATCTGCCAAGAAATCCTCCAACAAGCCAGCCAAGAAGCCAGCCAGCAAGAGCACATCGAGCAAGCAGAAGAAAGTGTCGGCCAAGCCTTCGAAGAAATGAATCATCGAATCAACAAACTAAAACCAAAACGGCTCTTTTCAGAGCCACAACATTTTTACAAAAGAGATAGTCCTTTCCTGCACTTTGAAATTTTTATGATTTTTTATTTGTCATGATTACAATTTTCAAGTGTTCCTTTTTTAAATGTTTCGTATTAAGCCCCCTCCTCACCAAAAAATAAATATTTAAATAAAACCCAGAGAGAGATAGGAGGACCCCCCCCCCCCCCACCTCCGCCAACCAAAAAAAAAAAAAAAAAATAGCGTTAGTAAGCGGGTAAAAGAGTAGTTGCAGAATCATGGTTGGTGGGCCATAACGTGAAAGTGAATTCAACAACTTCAGATCAACAATTCACCTTAATAATATAAACCAATAATTTGTCCATGGTAGGGCTGAATGTTTTTGATCAGCGCGGAAAGAAACCGAGGCAAGCAGCATCGCCCGCCGTAAGAGTGTTGAGGGCGCTATAACGGTCAACTGTCGTTGACAGTCCTATTTCGGCAAAGTTCGTGTAGTATTTAACGATTAATTTACATTTTTGTGAGGGCCTGTCGTCGGTAGAAAGAGAGAATCACCCACAATAAGATGGCCCCCGCTTCAAACTCTTGAAATATCGCTCAAGGAAACAAAAGTGAAATCAGCTAAACCGATAAAATACAAAATTACCGGTCAGCGGCGAAGTGCCCACACGTCATAAACACATTTATTTATATCATATGGCTTTTACTAATCACGTACAATTTTATATCAGTGGAAAGATCAAATCACGTAGTAGCCGCTTGGATCAGTTTCAAACTCTAGAAATACCCCTGCAATAATAAGGAATCAAAACACTTGGAATGTCAAACACAAAATAAGAGGAAATGCCGAGAAACGGGCCACCGCTCCTCGGCTGGTTGGGCTTGCATGATCATGAATGGGCATTGTTGTGCGTCCGCGCCGCGACCGCAGCGTATCGTTAAAAGGCGGCCAAAATTTTCTGTGAGGCCATTACTCGTCTTCCAGTTTCAGCATCTGCTCGATTGTTCAACAGCAAATCTCGTGACAAAATCATGTCTACCTCTGCTGCAGCAACCAAATCTCCGTCCCTTCTCAAGTTGGTGAAGGAAGCCATTGCCACTCTAGGGGGCAAAGGCGGCGCCCTCTTCTCAAGCCATCAAGAAGTACCTCCAGGAAAACTGTGGGGTAGACGTCGAAAAGAAGGCCAAAAGCATCCGCATGCTCTCAACTCTGGTGTAGAGAAGGGTGAACTTATCCGCACCAAGGGTAAGGGAGCCGCCGGTACGTTCAGATTGACAGCAGCACCAAGGAGAAAGCTGCCGCCAAGGCTAAGGCAGCTAAGAGAAGGAGAGAATCAAGGCCAAGAAGGAACGGGAAATGAAAGCCGAGAAAGCCAAGAAAGCAAAGATTGCAGACAAAGCCAAGAAAGCCAAAATGGTGAAGAAAGCCAAAAAAGCCCGCGCCGAAGAATTCACCCAAGAAAGCTGCCAGAAAACTCCTCCAAGTCAACTAAATCATCTGCCAAGAAATCCTCCACCAAGCCAGCCAAGCCAGCCAAGAAGCCAGCCAGCAAGAGCACATCGAGCAAGCAGAAGAAAGTGTCGGCCAAGCCTTCGAAGAAATGAATCATCGAATCAACAAACTAAAACCAAAACGGCTCTTTTCAGAGCCACACATTTTTACAAAAGAGATAGTCCTTTCCTGCACTTTAAAATTTTTATGAATTTTTTATTTGTCATGATTACAATTTTCAAGTGTTCCTTTTTTAATGTTTCGTATTAAGCCCCCTCCTCAACAAAAAATAATATTTAAATAAAACCCAGAGAGAGATAGAGAGAACCCCCCCCCCCACCTCCGCCAACAAAAAAAAACAAAACAAAAAAAGCGTAGTAAGCGGGTAAAAAGCAAAGAGCACATCGAGCAAGCAGAAGAAAGTGTCGGCCAAGCCTTCGAAGAAATGAATCATCGAATCAACAAACTAAACCAAAACGGCTCTTTTCAAAGCCACAACATTTTTACAAAAGAGATAGTCCTTTCCTGCACTTTAACATTTTTATGAATTTTTTATTTGTCATGATTACAATTTTCAAGTGTTCCTTTTTTAAATGTTTCGTATTAAGCCCCCTCCTCAACAAAAAATACATATTTAAAAAAACCCGAGAGAGATAGAGAGAACCCCCCCCCCAACAAAAAAAAAACACAAAAAAAAAGCGTAGTAAGCGGGTAAAAGGGGGGGGGGTTGCAGAATCATGGTGGGTGGGCATAACGTGAAAGTGTATTCAACAACTTCAGATCAACAATTCACCTTAATAATATAAACCAATAATTTGTCCATGGTAGGGCTGAATGTTTTGAATCAGCGCGGAAAGAAACCGAGGCAAGCAGCATCGGCCGCCGTAAGAGTGTTGAGGCGCTATAACGGTCAACTGTCGTTGACAGTCCTATTTCGGCAAAGTTCGTGTAGTATTTAACGATTAATTTACATTTTTGTGAGGGCCTGTCGTCGGTAGAAAGAGAGAATCACCCACAATAAGATGGCCCCGCTTCAAACTCTTGAAATATCGCTGAAGGAAACAAAGTGAAATCAGCTAAACCGATAAAATACAAAATTACCGGTCAGCGGCGAAGTGCCCACACGTCATAAACGCCGATTTATATCATATGGCTTTTACTAATCACGTACAATTTTATATCAGTGGAAAGATCAAATCACGTAGTAGCCGCTTGGATCAGTTTCAAACTCTAGAAATACCCCTGCAATAAATAAGGAATCAAAACACTTGGAATGTCAAACACAAAATAAGAGGAAATGCCGAGAAACGGGCCACCGCTCCTCGGCTGGTTGGGCTTGCATGATCATGAATGGGCATTGTTGTGCGTCCGCGCCGCGACCGCAGCGTATCGTTAAAAGGCGGCCAAAATTTTTCTGTGAGGCCATTACTCGTCTTCCAGTTTCAGCATCTGCTCGATTGTTTCAACAGCAAATCTCGTGACAAAATCATGTCTACCTCTGCTGCAGCAACCAAATCTCCGTCCCTTCTCAAGTTGTGAAGGAAGCCATTGCCACTCTAGGGGGCAAAGGCGGCGCCTCTTCTCAAGCCATCAAGAAGTACCTCCAGGAAAACTGTGGGGTAGACGTCGAAAAGAAGGCCAAAAGCATCCGCAATGCTCTCAACTCTGGTGTAGAGAAGGGTGAACTTATCCGCACCAAGGGTAAGGGAGCCGCCGGTACGTTCAAGATTGACAGCACCAAGGAGAAAGCTGCCGCCAAGGCTAAGGCAGCTAAGGAGAAGGAGAGAATCAAGGCCAAGAAGGAACGGGAAATGAAAGCCGAGAAAGCCAAGAAAGCAAAGATTGCAGACAAAGCCAAGAAAGCCAAAATGGTGAAGCCAAAAAGCCCGCGCCGAAGAAGTCACCCAAGAAAGCTGCCAAGAAAACTCCTTCCAAGTCAACTAAATCATCTGCCAAGAAATCCTCCACCAAGCCAGCCAAGCCAGCCAAGAAGCCAGCCAGCAAGAGCACATCGAGCAAGCAGAAGAAAGTGTCGGCCAAGCCTTCGAAGAAATGAATCATCGAATCAACAAACTAAAACCAAAACGGCTCTTTTCAGAGCCACAACATTTTTACAAAGAGATAGTCCTTTCCTGCACTTTAAAATTTTTATGAATTTTTTATTTGTGTCATGATTACAATTTTCAAGTGTTCCTTTTTTAAATGTTTCGTATTAAGCCCCCTCCTCAACAAAAAATAAATATTTAAATAAAACCCAGAGAGAGATAGAGAGAACCCCCCCCCCCCAACCCGCCAACAAAAAAAAACAAAACAAAAAAAGCGTAGTAAGCGGGTAAAAAAGCAAGAGCACATCGAGCAAGCAGAAGAAAGTGTCGGCCAAGCCTTCGAAGAAATGAATCATCGAATCAACAAACTAAAACCAAAACGGCTCTTTTCAAAGCCACAACATTTTTACAAAAGAGATAGTCCTTTCCTGCACTTTAACATTTTTATGATTTTTTATTTGTCATGATTACAATTTTCAAGTGTTCCTTTTTTAAATGTTTCGTATTAAGCCCCCTCCTCAACAAAAAATACATATTTAAATAAAACCCAGAGAGAGATAGAGAGAACCCCCCCCCCGCCACACAAAAAAAAACACAAAAAAAAAGCGTAGTAAGCGGGTAAAAGGGGGGGGGGTTGCAGAATCATGGTGGGTGGGCATAACGTGAAAGTGTATTCAACAACTTCAGATCAACAATTCACCTTAATAATATAAACCAATAATTTGTCCATGGTAGGGCTGAATGTTTTGAATCAGCGCGGAAAGAAACCGAGGCAAGCAGCATCGGCCGCCGTAAGAGTGTTGAGGGCGCTATAACGGTCAAACTGTCGTTGACAGTCCTATTTCGGCAAAGTTCGTGTAGTATTTAACGATTAATTTACATTTTTGTGAGGGCCTGTCGTCGGTAGAAAGAGAGAATCACCCACAATAAGATGGCCCCGCTTCAAACTCTTGAAATATCGCTCAAGGAAACAAAAGTGAAATCAGCTAAACCGATAAAATACAAAATTACCGGTCAGCGGCGAAGTGCCCACACGTCATAAACGCCGATTTATATCATATGGCTTTTTCTAATCACGTACAATTTTATATCAGTGGAAAGATCAAATCACGTAGTAGCCGCTTGGATCAGTTTCAAACTCTAGAAATACCCCTGCAATAAATAAGGAATCAAAACACTTGGAATGTCAAACACAAAATAAAGGAAATGCCGAGAAACGGGCCACCGCTCCTCGGCTGGTTGGGCTTGCATGATCATGAATGGGCATTGTTGTGCGTCCGCGCCGCGACCGCAGCGTATCGTTAAAAGGCGGCCAAAATTTTCTGTGAGGCCATTACTCGTCTTCCAGTTTCAGCATCTGCTCGATTGTTCAACAGCAAATCTCGTGACAAAATCATGTCTACCTCTGCTGCAGCAACCAATCTCCGTCCCTTCTCAAGTTGGTGAAGGAAGCCATTGCCACTCTAGGGGGCAAAGGCGGCGCCTCTTCTCAAGCCATCAAGAAGTACCTCCAGGAAAACTGTGGGGTAGACGTCGAAAAGAAGGCAAAAGCATCCGCAATGCTCTCAACTCTGGTGTAAGAGAAGGGTGAACTTATCCGCACCAAGGGTAAGGGAGCCGCCGGTACGTTCAAGATTGACAGCACCAAGGAGAAAGCTGCCGCCAAGGCTAAGGCAGCTAAGGAGAAGGAGAGAATCAAGGCCAAGAAGGAACGGGAAATGAAAGCCGAGAAAGCCAAGAAAGCAAAGATTGCAGACAAAGCCAAGAAAGCCAAAATGGTGAAGAAAGCCAAAAGCCCGCGCCGAAGAAGTCACCCAAGAAAGCTGCCAAGAAAACTCCTTCCAAGTCAACTAAATCATCTGCCAAGAAATCCTCCACCAAGCCAGCCAAGCCAGCCAAGAAGCCAGCCAGCAAGAGCACATCGAGCAAGAAGAAAGTGTCGGCCAAGCCTTCGAAGAAATGAATCATCGAATCAACAAACTAAAACCAAAACGGCTCTTTTCAGAGCCACAACATTTTTACAAAAGAGATAGTCCTTTCCTGCACTTTAAAATTTTTATGAATTTTTTATTTGTCATGATTACAATTTTCAAGTGTTCCTTTTTTAAATGTTTCGTATTAAGCCCCCTCCTCAACAAAAAATAAATATTTAAATAAAACCCAGAGAGAGATAGAGAGAAAACCCCCCCCCCCCCCCACCTCCGCCAACAAAAAAAACAAAACAAACAAAGCGTAGTAAGCGGGTAAAAAAGCAACAGCACATCGAGCAAGCAGAAGAAAGTGTCGGCCAAGCCTTCGAAGAAATTCATCGAATCAACAAACTAAAACCAAAACGGCTCTTTTCAAAGCCACAACATTTTTACAAAAGAGATAGTCCTTTCCTGCACTTTGAAATTTTTATGAATTTTTTTTTTGTCATGATTACAATTTTCAAGTGTTCCTTTTTTAATTGTTTCGTATTAAGCCCCCTCCTCACCAAAAAATAAATATTTAAATAGAGAGATCCCCCCCCCCCACCCCCCCCCAACAAAAAAAACAAAACAAAAAAGAGTAGTAAGCGGTAAAGGGGGGTTGCAGAATCATGGTGGGTGGGCATAACGTGAAAGTGAATTCAGCAACTTCAGATCAACAATTCACCTTAATAATATAAACCAATAATTTGTCCATGGTAGGGCTGAATGTTTTGAATCAGCGCGGAAAGAAACCGAGGCAAGCAGCATCGGCCGCCGTAAGAGTGTTGAGGGCGCTATAACGGTCAACTATCGTTGACAGTCCTATTTCGCGGCAAAGTTCGTGTAGTATTTAACGATTAATTTACATTTTTGTGAGGGCCTGTCGTCGGTAGAAAGAGAGAATCACCCACAATAAGATGGCCCCGCTTTCAAACTCTAGAAATATCGCTGAAGGAAACAAAAGTGAAATCAGCTAAACCGATAAAATACAAAATTACCGGTCAGCGGCGAAGTGCCCACACGTCATAAACGCCGATTTATATCATATGGCTTTTACTAATCACGTACAATTTTATATCAGTGGAAGATCAAATCACGTAGTAGCCGCTTGGATCAGTTTCAAACTCTAGAAATACCCCTGCAATAAATAAGGAATCAAAACACTTGGAATGTCAAACACAAAATAAGAGGAAATGCCGAGAAACGGGCCACCGCTCCTCTGCTGGTTGGGCTTGCATGATCATGAATGGGCATTGTTGTGAGTCCGCGCCGCGACCGCAGCGTATCGTTAAAAGGCGGCCAAAATTTTCTGTGAGGCCATTACTCGTCTTCCAGTTTCAGCATCTGCTCGATTGTTCAACAGCAAATCTCGTGACAAAATCATGTCTACCTCTGCTGCAGCAACCAAATCTCCGTCCCTTCTCAAGTTGGTGAAGGAAGCCATTGCCACTCTAGGGGGCAAAGGCGGCGCCTCTTCTCAAGCCATCAAGAAGTACCTCCAGGAAAACTGTGGGGTAGACGTCGAAAAGAAGGCCAAAAGCATCCGCAATGCTCTCAACTCTGGTGTAGAGAAGGGTGAACTTATCCGCACCAAGGGTAAGGGAGCCGCCGGTACGTTCAAGATTGACAGCACCAAGGAGAAATCTGCCGCCAAGGCTAAGACAGCTAAGGAGAAGGAGAGAATCAAGGCCAAGAAGGAACGGGAAATGAAAGCCGAGAAAGCCAAGAAAGCAAAGATTGCAGACAAAGCCAAGAAAGCCAAAATGGTGAAGAAAGCCAAAAAGCCCGCGCCGAAGAAGTCACCCAAGAAAGCTGCCAAGAAAACTCCTTCCAAGTCAACTAAATCATCTGCCAAGAAATCCTCCACAAGCCAGCCAAGAAGCCAGCCAGCAAGAGCACATCGAGCAAGCAGAAGAAAGTGTCGGCCAAGCCTTCGAAGAAATGAATCATCGAATCAACAAACTAAAACCAAAACGGCTCTTTTCAGAGCCACAAACATTTTTACAAAGAGATAGTCCTTTCCTGCACTTTAAAATTTTTATGAATTTTTTATTTGTCATGATTACAATTTTCAAGTGTTCCTTTTTTAAATGTTTCGTATTAAGCCCCCTCCTCAACAAAAAATAAATATTTAAATAAAACCCGAGAGAGATAGAGAGAACCCACCCCCGCCAACACCAAAAAAAAAAAAAAAAAAAGCGTAGTAAGCGGGTAAAAGGGGGGGGGGTTTGCAGAATCATGGTGGGTGGGCATAACGTGAAAGTGTATTCAACAACTTCAGATCAACAATTCACCTTAATATAAAACCAATAATTTGTCCATGGTAGGGCTGAATGTTTTGAATCAGCGCGGAAAGAAACCGAGGCAAGCAGCATCGGCCGCCGTAAGAGTGTTGAGGGCGCTATAACGGTCAACTGTCGTTGACAGTCCTATTTCGGCAAAGTTCGTGTAGTATTTAACGATTAATTTACATTTTTGTGAGGGCCTGTCGTCGGTAGAAAGAGAGAATCACCCACAATAAGATGGCCCCGCTTCAAACTCTAGAAATATCGCTCAAGGAAACAAAAGTGAAATCAGCTAAACCGATAAAATACAAAATTACCGGTCAGCGGCGAAGTGCCCACACGTCATAAACGCCGATTTATATCATATGGCTTTTACTAATCACGTACAATTTTATATCAGTGGAAAGATCAAATCACGTAGTAGCCGCTTGGATCAGTTTCAAACTCTAGAAATACCCCTGCAATAAATAAGGAATCAAAACACTTGGAATGTCAAACACAAAATAAGAGGAAATGCCGAGAAACGGGCCACCGCTCCTCGGCTGGTTGGGCTTGCATGATCATGAATGGGCATTGTTGTGCGTCCGCGCCGCGACCGCAGCGTATCGTTAAAAGGCGGCCCAAAATTTTCTGTGAGGCCATTACTCGTCTTCCAGTTTCAGCATCTTCTCAAGCCATCAAGAAGTACCTCCAGGAAAACTGTGGGGTAGACGTCGAAAAGAAGGCCAAAAGCATCCGCAATGCTCTCAACTCTGGTGTAGAGAAGGTGAACTTATCCGCACCAAGGGTAAGGGAGCCGCCGGTACGTTCAAGATTGACAGCACCAAGGAGAAAGCTGCCGCCAAGGCTAAGGCAGCTAAGGAGAAGGAGAGAATCAAGGCCAAGAAGGAACGGGAAATGAAAGCCGAGAAAGCCAAGAAAGCAAAGATTGCAGACAAAGCCAAGAAAGCCAAAATGGTGAAGAAAGCCAAAAAGCCCGCGCCGAAGAAGTCACCCAAGAAAGCTGCCAAGAAAACTCCTTCCAAGTCAACTAAATCATCTGCCAAGAAATCCTCCACCAAGCCAGCCAAGCCAGCCAAGAAGCCAGCCAGCAAGAGCACATCGAGCAAGCAGAAGAAAGTGTCGGCCAAGCCTTCGAAGAAATGAATCATCGAATCAACAAACTAAAACCAAAACGGCTCTTTTCAGAGCCACAACATTTTTACAAAAGAGATAGTCCTTTCCTGCACTTTGAAATTTTTATGTATTTTTTTTGTCATGATTACAATTTTCAAGTGTTACTTTTTTAATGTTTCGTATTAAGCCCCCTCCTCACCAAAAAATAAATATTTAAATAAAACCCAGAGAGAGATAGAGAGAACCCACCCTCCCCAACAAAAAAAAAACAAAAACAAAACAAAAAAAGCGTAGTAAGCGGGTAAAAGGGGGTTTGCAGAATCATGGTGGGTGGGCATAACGTGAAAGTGAATTCAACAACTTCAGATCAACAATTCACCTTAATAATATACCAATAATTTGTCCATGGTAGGGCTGAATGTTTTGAATCAGCGCGGAAAGAAACCGAGGCAAGCAGCATCGGCCGCAGTAAGAGTGTTGAGGGCGCTATAACGGTCAACTATCGTTGACAGTCCTATTTCGGCAAAGTTCGTGTAGTATTTAACGATTAATTTACATTTTTGTGAGGGCCTGTCGTCGGTAGAAGGAGAGAATCACCCACAATAAGATGGCCCCGCTTCAAACTCTAGAAATATCGCTCAAGGAAACAAAAGTGAAATCAGCTAAACCGATAAAATACAAAATTACCGGTCAGCGGCGAAGTGCCCACACGTCATAAACGCCGATTTATATCATATGGCTTTTACTAATCACGTACAATTTTATATCAGTGGAAAGATCAAATCACGTAGTAGCCGCTTGGATCAGTTTCAAACTCTAGAAATACCCCTGCAATAAATAAGGAATCAAAACACTTGGAATGTCAAACACAAAATAAGAGGAAATGCCGAGAAACGGGCCACCGCTCCTCGGCTGGTTGGGCTTGCATGATCATGAATGGGCATTGTTGTGCGTCCGCGCCGCGACCGCAGCGTATCGTTAAAAGGCGGCCAAAATTTTCTGTGAGGCCATTACTCGTCTTCCAGTTTCAGCATCTGCTCGATTGTTCAACAGCAAATCTCGTGACAAAATCATGTCTACCTCTGCTGCAGCAACCAAATCTCCGTCCTTCTCAAGTTGGTGAAGGAAGCCATTGCCACTCTAGGGGGCAAAGGCGGCGCCTCTTCTCAAGCCATCAAGAAGTACCTCCAGGAAAACTGTGGGGTAGTACGTCGAAAAGAAGGCCAAAAGTATCCGCAATGCTCTCAACTCTGGTGTAGAGAAGGGTGAACTTATCCGCACCAAGGGTAAGGGAGCCGCCGGAACGTTCAAGATTGACAGCACCAAGGAGAAAGCTGCCGCCAAGGCTAAGGCAGCTAAGGAGAAGGAGAGAATCAAGGCCAAGAAGGAACGGGAAATGAAAGCCGAGAAAGCCAAGAAAGCAAAGATTGCAGACAAAGCCAAGAAAGCCAAAATGGTGAAGAAAGCCAAAAAGCCCGCGCCGAAGAAGTCACCCAAGAAAGCTGCCAAGAAAACTCCTTCCAAGTCAACTAAATCATCTGCCAAGAAATCCTCCACCAAGCCAGCCAAGCCAGCCAAGAAGCCAGCCAGCAAGAGCACATCGAGCAAGCAGAAGAAAGTGTCGGCCAAGCCTTCGAAGAAATGAATCATCGAATCAACAAACTAAAACCAAAACGGCTCTTTTCAGAGCCACAACATTTTTACAAAAGAGATAGTCCTTTCCTGCACTTTGAAATTTTTATGAATTTTGTATTTGTCATGAATACAATTTTCAAGTGTTCCTTTTTTAAATGTTTCGTATTAAGCCCCCTCCTCACCAAAAAATAAATATTTAAATAAAACCCAGAGAGAGATAGAGAGAACCCACCCTCCGCCAACAAAAAAAAAAAACAAAACAAAAAAGCGTAGTAAGCGGTTAAAAGGGGGGTTGCAGAATCATGGTGGGTGGGCATAACGTGAAAGTGAATTCAACAACTTCAGATCAACAATTCACCTTAATAATATAAACCAATAATTTGTCCATGGTAGGGCTGAATGTTTTGAATCAGCGCGGAAAGAAACCGAGGCAAGCAGCATCGGCCGCCGTAAGAGTGTTGAGGGCGCTATAACGGTCAACTATCGTTGACAGTCCTATTTCGGCAAAGTTCGTGTAGTATTTAACGATTAATTTACATTTTTGTGAGGGCCTGTCGTCGGTAGAAAGAGAGAATCACCCACAATAAGATGGCCCCGCTTCAAACTCTAGAAATATCGCTCAAGGAAACAAAGTGAAATCAGCTAAACCGATAAAATACAAAATTACCGGTCAGCGGCGAAGTGCCCACACGTCATAAACGCCGATTTATATCATATGGCTTTTACTAATCACGTACAATTTTATATCAGTGGAAAGATCAAATCACGTAGTAGCCGCTTGGATCAGTTTCAAACTCTAGAAATACCCCTGCAATAAATAAGGAATCAAAACACTTGGAATGTCAAACACAAAATAAGAGGAAATGCCGAGAAACGGGCCACCGCTCCTCGGCTGGTTGGGCTTGCATGATCATGAATGGGCATTGTTGTGCGTCCGCGCCGCGACCGCAGCGTATCGTTAAAAGGCGGCCAAAATTTTCTGTGAGGCCATTACTCGTCTTCCAGTTTCAGCATCTGCTCGATTGTTCAACAGCAAATCTCGTGACAAAATCATGTCTACCTCTGCTGCAGCAACCAAATCTCCGTCCCTTCTCAAGTTGGTGAAGGAAGCCATTGCCACTCTAGGGGGCAAAGGCGGCGCCTCTTCTCAAGCCATCAAGAAGTACCTCCAGGAAAACTGTGGGGTAGACGTCGAAAAGAAGGCCAAAAGTATCCGCAATGCTCTCAACTCTGGTGTAGAGAAGGGTGAACTTATCCGCACCAAGGGTAAGGGAGCCGCCGGAACGTTCAAGATTGACAGCACCAAGGAGAAAGCTGCCGCCAAGGCTAAGGCAGCTAAGGAGAAGGAGAGAATCAAGGCCAAGAAGGAACGGGAAATGAAAGCCGAGAAAGCCAAGAAAGCAAAGATTGCAGACAAAGCCAAGAAAGCCAAAATGGTGAAGAAAGCCAAAAAGCCCGCGCCGAAGAAGTCACCCAAGAAAGCTGCCAAGAAAACTCCTTCCAAGTCAACTAAATCATCTGCCAAGAAATCCTCCACCAAGCCAGCCAAGCCAGCCAAGAAGCCAGCCAGCAAGAGCACATCGAGCAAGCAGAAGAAAGTGTCGGCCAAGCCTTCGAAGAAATGAATCATCGAATCAACAAACTAAACCAAAACGGCTCTTTTCAGAGCCACAACATTTTTACAAAAGAGATAGTCCTTTCCTGCACTTTGAAATTTTTATGAATTTTGTATTTGTCATGATTACAATTTTCAAGTGTTCCTTTTTTAAATGTTTCGTATTAAGCCCCCTCCTCAACAAAAAATAAATATTTAAATCAACCCAGAGAGAGATAGAGAGAACCCACCCCGCCAACAAAAAAAAACACAAAAAAAAGCGTAGTAAGCGGGTAAAAGGGGGGGGGGGGGTTGCAGAATCATGGTGGGTGGGCATAACGTGAAAGTGTATTCAACAACTTCAGATCAACAATTCACCTTAATAATATAAACCAATAATTTGTCCATGGTAGGGCTGAATGTTTTGAATCAGCTCGGAAAGAAACCGAGGCAAGCAGCATCGGCCGCCGTAAGAGTGTTGAGGGCGCTATAACGGTCAACTATCGTTGACAGTCCTATTTCGGCAAAGTTCGTGTAGTATTTAATGATTAATTTACATTTTTGTGAGGGCCTGTCGTCGGTAGAAAGAGAGAATCACCCACAATAAGATGGCCCCGCTTCAAACTCTAGAAATATCGCTGAAGGAAACAAAAGTGTAATCAGCTAAACCGATAAAATACAAAATTACCGGTCAGCGGCGAAGTGCCCACACGTCATAAACGCCGATTTATATCATATGGCTTTTACTAATCACGTACAATTTTATATCAGTGGAAAGATCAAATCACGTAGTAGCCGCTTGGATCAGTTTCAAACTCTAGAAATACCCCTGCAATAATAAGGAATCAAAACACACTGGAATGTCAAACACAAAATAAGAGGTAATGCCGAGAAAACGGGCCACCGCTCCTCGGCTGGTTGGGCTTGCATGATCATGAATGGGCATTGTTGTGCGTCCGCGCCGCGACCGCAGCGTATCGTTAAAAGGCGGCCAAAATTTTCTGTGAGGCCATTACTCGTCTTCCAGTTTCAGCATCTGCTCGATTGTTCAACAGCAAATCTCGTGACAAAATCATGTCTACCTCTGCTGCAGCAACCAAATCTCCGTCCCTTCTCAAGTTGGTGAAGGAAGCCATTGCCACTCTAGGGGGCAAAGGCGGCGCCTCTTCTCAAGCCATCAAGAAGTACCTCCAGGAAAACTGTGGGGTAGACGTCGAAAAGAAGGCCAAAAGTATCCGCAATGCTCTCAACACTGGTGTAGAGAAGGGTGAACTTATCCGCACCAAGGGTAAGGGAGCCGCCGGTACGTTCAAGATTGACAGCACCAAGGAGAAAGCTGCCGCCAAGGCTAAGGCAGCTAAGGAGAAGGAGAGAATCAAGGCCAAGAAGGAACGGGAAATGAAAGCCGAGAAAGCCAAGAAAGCAAAGATTGCAGACAAAGCCAAGAAAGCCAAAATGGTGAAGAAAGCCAAAAAGCCCGCGCCGAAGAAGTCACCCAAGAAAGCTGCCAAGAAAACTCCTTCCAAGTCAACTAAATCATCTGCCAAGAAATCCTCCAACAAGCCAGCCAAGAAGCCAGCCAGCAAGAGCACATCGAGCAAGCAGAAGAAAGTGTCGGCCAAGCCTTCGAAGAAATGAATCATCGAATCAACAAACTAAAACCAAAACGGCTCTTTTCAGAGCCACAACATTTTTACAAAAGAGATAGTCCTTTCCTGCACTTTGAAATTTTTATGAATTTTTTTATTTGTCATGATTACAATTTTCAAGTGTTCCTTTTTTAAATGTTTCGAATTAAGCCCCTCCTCACCAAAAAATAAATATTTAAATAAAACCCAGAGAGAGATAGAGAGAACCCCCCCCCCCACCCCCGCCAACAAAAAAAAAACAAAAAAAAAAGCGTAGTAAGCGGTAAAGGGGGGGGGGGGTTGCAGAATCATGGTGGGTGGGCATAACAAACAAACTAAAACCAAACAAGCCACACATTTTTACAACATTTTACAAAAGAGATAGTCCTTTCCTGCACTTTGAAATGTTTATGTATTTGTTATTGGTCATGATTACAATTTTCAAGTGTTCCTTTTTTAATTGTTTCGTATTAAGCCCCCTCCTCACCACAAAATGAATCAATAAATAAAAACACAGAGAGAGATAGAGAGAACCCCTCCCCCCCCCCCCCACCCCCAACCAAAAAAAAAACCCAGCTTAGTAAGCGGGTAAAAAGAGTGGTTGCAGAATCATGGTGGGTGGGCATAACGTGAAAGTGAATTCAACAACTTCAGATCAACAATTCACCTTACTAATATAAAACAACAAGCTGATTTACCCGATCATAGATCGGGTAGGGCGTATTTGTGTTGGGGTTGAAAGTGTGGGGAGTTAAATGTAAATGGGGGATTTAGTTGAGAAGACATGTAGCTATAGAAAAGCAATTTACGGTGACGCGATCTGAGGCAATTTCTGACCACGTACGATATAGTAAAACAAAAGATCATTTTTTAAACATCATTTTCGAGTTTGGAGTCATTGAATTAGCTGTTCTGAGCAAAAATATTATAGTAGGCTACAATTTTTATTCGGGGAAGAGAAAAGTGGGGGTAGGGAACCAAACGATATTGCCCGCTTTAAAATTGGTGGTGGGGGTCCCCCGTCCGCCACCGATTGACGCCGCGCCCATGATAATTATGTACCTTGGCATGTATAACTGTCTGTAAATTTTCCCGTTGGTCTGTTGCATTTTGTGAGGCAGTCGTGTTTGTTCATGTGGGAAAACTGAGTTGAAAGACTTACCGTATAGTACACAGGCGAAGGCTGATTGTACTGTTTTGACAATAAATCATAATGGAATAAAACGTGAAGGTGGCATTTGCAATAGAAATGTTGAGTGTGTTACCATAAAATTACATAGTCTGAATCATGGAGGAAGGTCATTATGAAGGTACAGTATTGGACTCTTCAACAAACGTAAACTTGAACTTCGTACAATTTGCGAGACCTGCGAGGAAAAAGTCGATTTAACTATTTTATTCAAGTTGGCATGGTTCAACCATAATATAAGCAAGGCCAAACAGCCAACAACCGCCATATTATTATTTATGCACTCTTCGTTATTCCAACCCAACATAGTTCAAAGATCACAATATTTGAAGCAATGCATCGATCCCTCGTTGATTTACCCGATCATAGATCGGTAGGGTACGGAAGCTTGAATTGCCTTCCGCGATACCGCGTTACCGCGCGATAATTTATCACAGAAATCCAGAAATCAGAGATACGTATTCCTCGATACCGCGTTACCGTGATAATTTATCACAGAAATCCAGAAATCAGAGATAATTCCTTCCGCGATACCGCGTTACTGTGATAATTTATCACAGAAATCCAGAAATCAGAGATAATTCCTTCCGCGATACCGCGTTACTGTGATAATTTATCACAGAAATCCAGAAATCAAAGATACCTATTCCGCGATACCGCGTTACCATGATAATTTATCACAGAAATCCTGAATTCAGAGATAATTCCTTCCGCGATACCGCGTTACTGCGATAAATTATCGCATTTCTGGATTTCTGTGATAAATTATCACAGTAACGCGGTATCGCGGAAGGAATTATCTCTGATTTCTGGATTTCTGTGATAAATTATCACAGTAACGCGGTATCGCGGAAGGAATTATCTCTGATTTCTGGATTTCTGTGATATATTATCGCAGTAACGCGGTATCGTTGAATGATTTAATCTTTGATTTCTGGATTTCTGTGATAAATTATCACAGTAACGCGGTATCGTTGAATGATTTATCTTTGATTTCACGATTTCTGTGATAAATTATCGCAGTAACGCGGTATCGTGGAAGGAATTATCTCTGATTTCCTGATTTCTGCGATAAATTATCGCGGTAACGCGGTATCTCGGAAGGCAATTCAAGCTTCCGTAGTAGGGCGTAGAGTTGGGGATGAAAATGTGGGGAGATGAATGTAATTGGGGGATTTAGTTGAGAAGACATGCAGTTATAGAAAGCAATTTCTGTGGTGCGATCTGAGGCAATTTCTGACCACTAAAACAATTTTTTTTTTAGCAAAAGATCATCTTTTAAACATCATTTTCGAGTTTGGTGTCATTGAATCAGCTATTCTGAGTAATAGAATCATTATACATGTAGTAGCTACAATTTTTATTCGGGGAAGAAAAGTGGGGGGGGGGGGGGGGGGAGGGACCCAAAAAGTCTCCACCGCTTTAAAATGGGGGGGGGGGGGGGCGGGTGGGGGGGGTTCCCCGTCCCCCACCGATTGACGCCCATGATAATTATGTACCATGGCAACAGTCTGTAAATGTTCCCGTTGGTCTGTTAAATTGGCATTTTGTGAGGCAGTGGCATTTGTGAGAAAACGTACTTGAAAGGCTTGCCGTAGTACACAGGCGAAGGCTAATTAAGAAGGTCATAATTAAGTTTCAGTATATTGGACTCTTCAACAAACGTAAACTTGAACGTCTTACAATTTGCGAGACCGTCTGCGAGGAACTTGTCGAGTCAACTGTTATTCAACTTGGGTCAACCATCTATATAAGAGCAAATTGTACTCGGCCTCCGAGAAATGTTTGCTCCTGAAACGATCTGAGACCGCGGTCTTTCGCGACGCCAAAATCGCTCCACGTCCGTGGAAAAATGTGGAGGGTGTCTTCCCGCCGGATCGGACACATTTTTGTTGATTTTTTGTGTGACTGCGTTTGAGATCGCGATGTTTGAAGCAATGCATCGATCCTTCGTTGATCCCAGACAGGCCCCCGAATTATAACGCAACACTGTGGCGGGCAGCGAACTCACAACGCTCAGCCTTGGTGGAAGCATGGAGCTGTATTAACACACGATGGAAGCAACAGAGCACTATACACGTCACTCAATGCTTGTGCTTCAAATCATGCAAATAGGAGCACCGTAGACCCAACCTCGTTTGCAGGGTGTGGAGCAGGCTGCAGTACGCGTTGCCATCGACAGTTTTGCATAGCCCGGAAATACTACGCAGTGTAGACTTTCGATTGGTCAGACCGCGCAAGGCATACTTAATGTATAGTCCTTCTGAGTATTCGTTGCACTCGGCGCAGGGGCGGCAAGCGAAGCATATGAAAGAATAGGGACACTTGGTGGCCACGCACCATGGACAAAAATATTTTACCAAGGTCACCACATACTAACGTTTGGTGAACGCATTCGCAGAAGGGCCGAGTAGAACACGTAAACGGAACCCCTACGTTGACCTCGCTGACCTCGCACAGTCTAGACACGCAGAAAAGCCAGCACGGGGGGCGGCCAGGCAGTCAACGTGAAAGCGCACACGACGGCAAATTCCTGCGCAAAATGCAGTCACGAAAAATCGACGAAACGGATCGCCGGTCCGTACGGGAAAATCAGGACGACCCGAAGCGTCCGACCCGGCGGAAGACACCCTCCGCATTTTTCCACGGACGTGGAGCGATTTTGGGGCCGCGGGAGCCCGCGGTCTCGGATCCTTTCAGGAGCAAACATCGTCTCGGGGGCGAGTAAACTTCTCTCTTATATATATAGATAATTTGTCCATGGTAGGGCTGAATGTTTTGAATCAGCGCGGAAAGAAACCGAGGCAAGCAGCCTTTTTTTAATTTTTCGTATAATAAATAAAACCCAGAGAGAGATACAGAGAACCCCTCCCCCCCCCACCAAAAAACACAAAAAAAAAAAACAAAAACAGCGTAATAAGCGGGTAAAAAGAGTTGCTGTATATTATAGGCTGTGCGCCCAATCTGATCAGGAAAAATAATCCATATGTAGGGGAACTGCCAACATAGGGCTGGATAGCCATAAGCATATGCAAATCTCCGACATTCAGCGTTTTTTTTTGTACATGCAAAATACGTCTACTCATATATGGAACAGAAAAAAAGCAAAGAATTTACAGCCCAGTTCACAGAACCACATAAATCTGCATTGGGCATGTCATTTAATTAACTATATAATGCAGATCATGAACTGGTATCAAAAATGTGACTTAAACATCGAGTTTTAAAAAAAGTGTTACAACCAGAATGATTAAAAAAACACACACAAACACAATTGAATCAGAACACCAGCATTATTTTAATACAAAATTGTATCCAATTGAAACGTTGTTCGGCAACCCCTCTGCCATATTACATGTAACAACATTCACAACTAAGACAGATCTGATTTTAAATATGCTACAAATTATTCAATAATACCAACATAAGATGTTCATTTAGATTAGTATGTTAAGTATTCATTACACAGGGTCCACCAGTTGTAGTTTGGTTGACAACAGAGTTGTAATGACTCGAGTCAATGACTCGACTCAAGTCCAACTCGAGTCACAATTTTTGGTGACTCGACTCGACTCGAGTCCCTAAGGGCAAATGACTCGACTCGACTCGAGTCACTGCAAGTAAATGACTCGACCCGACTCGAGTCCCTCATCAGAATGACTCGACTCGACTCGAGGAAGGCTAATGAGACTCGAGTCCCAAAAATAAAAGCAAAACTTTGGGAAAAATATTTTCAATGACTTACGCCGGTGCCGGTTTTTGTTCACTTCACGTTAGAATGTTCGCGAATAATGTATACATATACATACGTGGTTTGATCAGTGTCCCCATTAGTTGAATGACAATCAGCTGGCACCCCCGTTTTATTTTCATTAAGAGGCAAATGTGGTGTCGCCACATGCAGTAGCCCGAATGTAAAATCTAAACAGCCAAAAATGACTTTCTCTCTTGTGTTTATTTATTGTACAGTGCTCAAATATTTGTGACTCGAATTGACTCGAGCTAAATACTTGACTCGACTCGACTCGACTACACACTGTGACTCGACTCGACTTGACCATCTTGACCTAATGACTCGACTTGACTCGAGTCACTTCTTTAAAATGACTCGACTCGACTCGAGTCACAAAAATCAGTGACTCGTTACAACTCTGGTTGACAACAAAAACGCACATGCATGTACAGGGGGAATAGCCCTACATCTTGAATGTGGCTGTATTGTTTTGGTAAATTTGTATTAAAAGTTTTTCTATGGAAAGGTTCTTGTAAATAGGAACAGACATGTGACAGCTACCTTCAATAGCACTCAAGGTATTATTGGTGTGGCTACTTAAAATGAACCCCATCCTTGACTCGGCCCAGTAACAGTGCCCATGCCTTTTCTTGGTTACTATCATCACAGGGTTATCAATGTCCATCATTATGTAACAACATGAAATGATGAATCAAAATTACTAAGCTTTCAAACATCAATTAAATAACTAAAGCAGTAAGGAATATACTCAGATTATTCAGAACCATTGGATAAACTGCCAACAAGGTTCTGGTAAGACATTCTAAAATGTGGATACAAATTGACCAATTCACCCTTTGCCCTGGACAAAGAGCGCTATAACAGACTTGTGCATTACTAGATCTGCTGTAGCTTACTGACAAAAATCCTGATTCAGACTAACTTTAAAAGTTCTTTCGTTGGTGAATATGAATCAAAACAAAAGATGACTATTAAACCCTTCATAAAATTTGAACAGAAAACAGAGGAAAGACATCAGCTTAGCTGTGCTCTCTTAAAATGTGGCTATTGATGGAATTTGAGATAAAATTGTGGGCCAATGTTTGACTCATGTTTTATCTTTCCCGAATGAAGCACTGAAAAGTTTCCAATCTCAGAAAGTCAGTGCAAACCGTGTAGCTCCAGACTAGTCCATTCTACCCTTCACAGTCCGTGTTGTCACTTTGTCTTTTTCTCTACGGATGAAAAAGAAACAGAAACATTGTGATCAGAAATTGTGAAAAACACCTCCATAATTTTTGTCGTCCAAAAATCACTGTAAATTTTCCACTTACTAGTATCTCTATTTAGAATCAATATTTAGAAACCAAGTCACATTATCTTTTCTTTCCATAATGCAGCATACATGTGCAGGGGGCAGCAAGATACTTTTTCTGGGAATTGTACTTGTTAATGCATAAATTATTTTAAAACTAACACACATACTGTATGCGTGTGATACCCGAGTGTAAAACAGTGTGCACACAAATAATCTGTGTCCATCACTGATTGTCATGAGTAACCCACACAGCACGTTTTACAGTTCCTACATAGAGTGCATTAGGACAAAGTCCCCATATCATTATCCCAGCTGAATGATTTAGCATAATATGCATGGTAAGCCATCAAATGGGCATGTGCTACAGTGGGCACATGTAGGAACACTAGATTTCACTGCTTGTCAGACCTACTCTAGTCTTTGGAATATTATTATTATTATTATTATTATTATAACGGAGTCTTATATAGTGCACGTATCTACCAACAATTAGGTACTGAAGGCGCTGGAAATTATGTCAATTATTAAAGAAAGGTAAATAAAGGAATAGTGCGTGCACATTATGCAAAACAAGACTGCATCTTGACCTCCAGATTCTGACCATTCAGCGGGCGACTTCTATCATGTCTTCAGTAACCCGATGTTGTATGAGAAAATATGGCACCCACTGACCAATTTACAGCTTTGCCTGACTTTCTGCTCTAAATGATCTAAAAACAGCATGGGTATATCAGGCATTTACAGTGTGGCTCTGCACAAATGAACATCTGATCCTCAGACTAGGCCTATGCATGGTTTCCTTTCACATGGGCAGTGCGGCGCCATACTCTAAAATTGGGGAGGGGGGCAATTGGGGGCAAGGAAATAATTTCGTGGGGCAGTCAACAAAAATTCTCAAGCCTGTGTACGCGCTCACGCACCATTGTCAATGGTCCGGAAATAAGCCACAAGAGCAACTTAGAGGTGCAGTCATTTTTATGAATGAAAGTAATGTAAAAAACCGCAGAATGGTGTATAACAAATGTATAACAAATGTACAAAGACGTTGGCTGCACACTATCTACGGCTGTATAAATGCATGTGTGGCCAATGTTTTAATGCTTCTATTGGCTCCAAATTTTATGAATCTTTACAGCGAAGAAAACAAACATTATTAATATAAAAGTGTTCGGGAAAAACTGGGGGGGGGGGGGGGGGGGTGCAAGGACAAAACTTGGGGGGGGGGAAATCCCCCCCATGCCCATGCCCCCCCCCCCCCCCCCCCCCCCCCCCCCCCCCCCCCCCCCCCCGGTAGTGCCGCCACTCCACATGGGATGAACTTCATAAAACTAAGTTCCACCTGAATGTGCACAAACTTGTAGGGTCTGTGCCTGGGTTCCAGGTGCGCACAGTGTCGGTGACATTTAAGTGTCGGTGACATTTGTCTCTTTCAATGTTGTAGTCGAGTCCATCACAAGTCTGGTCACAAGCAAATCACAAGTCTCTTCACAAGTCCAGTCACAAGTAACAGAGGTTGACAAACACAGGAATGCTTTGAATGAAAGGTCTGAAAGATGCATTCTCTCTATGCTGATAATGTCCTCCAAAGATCCAAAGATTCAAACGGTCTGATATCAGACGAGTCTGAGAAATCTCATGCCTGATTTGAATAACTTATAACTTGACTTGAGACTAGAGGACTTGTGAGGACTTGTGATAACTCAACTACAACACTGTTCTCTCTCGGTCATTATTGCGGGGGCACTTGTGTACCGAGTCCATGTACATTCATATTAACGGACCTAGGGATGACCGACTGGCTGTATTACTCACATGATATGGACAACAGCTCCCCATCCAGACACTGCATCTCTATCCACAGCATTGACAAGGGCTTGAGCAGCTGTTTCAAATAAGTCATCAGGTTCCTGGTGGCAAATGTCAACATGATTTACTCAACAATGGTTACTTTGATGCAAACTGTTCCATCACTTATGAAACATGTACAACTAGTCTTTAACCCTTACTCTCTGAGGGTAGTTTACTGCATGTCAGTTGGTTATGCCAATGCCCTCCAGCTGCAGTTATTTGGCAGATAACAAGTCTTAACAGTGAAGGCGTGATCGGATGTATGGTTTCGCGGTGATCGGACGTGTTTTATGGATGCTCGTGAGCGCGCGAAAAGTTTTTGAATCTCTGAAAAAAACAGTAACTGTTTTTTTGCTTCGATCTTCGATTCTGAGTACAAGATCTTGCTGGCATCGTTCTTCTGGTAAGCAAAATCTCAATATCAGGAGGCTGTAATTCAGGTTTTCCAGATTTCTGGGCCAACCTAGGCCTGGATTTCCACTAACAATGGAGGATGACATGGAGTCTGAAACTTCATGGGATCAAATGTCACAATCTAACATGTCTAACCCATCCCCCCAGTATGATGACCCACCTAGATCAACACTTGACAGATTAATAAGTCAGGCACAAGATAGCTCTCAATTCCAGACTAAGAGCCGCAAACGGCACATAACATACAGCGATGTATACTCTGACTCAGACAGCGATTCTTCACAAAATCCCCAACCTAAACGGCGATTCACAAAGAGTCAAAACACCAAGAGCCAACCGACACTTGTCATCATAAATTCCCCAGATGTTAAACTTGCTAAAGTTAACCCAATAAAAATAGCTAAAGCCCTGAACAACCTAGGTAGTAATCTTGTAAAAAGTGTCACCAAAAACAGCCAAGGCGGAATTACGGTTAGGTGTCATACCCCAGCTCTGTCCAAAAATCTCAAAGCCATGTCGCAACTTGACAAATGGGCAATAACTACAGAATTTGCGAAATCAGAAACTCAAAGTAAAGGAGTTATTACAGGAATCCCCATTGAGATTGAAGATAAAGAAATCCTAGAGACATATAAGGATGAAGGAGTTCTGGATGTTAAGCGCCTGATGCGCAGAAAAGATGGCAAATTGGAAAAAAGTCTTTCTGTCTGTCTAACTTTCAATACACCCACCCTACCCGAAACCTTCCAACTGGGATACGAAATTTTCTGAGTAAAACCCTATGTCCCACCAGTAGTACGTTGCTTCAATTGTCAGCGACTTGGGCATGTTGCCAGCAACTGCCGCAGTTCAACCAGATGTGTTAGATGCGGGGGATCCCATTCATATGATCAATGTAAACAAAAGGATCAGGTTAAGTGCTGCAGATGTGGTGAACAACATTCATCAGCATATGCAGGATGCAATACTATCAAGCAAGAAAGACGCATACAAAACATCAGGGTATCGTACAATATATCTTACTCTGATGCAGCAAAAGCCATAAAAACAGACATCTCATTCAGCCGTGACGTACCCAGTCAACCTGCACCTAAAACACAAGTTACGCAACCGGCAGCAACAATAGTTGAGAACAAATCTAACCCAAACCCCAGGCCCAGAACAAATGTTACGACTAAGGACAAAAGACCTAGCCAACCCCAAGTTAGATCATCCACCGAACCACAAAGGCAGATGCGACTACCCAAACCGAACAAACGACAGCCACACAAACGGAGCCTACGCATCAGTGCATTTGCAGTGAACAAAACATCCTAGAACTACTCACTGGAGTGATGCAAATCTGGGACTCCATCAAGAACAAAGACGAGAGAATAGATGCAACAAAGTCTCTAATCGAACACCTCCGTCTCCCTAAAGAACCAAAAAAGCCAAAGAAAAACGCGGTAGACGGAGCAAAACAACGTCGCAGTCACCAACCGGCACAAGGAAAACTGATACTCAGAAAACACAGCAGAAGAAAACCGACTCTCAACCAACTAACCAACAAATTGGAAATCAAATCCCAAACGGTAAACAAAATACGACATCATGAATATCTCCACTATTATGACTAGCCTTCTTATTTTACAATGGAATGCACAATCTCTCACAGCACATCATAAAGAACTTAAAGCGGCTATAAATTCCTGGTCCACTAAACCTGACATCATTTGTATACAAGAAACATGGTTGAAAGATGACAAAAATTTCAAAATGCCTGGATATGATGTCTACCGATGTGATAGGAAAAACACCACCAAAAAAAGTGGTGGAGGATGTGCATTTCTTGTAAAATATGGCGTTGGGTTTAAGTACAAATCTGGATCTAACACTCCTGTAGAATTTCAGATTGGTGAAATCTATGATGACTGCAAGAATAAAATCAACATCATTAATATTTATAATCCTTGTACCCAATTAGAATTTGACTCTCTTAACCAGATCATAGGAAAAATTGACAAGCCCTATATCATCTGCGGAGATCTCAATGGTCACAACCCACTTTGGGGCAGCTCTAAACTTGACCACAATGGGCAAGTTCTTGACGACGTTATATCCAGTAACAACATGGTTTGCCTTAACACCGGAGAAGGAACTAGGATTAACTCATCTCACTGCTCTCTCTCCTGCATTGATATTACTCTAGCTTCTCCTTGCATAGCCGCCAAATGTGACTGGTCAGTACTTGATGACACCTGGGGAAGCGACCATTGCCCAATTCTCATCGAAATCAATCATCGCATTTACAAAAGTCCTTCCAATAAACTACCAAGATGGTCACTGAAAAAAGCTGACTGGAGGAAATTCGAAGATGAATGCAATCGACTCATAAATAAACCGGATGAATCAGCAAAAATAGATGATGTTTATAACAATTTCATACATGATCTTGACCTTGCCATGACCAATTCTATCCCAAAAACAGACCCTAACCATCATAAATCGCCTACTTCTTGGTGGAACGAAGACTGTAAAAGAGTCATTGAGGAGAAAAAGGAGGCTTTGAAAAAAGTAAGGAAAACCAGGCTCCCGTCTGACCTAATAACCTACAAACGGGCTTGTGCAATCGCTAAGAAAACCATCAAGACTGCTAAAAGGAACGACTGGGAGAAATTTTGCAGCGACCTTACAACAAAAACTAATACTAAACTCATCTGGAACAAGGTAAAACGGATCGACTCAACCAAGAAGAAAACTAACATTCCAGTCATCCACTACAATGGTATCGATGCTATCACAGATGAAGATAAGGCAGAGGCACTTGTCGACAACTTCGCCAAAATAAGTAGTACTAGTAATTACAATCCCCCCTTCATCAAGACTAAACAAGATGCTGAAAATAACATCCAACTTAATTACAGCAATGATAGTGTTATTAATGAGCCTTTTAACATTGATGAGGTAAACCATGCCATCGATGCTTCTAAGTGCACCACCCCTGGTAAAGACGGAATTAGTAATATGGTCATTAAACATCTATCCATCAAAGTTCGTGAATACCTGCTTATTATATTCAATATGATTTGGCACACTTCCCAATGTCCCGTGCAATGGAAAGAAACTATTCTCATCCCAATTCTCAAACTAGGGAAAGATCCTGACAACCCTTCATCCTACCGACCTATAGCCCTCACCTCCACCTTCTGTAAACTGATGGAACGAATGATAAATTGCCGTCTTCTCTGGTACATTGAAACGCATGAACTTTTCAGCCAACATCAAAGTGGATTTAGGAAAGGCCGCAGCACCAAAGATCATATTATCAATCTGGAGTCATCGATCAATAAAGCCCGGGCGAACAAAGAAAGCACCCTTGCGGTTTTCCTAGACGTCGAAAAGGCCTATGATATGCTATGGCGCAAAGGGGTCATCATCAAACTTCAAGCCATGGGCGTATATGGTCGCGTTGTCTGCTGGATCAACAACTTCCTCAGCGACAGGAAAATTCAAGTAAAAACTAATGACACCCTCTCCTCAGAAAGAATTCAAGAAAATGGCGTCCCTCAAGGCAGTGTCATCAGCCCCCTTTTGTTCAATATTGCAGTTAACGATCTTTCCCACCACATACCAGATGTTCACATGTCCCAATATGCCGACGATATAGCGATCTGGAAGTCAAACAGAAACATCCCATTCATTCAAAAGAAAATCCAAAAAAGTCTCAACAATATCCTTTCATGGTGCGGAAAATGGGGATTCAAGCTCTCTCAACCCAAAACGATAGCGATCCTCTTCACAAACAAACAGAAATCTAATATTTCTCTCCTCCTTCAAGACCATAATATCCAAATCCTCCAATCAGCTAAATTCCTGGGTGTCACCTTTGACAGCAAGTTAACCTGGAAGCACCACATTAACAATATTGTCAATAAATGTAAGAGAAAACTTAACCTTTTGCGTTGCATTAGCGGAACTAAATGGGGAGCTGACTGTAAGACACTCTTCCAGTTATATAATGCCCTTATTAAACCGATCCTTGAATATGGCTGCGAAGCTTTTGATTCAGCTTCAGCCACTATCAAACAGAAGTTGGACAGTATCCAATACCAGTCACTAAAAATCTGCACTGGAGCCCTCCAAGGTTCACCGTTATATAAACTTCAACTTGAATGTGGCGACCCCCCACTGAATCTTCGTCGCCAATTCCTAAGTAATCTGCACAATATCAAAATAAATGCCCATAAAAAACATCCTAACCACCATCTCCAACAGGACAATTGGCAGAAAAACTACTTCACAGAGAAATGGAGACTAACTGCTCATAAAACCCCTTTTGAAGCTAGAATTACTCAATACCCTATTGAAACGTTTCCTTTAATCAACCCTTTCCCATATTGGCATTATTATAAACCTAGTTTATCTACAGAAATTGTCTCCCAGGTCTCGAATATAAATGATATCAACATCAGAGGCAGTATTAGCAAAGAAATTATTAACACTGTCTGGAACAATTCACTCCAAATCTATACTGATGGTTCCTTTAACCCCGATTTCAATACTGTTGGATGTGGCCTTTATATTCCTCAACTCAAGTATTCCAAAAGCATCAGACTTAACAATGGCATCTCCATATTCACAGCTGAACTTTTTGCTATCCTTCTAGCTCTAGAATGGATCGAAGATGTCAAACCCATTCATGCATGTGTGCTCAGTGACTGTCTCAGTGCAATTCAAGCCATCTCGAACCCCATTCCTCAGAATAAAATTATCTGTGACATTCGCCATACCCTCATAAATATACAGCACCAAGGCAACATTGTTGTCTTCGAATGGGTCCCTGGTCACTGGGGAATTCCTGGTAACGAAAAAGTTGACAAAGTTGCTAAATCTGGCACAAAAAAGCCAAATGTCGATCACAATATCCCATTTTCTGATACCGAAATCAAGCGATGCCTTAAAAATGACCTTATAGACCAATGGATGAAAATTATTCCAAACCTCGATCCGTCTAAACATTTCAAACTTAAACCATCTTTCACCTTCACAAATTGGGGTAAAAGACGCCAACAAGAAATCCCCCTTCACAGACTTCGGCTGGGAACTTGCAAAGGACTTAATACCTTCCTGCATAACATTGGTCAACACCCCGACAAACTCTGCGTTACATGTGGATGCACGGATGACGTCGAACACTTCATGGTTAAGTGCACAAATTACAAAGTCCAAAGACAGGCACTCCAGAAGGCACTTGGATACTCTGATGCTCAAATGACACTCAAACAACTTCTAGGTCAGAAACACAACTGTGACGAAATTCTACGATATATCCACAAATGCAACATTAACATCTAATTGTTTTGCCACGCCTCCATTACAACTCTATTCTACTCTGCTTAGTCACGCCTCCTTGATATTGTAGATTTTGCGCATGTGCGGGAGAGGGGAGCGTCGATGGTTGGCTGGACACAGTGATGCCCTCATCACCTGAAGGCGTTGCGGACCTGCGACGAACCCGGCGGGGCCCGGGCCCTTAAATTGCATGGTGAACGGTCCGGCCTTGCAGGGCACCAGCGACACTGCATGTTCGGCGGATCATTGGCGCTCCCCCCACTCCTGCCTCCATGCTTTACCGAACTGTCACTGCTTGGTTGTTTTTTTGGCATTTCTTTCCTTTTGTCTCTCGCAGCTCTCACGAAGTGTCTCTGTTTTTCATGTCGTACGTCTTTTTTTGCTGATTAGCTTACTGTTCTGTAACGCAGAAGTATTGCTTATGGCACAAAGGGCACTAGTTTGCCGAACGTGCCATTACACCACATCAACAACAACAACAGTGAAGGCTCCAATTGGCAGGAGTTGGAGGCCCTGGAGGGTGCCTGATACTGACCAGCTGGGGGCACTCACTTTGTTATCAGAGGACTCTCATTGTTCTCTGTGGCATGTATTGGAGTGCCTGTCCAGTTACCCTTGAAATGACATGGCAGATATTGGAGGGCCATGCAAAAAACATAGGAGATTTTCTTGAGGCACATATTGGCATGCGTTGGAGGGTCAAGTAGGGTAAGGGTTAATCCTGATTCCCTGCTGAAAAACTGGTGGGGAAAAGACCATTTAAAGTATACTTATATGACTTTTCGCAAACTGCAAAACTGTTGTCACTGCAATATCAAACAGAGCTTTATTCTAATTCTAAAAAGAAATCATACATTTATGTACCTACAGATTGGAATATACATTCAAATGCGGTGAAAGTTATATGAAACTTTCAAATGTTTATATCCAAATGTTTAGCCAACACTGTACTAAGGAGGATGCCACCTTCCCCGTATGTTTGCATCGCACATTGGAGAGGTATCATGCATTGATTCTAGCACGGTAGTATATTAAGAATATCAAACAATAAATTGTACTGCATCTGGTTGACTCGATAGACAGTTGAGCGTCCCGCCCACTTCCTTTTTGGAGGCTGCCTCCTTTTTTTCTCTCTTCTTCTTTTTAACGAAAAAATGATGAATTTTAAACATTGACATCATTTTGACCTCTTTCTCTGTTGCATCTAGCCCATATAAAGCTGGTTTGTCATTTCCTGAGTCCACTTAAAAAAATTTTGAGGGGAAAAAAAGAGCCTCCTCCTTCCTTTTTAAAAAAAAGGCAGGACGCTGAACATGTTGTTTTTTTCATTTGGCCTAATCATTGAAAAATGCATCACTTAATTTCCTGTGATGTGATCAAGTAATAAGGGCTTCTAATGCTTTGTAAATCAAACAGGTGAACATTTTGCAGGCATCACAGGTTCACAGGCATCGTTGATTCTAAAACTAAAACTGGAAGGCAGAACCTGCAAACACAATGTCTCATTTTTAAAATTTGGGGTTCGTATCAATATTTGGGTAAATTGGTGAATGGATTTCATTTTTGTTTGTTTATAAACATACAAACGTCCTTAGACACAACATACCAGATTAGGCACCCAGAGTGATTCACACATGCCGTATAGCTGCTCTGTACATGTACCAGCCACAACAAAGTCATCGGTAAACATTGGACATCCAATCAGATCTAGGTTACATATGAATGGTTCATATGTCTTAGGATCTAGACCAGCAATGACTGGCTCGGTGAAGTATGGACCAAATCTGAAAACAGAACACAGACAGATAACATGACTACTAGCACTGTACACAATGATCAGGATTCACAATTAGATGTATTACACCTCCAGTCAAATAATAACCCAATTTGTTTCATTTCTTTTATCAATATGTTTTGCCTGAAATATACTGTACTCACATCATTACTTTCATAGAGTTACAGTCCTCAGTGAAGATTTCAATGCCTGAGCACCATTACAAACCACCTACAAAATATTGACATTTTCAGCTTCATAAGAATACAATGTAGTACTCACCTTCTTTCATACAATAGGTTGGATACCATGTTCATGAATGTCTTGGGCTTGATGTCTCTATTTTCACGTAAACAATACAAGTTGAGACGAAACTTCAGCCGATTGGCACTGAAAATAAAACAAGACGTACCCGACTTTCAATCCCTCTTCTAGACCATCTTAAAAAGACAATGAAAATTTGGAAGACCACCAATTTAGGACCGGGTTATTTTGGTTGGGGCATGTAGAGCACTGTTTAAGTTGCAAGATATTTAAGTGAATTATAAAAGGCTTGAGCCCATCAGGATTTCTTCAGGTACCCTGCCTAAGTATACAACAACATTCAGCACAGCTGAATGAGAACCATGCTAAATGCAACAAAGTGGATTCTGTGGCATTTTGAGGTGAACATATTACACTCCAGCCTCGGCATTATTGCAGTTACCCTGCTAAATGCAACCAGATGCAACAAAAAATAAAATTTGAGTTGACTGCTAAATGCAACAACTTTTCCCCACTGTTACTTTTTTGTTGCATTTGGCAGAGTTACGGTTTGTCAGTTATCCTTTTCAACCAAAAATGCTTTCAAAAATTGAACCTAGTCAATACAAATGCAGTAAAGGACAGTGGTATTTATTATACTTACACAGTCTGTACATCTGTTGCTAGACCAGACAGCCCTACATACAGCCTTGGGCCCATTTCAAATATCTTCTGACAATCCAAGGAAATGGTTTGTGCCTGAATTCCAAACCTCCTGTCTGATGCTATGGCAACACAGTCTTTGCCAATCATTGCCAAAATGGCCGAGCCATTATATGACATAATACTCTATAAAAAATCATAAATGGGAAAGACATTTGATTAAAACTTAATTTTAAATACAATCTACATTGGGAAAAAATAAGTAACAATAACCATCACCACATGAAAATGAATATTGTGATAACGCCAAACCTTGTTTGCTGATACAATTAAGCATGTTAAGCTTATAGGAAAATAAGGTAAGAAAATTGTTTTTCTATCTGAAATACTGTTCAAAATTGACTAAAATAGGGTTATTTAAAATAAAAGAAGTCATCCTCAGATTTTTGGGAAGACAATTTATTCAAATAACTTAAAGGAGGAGGCCTTAACTACACTTATGCTTCTGAAATCAAGCAATGCTTGTACAAATAGGTCAGGGCCTATAGCTTACATATTATGTGAGTATGTCGGCACAGCACAGATTGCTCAGCTACATGTAGCTACATGTAGACGTAACCTACTTCTGGAATTAGAAAGCACCTGTGTGCCTTTTTAAGTTCTAGCACTATCATTTTTAAGGAAGGCCATGCCCTATGGGAATTGGATTTTAGTTAGAGTACTTACTTTGCGGGGTATTCTGCAATTACTCCAATATTGTATTCATATTTTAAAAGAAGCCGCATCCGAGATAATATCCACTGCCATAAATCAATCATTTACTGTTAATTCTGAATTGATAATCTCATCCTGTGAAGTGATCCGAACCTTGAATGTGTGTAGAGACCGTTACAATGGCAGCTTTTTGGGAGAGATATTTGTTTGAGAAAGTGGAATTCTAGATGCAAGTAATTTGTCTATCAAAGCTCTAAACCAAATCCAATAGCATTACATGTACGACGATCCAAAAAATGATAGTGCTACTGCTAAGTCACACAGGTGCCTTTTAATTCCAGAACTCAAGTAGGCCTAACCATCTCCACACCTTACATTTTATAAAAATGTGTGAGGGCGCTGTTCATTTGGTGACCCTTTTTCTGAATAGGAAATTGTGATTAAAATTTTGATTTTTGTGCACATTCACAGTACTGTTCTATTATATTCAAATGTCAGAATTTTCGAAATCATGATTTCCGTCCGCCATATATAAATAAGCATGAATAAAGACAAAGATTTTGAAAAAATGTGAGTTTTGAGCATTTCAATCATATTTCTGTACTCCTTTTTATATGCAAAATATTAAATCACACTTTATCATGTTTATTCTGCATTAAACGTACACATTTCTTTTCCAGTGTCTCAAAAAATCACTGGCAGTGACTGTTTTAAATCCATTTTTCTTTGGTTTGCAGATTCTGACGAAATCCAAACTTGCATTAAAATCACTTTCAGTTTTTTCTACAAAACCACATCAAAAACAGTAGAAAATTATATATTCCAAAAAAGCAGAGAGCTTGCAGTTGCACACAATGCACAGAGTGCCCTCCTCCTTGTCGACTGGTCTTTTTTCCCTCTTCGAATTGCATGAGTACAGAGTAGACACATTGTGCTTTCATTCATCATTGTCACTAAATACCATGATTAAAAGAACAAAACCTAATTTAACCATGGAGCAATAAGAATTCCTCCATGATTTAACCGAATGTTGGACAACTCGTACCCGAGACAATTCGTACCCGAGACAACTCGTACCCGAGACAATTCGTACCCGAGACAATTCGTACCCGGGACAACTCGTACCCGGGACATCTCGTACCCGGGACAACTCGTACCCGAGACAACTCGTACCCGTCTGAAAATAAAACACTGTGCAGCGTACTCGTATCTGTGCCTTACTTGTGCCGACTGTTATCATACTTATTTTCAACCAATTAGGCTGAAAAACAGAGTAGTTCTGCTTCCGGTTACCCGACCAACCCTATCTTTAGGCTGCGACCCTAAAAATTTTATTAAAAAAATATAAAAAAAAAATTGAATAAATAAAAATAAAACCCTTTTCTATAAAAAAAAATGCTTGTATTTATTTGTTTTCTTACTTACATTCGCTTTTTTTCTAAAGAAACCTCCGTTAATTTTACAAATTCGCTTCGCAATATAGCTACTTCGCAATGCGATGTCACGGCGACTATAATCACGTGGCGACGACTGGTTTCCGCCGCGCCGCGCAGGGGCCAATTTAGAAGACATGATGAAAATGCGGTAACCAGTCCATAGCTATGCGACAATCCGGACGTACTCATCAGCCGAAAAACCCGTGTTGCACGCCCGATGCTGCCACTGGTCGCAGACATCGCACTGGAATGCCTGCTGGTTGCGACGGATGTTCGTGTGGCAAATGGGAGCGGCGTCTTCAGAACTATCCATTGGGCCAGAACACAATGACTCGCTAAACGTGGCATCTCACGCTACTTATACAAGGCTAACATAACAATAGTAATTAAGTGGCTTTTTTAATTATTTCACATAGGCAAAGATTGACACGCTACTCGGATTGTTGATGGTATGATGATTTGTGTTGATTGAGTTATCCCCGTAAAATAAAACCCCATGAAATGAAAGACAAAATAAATGTCATAAAAACTGTAGAAGGTGACATAATTATGTAACATTTCATAATGACTCGGTACACTTATTTAGTAATGCAATAACTGAAGATCAAATAAGTTACGAGCAAACTCCGCCCTAGTAGCTGGCGTTATAGCCCTGCAAACGGGAACACAATGACGTGTGAAACATGGCATCTCACGCTACTCACTAATTTTAATGAATCGGTCCACTTATTTTAGAAATAAGTTTTCGCAATAAATGAAGATCAAATAAGTTAAGAAGCTCATGATTGCTATAGCTCCTTCCGCGAATTCGGGGAACTCCGCGATCATCGGCCAGCTGCCAGAATCTCTCCAGAACAATCTCTTGCTTGTCACCACTGGCAATTCCCCAAAACTCAATGGCTTTTGGTTTTCCACATCTTCGGATTTGTCAATTACATCTAACTAAAATGGACTGAAAAGTAAATGGTAAGAAAAGTACAAGGTACGAGTCGTCCCGGGTATGAGTCGTCCCGGGTACGAGTTGTCCCGGGTACGAGTTGTCCCGGGTACGAGTCGTCCCGGGTACGAGTTGTCCCGGGTCGCAAATTTGGGGTACGAGTCGTCCCGGGTACGAGTTGTCCCGGGTACGAGTTGTCCCGATACCATTTAACCATCCACCACTCCACACAAAGTGAGGGCGCTTACCATCTTGTACGTAAACTGGTGTATGACACTACGACGAGAATAATAAGACCGACTAAACAGCCACAAGAATCATGAACTATCAGCACTCATCAGACTGCAATCATCACAAATATGCAGGGGAAAACTGTAACTATCAACAACAAAAATGTGATGTACTGTTCGATCTTTTGTGCATCTGCTGCAGATCTTAATTAAGCGAAACCAACTCAATCAACTATGCACGCCGGCATGGGTTTGCGAATGGTTGAATATTGCAGTTTCATCTTCGTTGGTACACGGACTATTGTTATGGGAGACTATCGTGCTTGGTTTACCACCGAGTACCAAGGAAGGAGCCTAACTATGGACGTCTGGATACCGTTCAATCACCACCTATTATGCATTATCAGCACTCCCAGCAGCATACATGTAGATTATATGTCGGCTGAACATCGGCACCTGACTTTCTTACGGACGAACGTACGTGCGCCTTTCGTGCCGCCGGTAGATTGCAATTAGTTTTCCTCAATTCGCCTGTTTCCCGAGCCCTCAACTAGCATAACACAGGTTGCCTGCTCATCATAATCAAAAAAATGTCTTTGCTCAAAGTGTTATCAAGACGGACCTTTCTTCAAGCCAAAGTAAGTGGTTGAATGAAGAGCTAGCTTAGCCCGGCCGGTACTCACGGTCGGTCATTGTCGGTCATAACGGACAACGGTTAGGTCCGAGTTGGTTATGTTTTATTGTCCGAAGTGGCTATCGTTACGGCATACTCCTAGAACTATGAGGCTCCACGCAGTGGAGCCTCATAGGTTCAGAACCCCGCAAAATTGTTGTCAGCACAAAACACTAATTAAGTACAAAAACGTCCATCCCAACGAAGCCGTTTCCCACAGAACCGCTGCACAGTTTGCCCCTAAACTCCGTACAATACCTCATGACATACTCACGCTATGTGCACCCAACAAACATCGGTGGATTCTGTCGGTTTTTTGCAAAAATGATGGAAAATATGCCCTTTCCGCACTGAGCCAACCTAACACTTGAAATTTGCACGCGCGCAGAATGATCGCAGTCATTTTCGGTCCGATCGCTCGGAGCGCGCCGCGGGGGGTATGGTGTAGGAGCGGAACGATAGTATGCGCATGCGTACAAGTGCGAGTACGTACCCCCCGCGGCGCGCTCCGAGCTATCGAACCCGAAAATTACTGCGATCATTCTGCGCGCGTGCAAATTTCAAAAAAATTCCGCCGAGAATTGCGCCCTCTATCGGCGCGAGTCTCTGCGACTCCGCGCCTCCGCCACTGCACTGCGGCCACTCCAGTGCCCCGCGTCTCCGCGACTCCAGACAGTGCCCCCAACACATTTACAAGCACGCCCTCCCTTCCGATCCTTCATGAGAATCTTAGAAGACAAGTGCATTCCTTCGCTGTACTTAGCACTTTTTGCAGGTTTGCATATCTATTACTCCTATCCATCCACGCCTCCAGGCAAAATAAAAAACCTTGCTTCGGCGTGGCCCTGCATTCTATAGTTGCTCCTAATTATTAGTTTCCCTACGTTTTAGCGAGTAGTGCGACAGCTCGAGGGTAGGATTTTGCACCGCGAGGTTGCGGGTTCGCGTCTCAGTTTTGCACTCGAATTTTTTTCCTTTTCTAACCTGAGGCTTTGGAGGATTTTTTTTAAAAGGGAATTAAAGTCTGAATTTCATAACGTTCAAATTCACTTTTTTCCTTCTAATTTTATATTTTCTTCTCATGTTTTTATAAAAGTTGCAGTACTACTACCGTAACGATAGAAAATGGGAAATGCATTACGGCTGCCGTAACGATAGCCACTGCGTTTATTGTCACTGTCAGTGATTGTTGCATGCCCTACATGCCCTATGAATGTTGGAAGTGTATCGTCAGACCTCCTAAAGCTATGCGCTCCTAATTCTGCGCACTCGCCTTTAAGTTATATTTTGCAAGGCGTGCATCCTAAAAAATGGGGGTAAGACAAGTCGACCATTGAGACAACTCGACTCGGGACAACTCGACCGTTGAGACAACTCGACCGTATGTGCGATAAATGGAAAGACAAGTCGACCGTTGAGACAAGTCGCCTCACATGTTTTGGGCCTAGTTTCGAGGATAGTACCGGGGATTTTGACGGCAGCTGATCGCCGTTTGGGAGTGATGACACATGAGTTTTTTTGTTGCATATAACAGAGCCGATATAGCGCAGCGTGATTGTCCGTGCACATCGTTCGTTTTTTTCAAGGCCACGTGCGCGCATCCCCGGTCAACGTGGCCGTACCGTGCACGGTGACATCGTTTGTGCCGGGCCTGTGCGCCCATTTGCCGCGCCGGTCGACGTGCCCGCGTGCCGGGCCCGGTCCGGTCCTCGCGGCCGGGCGGGGTGCTTGGCCCGACGCGACGCCCTCTGTACATCGAGTATGCCCGCGCCGCACCCGTGATCGGTCTTGCCACAGATTTGTGCAACTTTTTCTGCTCCACGTGTATTCATTTCCATTAAGTCGAGCAGTCTCAACGGTCGAGTTGTCCCGAGTCGAGTTGTCTCAACGGTCGACCTGTCTCAACGGTCGAGTTGTCTCAACGGTCGACTTGTCCCGAGTCGAGTTGTCTCAACGGTCGACTTGTCTGACATTCCTAAAAAATGACATACTTTCACTGGGTCTGGGATCGTATTGATGTAGCTTGACTTTCAAGTCGATCATTAGCTTCGTGAATGACTGCTGAATGTATGAGGTATGTAAATGAAATCTGGGGTGGGATATTAGAGGTGAAAATGGACAATTTTTGAGAGGCCATTATTTTAATGTCTCTTGCTACCACACTCTCATGACTAGGTTGTCTCCAGCGCTACATGTGAATAAATATAAGCATGTCAGCTGGAGTTACTCAAGCTACCTTTGATGCACGAACTTTAGCCAGCAGCCCAAAAAATGTGGAAATTGAAGGCTTTACCAGGAATTCAGGCAAAAAATGAAAAACATCGGCATTTTTTACAGCTAATTACTAAGTACAAATGCAAGCAGATGCTTCCGGGCCAGCCGAAGTCGAAAATATAACCGAAAGGTGACCTTTCTTGGTCTCCCAATATCGTCAGTATTATAGTTAAGATGTCATAGATAAGAATTTGCAGTTTCTACAACGAGGGAGTAAAACTTACGGTGCAACAAAAAAGAAACATTTCTTATATTATTTTGGAATTTTTTTGGTCAAAAGTTTTAAAATCCGACATCTTAAAACTGTCTCCGTTGATTGGGATGATCAGAATAACAATATCATTGGGATCAGTACATTTAATAGGTAAATATGTATAAAATCTATTTATGTAAATAGGCCTTTGTATAAAATCTCCAAAATGGGATATTGAAAATAATCGTGAAATTACGAAAAGTGTATTGGCATTGAAAAAAGAAAGGAAAAAGAAAGAAAATATGTTTGAAAAGCTCAGGAAATATATTTTCCTAAAGCCAACAAGTCTAAGTTATTAAAAAAAAAGTTTATATTGAGTTACATGGCCCGGACAGCACACATTTTTCAGGAAGCGTCCCCTGCGCATGTAACCGTGAAAACTGACTCACTATGGGGAACTCTCACTAAAACTACTACAACTAAACTAAACTCAGGATCTTTGAAGGAAAAGGCGCGAGGAGATTGAATTTATAGAGACTCAGACACAAATTCTAGATTTCAAATTCAAACCAAAAAGGACCAAAAAGAATTATTTTACAAAAACCTTTCACCAAAAACCAGAAACTAACAGCAAAGAATAAAACCTAAAACTTAAAACAAAGACTTCAACCTTAAACCAAAGACTTAAACCAACACAGTGTGTAATAAGTGGACTGTAAAGAAATACACTCAGGCAGAAAATCAAAAACTCGAGCAGATGAAATGCACACAGGGCAAGGCGCACCCAAGACAAATCAAGGGGGAAAGAGAGGAAACTCAGAAATAATGTGCTCTCTCTACTGCCGCTGGTCTGCTACTGAGGGGTCTGTGGTCTTACAGGGTGTGCAATTTACATACAATGTCAATTAACTTGTTACTGGAAAACTTTACCAGGGGGATAGACTACTATGAAGGGATGGGGGAAGCTAATAGAAATGCTGGATTTACTCGGGGGGGGGGGGGGGTTACTCCTATACTAAAGCATACAAAAATACATTGAAGAAATACAAGTTTAATTTGGCCCAGAATTAGGCATGATTCTTTTCTACAATGCCAAAACTGCACGCTTTGGCCACAAATAAAGAGATTTCGCTTTGTTAATTGGTACGGTGGATGATCATAAGCCAACAAAATAACTTTTTTATTGAGGAAAAGAGTGGTTGCTTTGCTGCTATTTTTAAGCTACTGGGTTGCAAAGCCTTATCTGCGCAGAAATAGGAGGATCAAGGATATAGTGACTAGTGCCGCAGTAGTGGACAAGTCAGTAGTGGGTCCGAGTTGGATTGGGTCCAAGTTGGATCGAAACCCCAGTTTTCATCTCTTGCTATAGTATTACCAATATGATGCAGCACTCCACTCTCCAGACTCAAAATCAGTGTAATCCTATGTAAAGGTTCCCAAGAGTCAGCGCCCATCTATCCTGTAACAAACATGGTGATAGCCTAAAAATGCCAATTTAAAAAAGAAATAAAATTTGATATTGAACTCATTTTTTTTTTTTTTTTATATATATTGGCGAGTGTGAGGTTAGGGCTAGTCCGAGTAACTTGGACCCAACTTATCGCCTTTTTAACATTTTAACAAAAACCCAACATTGCCCAACAAAAACATCGGATTTCATTCTAAAAACGGCCTCCAAATAACTAGATACGCCACCTGAGGTACAAGTAGACATCGATGATTATGGAGGTACTGAAGTTTACTTTAATACGATCCAGATGAAAAGTGAAATTTCCTGTTCAATTCCGAGAGCTCCCCTCGCGATCGTGAACATGTTAAATTTCCGACTCGTGTTTGAACAATGCAATGTGGTCTTCATGCCCAGCGTTCATTCGATGGTCCCCGTATATCCCGAGTGCGATTCCGTTACCGAGCGCAATGCATCGACTATGATCAAAAGTAGACTGGATCTCGTTTGCATTTCGTTTTGTGGTTGTCATCGTCATTTTACCCCCAAATTTCCCTCAAAAATTCAAACCCCTGCCCTTTATCTATGGCATACATGTACATACATCATACATGTACAATGTACGATCTTAATGTCGCCAACTAGTTTGGTAGGTCAAATAATTTAAAAGTGGATTTTGTTCCCTAATACTAGAACCGGGCCCGTAGATACACGATCGCCGAAGTCTGACTATTTTTTTGTACAGTTTTGTCCTTTTAAAATGACTACTACAGCCTTTAGCAATTTTCTTTCAATTCTTAGCCCATTTTTCTTAATTTGACTTCTTTATTTGGGGTAGGAAATGCCATTTTCTTATCGATTTTCCAGTTGGTGCTTAAACAAATCAACATAGTTTGTGCATTCTTGGTGCATTGTAGGGATTGCTATCTTAATTTTCGTATTTGTCTGTTTTTGTTGTTATTGCTAATACCACAAATTAGCCATACAACATAAAAACCTAATCTTTTTCCACAGTATTCCTGTTGGTTTAATCATTTAGTCATTAAGTCAGTTTTAGTACCACGATCCTAATCTTGGAACAATATTGACATCTTAGGTCCTGTTTTTTGAAGTTTTTAGTTGTTTGGGTATGCAATCTGGGTCTGAATTTTTATAGAATTTGGACTTGATATCCACTCAAACCCTTCTATCGCCAGATAAGGTTCAATCATGGTTCAGTAAAGGCAATTCGAAGCTTGGTCAGAAGTTACTAAGACTATAGATCATTTGCTTTGTGTGTGCTTTTGTTCAACAGGGATATGCATTCATGAGTATACCTCGTGTATTCATTGTTAACAAATGAACAACACAGCACACCCCAAAGATGATTGCTGAATGCAATCCATCTACATCTACATGTAGTAAGGTTGGCATTGTCTTGCTAGATTCAAAGAAATAATGGTTGTGGTTTAGTATATTAGTTCCCTCATGCACTAACCCCTAGTTCTAAACATTGAGAGGAACGTATCGCACCTACGAAAGTCACCTTTGTTCAAAAATTAACAGTCCAACTCCAGATTGACTCTCAGTCTTCCCTGATAAGTACAAAGCAGGTTTAAATTCCATGATTTCTTTATTTAGCAATAAAGCATAATAATAGACTCATAGTCGTAGACTTTGTGGAGTGTTGCATTTTTCAGGGGTACTTTGCCCTGTATGTAATGTTTAACTGTGTACATTAAATTTTGATTGTACTGTATGTAGACATGTTAAAACAGAATTTTGAATGTGAATATGCGGGGTGAGTTAAAAAATAAATAAATAAATGGCACCCCCTTTTTCTTAAAGAATTGCATGTACATTGTAGTGCTTTCCAGATCTAGGATGAAAGCCCAATTAATAATTTCTTTTATTAAAACAATCATTCAAATCACTCATGTACTTTTCCAGTTATAATGGACTTTTAAACACAAATGGGCAATTCCATGGGTAACAGACTGACATTTTGGGAGGGGTTTTCACAATGTATCCCTTCTGTAAGGTTGTTGTAGTAAGTTAGGACCAAAACTCAAGAACATTTTTGTTCATTGCAAGTGCCCCTATAACCTGCAGTTTTTCTTTCCAAATTTATTCTTTGTTGGGGTCCGGTAAACTTATGTGTTGCCATGGTAACAGACTGACACTTGTGCATCCTGCCTTTTCCAAACTGAGTGTTCAGTGGAAAAATTCAGTGAAGTTGGCAAATAAAAAGTAATGGTACACTAAATATATTATAAAGCTACCGGTAAGTCCTCGCTGTTTATAAATGGTGGTGGTTTTCGTAAATCACTGCCGGTTAAATTGGCGTGATCAAAAATATGCTCAGTAACAGACTGACATCGGTGGTAACAGACTGACATGCTCTGAGTTCATGTGCAACATGTACAGTAAACCTACATGTATGACCTCTTTGTCATGTTTTTTCCTGTTTAAACTGAGGTTTTAGGTGTTTGAAACCATTGTGTAAGTACAGGTGTGATTTTGGACGAAAAATTCAAATTTTGGGCCAAAATCAAGAAAAATGATGATTTTGGCCCAAAAAGTTGATATAGCGCCCTCTAGTGTTGCCGTAGGATGGGGAAGTTTGTTTGAATGCTTCTATATTGACTCAAACTATATTTGTAACAAATTTGAAAGCATTTGAATGCAAAATGTACATATTATGGCAAAAATACTGTTTTTGACCAAAAATTGCAAAAACATAAAAAAGTAAAGCGCCCTCTTGTGGTGGCAGTAGCACAACCAAATGAGTTCAACTTATTAAGTACCTACCAGCCAACATTCTTGCCAAATTTCAAGAAAATAGGCCAAAGCACATGGCTGAAGTAGTGGTCAGAATACCTTCACCTGGGCGACTGATTTAACTATGCACTTTACCCACAATGCATTGCATCTAGAGCCATAGACTTGTACATGTGTCAGTCTGTTACCGTCAGTCTGTTACCACAGACGTCAGTCTGTTACCATGGTTTATTTCAATAATAACAAAATGGTACATAAGTTTTCTTTGTCAATTTTGTTCATAGCTTGATGACTACAGAGAATCCAAAAAAGAAAGTTATTGTAACTAATATAAAAAACTAAAAAAATATTTTTTAGATATTTCGGTAACAGACTGACACATAGTTTTGGTAAAATTTAAAAGCGGCAAGATTTGGGTAAAATGCAAAACAAATTCAATTTTGTAATTCTAGGCAATAAAACGCGGCTTTTTGCTTAAAAATTACAAAATTCAAGAAAATTTGTCAAAATATACTTAAAGGGAATAAACATCATTTGCTTTTGCCGTAATTTTCAGAAATGGATGGAATTGGGGGGTTGGAAATATATAGCAAATATAGTTACACTGACTTTTTTGAGGTTTTTGGTTCGAAAATGCTATAAAAACCAAGAAAAACTATCATTTTCCTGTAGTCTGGTTCCCTGACTCCATTTAAGAAGAAACAGAGCAGTTTACATATATTGGGGAATTGTAAGGTCAGGGAACCAGTCTAGCTGGCTTGTACCCGTTAGGTGTGTAATCGATTGCAAACAAGTGCGATGGTCAACTGGGGCCAGTATTTGAAAAAAAGCCAGTTTTTTCCAACGCTGATCGGCCGATCAGCGTTGGAAATTGATACAAAAATACCACTTTTCTTGAAAATGACAGTATACCACTGGTATACTATACCAGGTGCCATGATTTTACAGGATGCTTTACACTGTCATTCACTAACAGTCCAGCAAGGTATTTCAAAATGATTTGGTAGTTTTATTTTTTGATGTTTGCAAATGTTGTATTTTCCCTTTAATTAATTGGCAAAATATACCTAAAATTGCAATTTATTAAAATGTTGTTTTTTAACCAATAAGTGCTTTTTCCACCCATTTTTGTGTCAATTTTGCATTTGATGTAAAATTGAGTTAATTTTTTGTATTCTGTGCCTTATCAGCTTCAAAATGGTAGCCAACATGACCATTTATTATAAAAAACAATTTATGACAATGGATGACATTTTCACGGAATTGCCCAAATACAGTTTAACCCTAACCGCCCTGAATCCTCCAAAATCCTTTTTGCAAATTGGAGGAATTTGCAGGATTGAGGTTACATGGCAAAAGTGCGTTGCTGATTTCGGAGTTCGCACTGTGTCAAGGTCTTGGGCCGGACCTTGTGTTGTTTATGCTCAGCCGTGCATAAATTTAGTCCTTGATTATACTTGAAATCCTCCGCACTGCTCCAGAATGTCACTGCCTCTGCCTCTGCCTCAGCCTATTGACAGACATAGCTGGAGGATTTTGCAGGATTCAGGCAGTGGTCATCCCTCCATGGACCATATTCAAGAAATAGCGGAGGAATTTGCAGGATTGAGGCTATATGCTATTTTTCCATGAGGCCAATTGGAGGATTTTGCAGGATTGAGGCTACATCCCAGCAAAAAGGCCTAGGGAGTTAGGGTTAATTAAACATGTTGTCCACGAGTCACAATAAAGATAAGTGATATTTCAGCAAAGCGAAAATAATTCACATACAAAAAGACACATCAGAACACTCTCATAACCATGATAACTGGCGCTTTTCATAACCTTTATTTAAACACCTTCTGCTTCCGATGTCAAAACAATATGCTTTATAACGTCATTGGAGTTTATAGTCTTGCCCTGCCTTCTAATTGGCTACCCGGAGCCTTATGGGATTATTCTGATATCAGGTTCATAATAGAGCATTGTTTAATTTTACTGAAATATCACATACCCTTAAATGTGATCTGTGGACTAAATTATAAAACTGTGTTTATCTTCAAAAGTCCATAACTGGAAATGTACATGAGTGATTTGAATGATTCTTTTACTAAAAGAAAGCTTATGAATTGGGCTTTCTTGTCCTAGATTTGAAAAGTGCTACATGCAGAACTTCTTTTTTTTTTAAATAGGGGTCGCCATTTGGGTTCCCTTTTTTGACTCACCCTGTATAATGGCCTTTTATAAGAAAAATAGTAGTACTCTATTCCATGTCATTGCTGCTACATCGTTTTTTGAGACACATTTATGGTAGACACAATACGAGGGTGATACTTCGAGTTTTGTTAAATCTGTTGTATTTACCAGAATCTAGCCAAACCTAGTGCCTTCCTGTTCTGTCTGCCATATCTCAAAAATCGGTAGTAGCATAAACTGAATAAGGGGATAATTGTGTGGTGGAACAGTTATAAATGTGTGGTTTAAAATCGGCTTGGGATCTGGTCACTGAAAACAGCCTGAGCCTGTATGTACATGTAGATGTTGATGTTTAAATGAAATCATTTCAATAATCAGTATTTATGCACTTCTCCTATCCTAGAATTTGGTGCCGTCACTAACATGTGGTGCAAGAAGTGTCTCAGATTCAACGGTAAGTATCCTATACTTGTACATACCTTGCATGTTTACTATTATTAGGCTGTTAAGACTGCAACAAATCTACATAACATTGTTTCCATTTATTCCAATCCACCCCTGTGGTTGTATGCATGTCAAAAGGATTCATTCTTAAATGTCACAGGTGACAACATTTGGAATTTGGACACTCAAAGTTTCGTCTGTCAAGGGAGAGTTTAGTTTGGCATTATTTAAGCAGACACTGCTCTAAGGAAGTCACATGGTTGTACTGTAGCTTCAATTTGAAAATACCAATGTTAAGACTTGGATCAGTACCAAAACGACTGTCCAGTGCATTATTGGTTGTGGAAGGGATTGACATTGTAACTTCTGAAAGCTAACACCCACCCCTGTGTGCATCCTTCCATATTTTACTTGCCCAACATATCTTAAAGATGCACTCTTTTCTAAAAAGAAAACCTAGAAAATTATATCATCTGAGCCACATAGATATTTCCGCCCTTGTTTTGGGCCAATTTTAAGGCAGATTTCTGGCTGGGGCCATATTCGGGGTCACCCAAGGGAAGACATCTACAATTGCTCTTTCGTTCACATAAATGTCAATATTAGTAATCAGAGATTACATTAAAATTAAAAGTTTATGCAAAGTTCCAAGATAAGGGGCCTTCAAGATTTGAAAAAATGCATGTGACGCATCATGACGGATAATTGTTGACCCCCCTAAAATTAAGATGTGAGGCATGATGTATTATTTTCCTATATTCCTGCTCTACTACAGTTGTTGTACCCATGTATCCAAATTCAGCTTCTAAATCTATTTCAATCTGAAGATATGGGTCCTTAAAGTCAGCGATTTATTCTATGGGCCAGTTAGTTTCCCCTTTTTTGGCAAAGTTCATTGAACTTTGTGCTACTGTAACACCTCAATGGAAAGCAATATGAATGTTTGCTTTCGACCTCATCTATACAGCAACTAACAGAATCTTTCCACCAAGTTTGAACAAAATCTGTGACATATGGTGCCATGGCCCATTGAATTGGCACGGAATTAGTGCTACCGCCGAACCGAACTAAAAATAGCTGAACTTGGCCTTCCGAACCGAACCCGAACCGAACCGAACCCGGAAGTCGGTTCGGAAGAGTTTGACAAGTATTTGTTGATAGCGCTAGGAATGCTAATGCTTACAATATAAGGGCAAAATTAAAGTGCATGTGATTGAATTTACCATGTTGACAAGTCACCGCATTCATCTTCATTATTTGCAGTGTTCTAGCAAGGCATACAATAGGATATCGGGCCGATACGCTTTGAAAAAATCGTACGCCCCTTGCAATTTTCTTAATGAAAAGCGTGCTCTTTGCATCCAGTGTGGTCAGTATCTGGCCCTGCTGCGCCTTGTTCCAGCGTGACGTAGTACATTTGGACCATACCAATTGCGATGAAGGGTGTGCTTTCCTTGGCAAAATTAACCAGCATTTTTTAAAAGTTTTTTTCACCGTGTCAAAATTTTAAAAAAATACTTTTTATGGTGTCTGAAACCTTTCCCATGTTCAGAATAAGTTCTTAGTTTTCGCAATATTTTTTTTTTTTTTTCGTAAAGAATGAATATTCATGGCAGTCACGAATCGAAAAGTTATATTGTTTTGTTACGGTAGCTAGTACTTGTCAGCTTGTTGCTAAAAATAATTATGATTTCATAAGTTTGGCACAGTAAAAGGATCTGTTTGTTCTTAGAACAAAACAAATCAGCAATTATTGCCACGAAGCAAGTTTTTAGTGCTCATCAGGGCATGCTCGGACGGGACGGAACTGGATAGGTAACACGGTAGCAATGTACGATTTTCATTCCTCATCGTCATCAAATCAAATTATAACGGTACCTTGTTTACACAACAAAAATAAGATTCTTCCTTCAACTTGTGTTGTTTAGCATTTGGAAATTGCGATGACTATTTCTGTCAGACGTGCGCAGTGCACACGTGTTTGTTCGAACAGGGGATCGGGAGCGGCCTATATGCTTTTCATTGTAGCCCTATACCTTGTTGTATGGACATGTACATTAGGCTATGTATGCACTTCCGAAGCCGAACCGAACCGAAGTTCTGAGAAAAAAATTTGAACCGCAACCGAACCGAACTTTGAGGATCAGTTGCAGCACTGCATGGAATGACCCTATATAGCTATAAAGAATATTCTGTAGAAAAATTATTCTGCAAAAGTGTGCATCGACAAAATTCAATTGATGTTTGAAAAAAGCTTAATGTTTCATCTCTAATGACTCTTACATCAACTTTCAACTTCAACAGAACTTAAAGGATGTGTTAGCTGACATGATACCCAAGAAACAGAAGGAGGTGATAGAATTCCGTAAAACCTATGGCGACAAGGTGATTGGTGAGGTGGTGGTGGACCAGGTAAGCAAGCCATTGGCGACGGATTTGTTGAAGCGTACTCTGATATTTACACATTTCAACAAATCAACCTCAAGATTTGTAAATTTCGGATTTGTAATTTAGCACTTCTTCCCCTCAAACCGTGTTTTATTTGTACATGTATTTTGTCCTAAGACATGATGATGGAACCCAAACAGTGTTCGGATCTGTCTGTACCAGAGACCTTTATGTTCTGTACTGGTACTAGCCAATATCCTTGTCATACATATTTGCCATTCACACTGGTGTATTCAGGTCTCTAGAGTAAAATGCCATTGAATGCCCTAACGGTGCACCCTCATTGTGGCATGATCTAAAGGCAGCATTCATGTTCAACTTTTCTCATGGTTACATGTGTTTGTGTGCAGCTGTATGGAGGCATGCGAGGTATCAAGGGTCTGGTGACAGAGACCTCTGTGTTGGATCCAGAAGAAGGGATTCGTTTCCGTGGTTACACAATACCTGAATGTCAGAAACTGTTGCCTAAGGTTCCAGGGGGCGAGGAACCTCTACCGGAGGGACTGTTCTGGCTCCTGATGACTGGAGAAATACCAACTGAAAAACAGGTAATTAGACTTGTCTCATAGGTAGAGCATCCTGAAACCTAGAGTATTTACAGGTGTTTCAGGGGGTGTTCTTTGTGATTGTAATTTAGTAACAGGGAAGGAACTAAAGGTTTACTGGTGCTTACCAGGCAATACAAAACCATTTACCTCTAACTCCACCATAACTCAAAAGGTCTATTTATTCTATTAGCGGTATTTGTTTATTTCTGCGACATTTTGAATTTGAGACAGCCCTTCATTGGACTGAAGACAACAATCTGAAGAACAAATATCTTAAACATCTTTAACATACTTAAGAAGTTAGAGAAGAACTTGGAAGTTAGTTTCTCGAATAAACCGCAAACGGACACGGACTAACAATTTTAAAATTAAACAAATAAATTGACTGGAGCAGGGTTTGAACCTGCAACCTCCAGATTACCCTACCAGTGCTCTTCCAACTGAGCTGTCCAGCCCTACATGTATGTTGGCCGGTTTCCCATTCTTGTCGTCTCTTTCTTCAAGAGTGCTAGTACCAGTAGAGTACTGGTAGAGCATCTGTATATTCAGATGTTGTAGGTTCAATCCCCACTCCAGTCAATTTCTTTGTTCGACTTTAAAATTTGCATGACACCAGAAATATGTAAGTTTAATAAATGAAATGTGTCAGTTGCATTTATCATACATGCCCTTGACCGAAATGCTACTTGCATGATACATTAGGGATGACCACTGAGACCAAGAAAGCTCTGATTGTGACTATTGTTTTGTTGTGTTGTGTTCGTTGTTCAGGTGCAAGCAGTGTCTAAGGAATGGGCAGCCCGTGGTGCCATCCCATCGCATGTTGTTCAGATGCTGAATAACTTCCCCAGTAACCTACATCCCATGTCGCAGTTCAGCGCAGCCATTACTGCTATGAATAGCGACAGCAAGTTTTCCAAGGCATACAATGATGGAGTCAATAAGGCTATGTACTGGGAGGTAGGTATGAGGGTTTCCCCTTACGTCAGTATTATACGTGCTATGCCCAACTATAGCAATGGCCCCAATAATAGTTAGGACATTCCCTACTACAGTCGAGTCTCGTTATAACAAACTCGTTCGGACCTAGCCAAATTGTTTGTTATATCAGAATTTTGTATTAAGAGGAACATCAGTCCCATTCACTGTGCACATAAATGCACAGTCAGGACCAAGGCTTTATTTTGTTATAACCAGAATTTTGTATTAACAGAGTTTGTACTAACGAGAGTCGACTGTATAGTTGGGATGATCTTTATTGTACATGTAGTTAGGATCGTCCCAACTATAGTCGGGACTGTGCTATAGTTGGGGGCGTATTACATTGGGCCTTGAACAGTAGAGGACAATAGGCGTTTTCGAATCCCTGTTCTTGACAACACTCGGGTTAACCCGACACGAGAACAGCGGTCTCGAACGTGACGAACAGACCCGAGAGGGCGTTCGCGGATCGATTTTTTCACTCCCGGTTGATGGAGGGTTCGGCGAGGAGCAGCTTGAACAAAATGGCGGACTGTGCAGATTCGTAAATTGTTTTGTGCTTTTTTTTTTGCTTTTTTTTGCTAATACCCTAATGATTGGAATAAGAATACCATTATAATGCAGGTCTGCAATTTCATCCCCGCATGTCCGGTTTTGCAACAGTCGTCCTCGTTCATTTGGAATAGGACTAAGTACAAATTCAGACGATTGTCGGCCATTTTGCATTGCTTTATATCGATGCGACACGCACCCGCGTGTTCGTAACAACCAGCTCGAGAACACGTTCTCGTGTTACACGCGTGTTTTCAAGAACAGGGATTCGAAAACAGGGATTCGAAAACGCCCATAGTGTCCCAATAGCCCCTTCCCCTTATCGCCACTAGAAAACGGTATTCGGTGGAATAAGTGGAATCGTTTTCATTATATATAAGGGGCATCTCTTTCCAAAAAATTTGAAGAGTTTTGAAGGCAGTAGCCATTTGGCATTTTGAGGGTGATGGCAATGATGAGGCCAACTACGATGACAACAATGCTTTCTTAAAATTCTTTTATCATAGTAAATTTGCCATTTTATATTATTTTAAGTTGAAAACTTGCAAGAATCTTTGCCCATTCATTCAAAGGATAGGATTTCGCTTAGTTGTCGGAAATACATGCCTTCTAATATATATTGCAAATCCCTTTTGTTTTTATTAATTAACATATTTCCCCAAGGTTGATTTTGGTTGAATTGTTTTGGGAGATAGCTGGAGTCCTAATAAATGCATTTCCACCAAAATTTGCCTTTTTACTAAAATGTCAGGGTCCTTTTCCATTCTTACTGGACTATTTGTGTGTGGATGATTCTGTGACACATTATAAATTACAGGATGCTGGTACCTGCATCAAGTGTTTTTATGTCACAAAACATTTGCTGCAATTAAAATGTGTTCTGCTCTATTTGCCATGTTCCATTCCATACTTTTGCATTGAGTATGATGCAGCCTGTAGTGGGTAAACACGACATTGTGCTAGCACCTCAATAAACTGTTGCTGGGATGCACTTTTAACCTTTAGGCATTTCTGTACAAATTTGGAACCGAAAAGGTAGCCCTTTGTAATAGTTGGTGCACAAAGATTGCATTGACTGACTGCCAAATCAACAGAGAAACTCACAAAAATAGACAATTGGATGTTATCAAAAATATATTCTATATATTCTATGTGCTTATGATGCTGTGATACTGAAATTTCTACCTCAAATGACATGATGGTTTTGTCGGTGGTTTATGGCAAACCCAAAGGAAATAAGCCTGTGTTGTTATAATTGGATTATTGGGCTATGATCCAGATGAAATCAACGGTCCTTAGGTTTAGCTTTTATCCTTGTATTGTTCTTTGTGGTGTATTTTTGTGTTCTTGATTATTTTGAATGAAATAAACTAAAATGAAAAAAAGGAAAATAAGCATAAAAATAGCGTTTGAACACAATGAATTTGCCTTTCCACAAACACATTTTGGATCCGTGTGTGTATGTTGCATGGTAAGACCTACAGGATGAGTAAAAAAAAAAAAGAGAAACCCAAATATCGGACCATTTTTTAAATGAAGTTCTGCATGTAGCACTTTCAAAATCTAGGATATGAAAGCCCTATTAATAAGCTTTCTTTTAGTACAAGAATCATTCAAATCACTCATGTACTTTTCAAGTTACAGAATTTTGAACACAAACACTGTTTTAAAGTTGGTCCACAGATCACAAAAAAGGTAAGTGTTATTTTAGCAGAGCGAAAACAATTCATAGGGATGTATGATTCTTGTACTATTAAAAAGAAAGCTTATTAATGGGGCTTTCATATCCTAGATTTTGAAAGTGCTACATGCAGAACTTCATTAAATAATTTGTCCTGCCATTTGGGTTTCCTTTTTTTTTTATTTACTCACCCTGTATAGTTTGGGGACGGAGCCTGTAACATATACAAGATGGACTGAACAAGCACACATGGAAAGAAGTGCCAACACAAGGAATTGAGAACAGAATTTACTTTTTGAAGAATTCCCTTAAAAAGTTCCACTTCACAGGCCCCTACCAAGAGGATTTCCACACAGCGGTTAGATAAAAGTGCTTTCTAATTTCCATGTTCTCTATGCAGTACACCTATGAGGATGCTATGGATCTGTGTGCCAAACTGACTACTGTAGCTGCTACTATCTACCGCAATGTGTACCGAGAAGGTAGCAGTGTATGCCCCATTGATGTAGATCTAGACTGGTCAGCAAACTTTGCTAACATGCTCGGTTATGAAGATGAGATGTTCAAGGAAGTTCTGAGGATGTACCTCACCATTCACAGGTACACTCACAAAGTTGACTCTGTGACTTGATAAAGGAATTTGTTAATACTTCCCTATGTCTCCTTAATGTCATTACATTCCAAATCACTTAAATTTTAAGGCAGCTTACTAATTTTCCAACTACTTTTCCAAGTCCGTTTCAAAATATGGATTTCTCAATAAATTATAGCCAGGTGTAGACTTTATGACAGATAGTTGTTGGCTGATGCATCACTGATTTTAAACATGCTGATTTTATCAATACACATTTGTCAAAAACAATATCGGACACCAAAACTCAAACTGTAGTGAATTACTACGGAGGATAATTAAATTTGAAAGTGATATTCAGTGCAATTCAAAGAGATAAACTACCAAATATGAACTGGTACGATGTCAAACTTATCCTATTGATAGAAATGAGAAAGAGTATTTGTCTATTTGCACATGTATACATGTCCTTAGATTGGCCAGCATGTCATGACTGAGAACTAAGGCGGAATTTCATGTCACTACTGAGTACATGAGCCGCAAGCTCAGCTGAATGCAAGCTAACTTCAGAGAAGTAGAAAGTGCTTAAAATATTGATGTGGCAATTAGGGATGTGCATTTACGGGTAGTATGGGAATCATGTTCCTGATTGAAACAAAACAAGGGTACAATCACGGTCACACACATTCATTCCATATGTCTTATGCTCAGGACACATCTGAAAGTATTAAATGCGAGGGAATGAGGAGTTAGCGCTCTAGGTATTTAATATAGCTCTGTGATTGGAACTTCTTGAATTAGCACCATGAGTTTAGGGAATTGATAGGAATAATTCAAATAAAATGTTTGTAAATGTGTGAATTCCTTTGACTTTAGTGACCATGAAGGAGGCAATGTGAGTGCTCACACTGTTCATCTGGTTGGGAGTGCTCTCTCGGATGCCTACCTGAGTTTAGCTGCAGGCATGAATGGTCTGGCTGGACCCTTACATGGATTAGCCAATCAGGTCAGTCCTCTCTGCTTGTAGGTATTATCGATCATACATGTCAACACGGATGTGCTTGAGTTACATCGTAAACGTGAGAATCAATGCCTGAAGCATTGGACCTTAGCACTAAAGTGCGTAGTCTAGGGGCTAGACATTGTTATGGTTTGAAACGCGATAACCCGCCGCTGCATGAGGGTGCTATCACGACCAACCAATATCGCCCAGGGACTTGTCAGAACAACGTCTAGGGAAACTGGTATTGGTTGTGTAATGCGCGCGCACCTGTTTGGCCTAATATATGCGGCCTAAATTCAAAAGAATTATAGTAGTTCTGAAGCAGACTCTCAAATTTCCATCGCAATAAATGATGCGGCAAGACCTTTGTGCAACTTCACTGGTCAGCTCTTTTGTTATACATGTGTGTAGGACTGAAAATGGACCACAATTGCCTGCAGAAGTCGCGCATGCGCACTAGTTTCCTCCATTTTCGGGGGAGATTTCAGCAGATTCCCTAGACGTTGTTCTGACAAGTCCGTGGGCGATATTGTTTGGTCGTGATAGCGCCCTCTCGTGGCGGCGGTTTATCGCGTATCAAACCATAACAACGTCTAGCCCCTAGACTATAAAGTGCGGTGCATAAATTCCTGTCTTCCCCACTATGACTTATTTAGTAAGAGTATTGTTACTTATTTGGTACATTTGTGAAAAGGTCCATGGCTTTTATACACACTGTCAGGGACAAATGACACCATTGGCTTTGCCTTGGAGCCACTTATCCCCATTGAATCTTGGATCAAAATCATAGCAAATGACAAATGTACAATGGAGCACATCACAGAAAACATTACTTGTAGCATGTATTATGTCAGGCATACAATCACGAGTAATACATGGTGATTTGATTACACTCTTATTACATGATACATGTATGAGCCCTCTTACTATCTGAACAGTCATAGACAGTCAAAAATTCAATTCTCTTCCCCTGCCACGCCTTTTACACAGGCTAGTCACCAACAGTCAAATCATATTTCAAGCAAGCACTGTGACTAGTCAAATTCAGTCAACAGACAAAAACAAGTGGTTGGCACATCTGGCTTATCAATCATCTACAGTCAAAGCATAGCTTTATCAAGTTACGTAAACAGTCACAGCCAGTCAATCCTGCTTTATGTGGGGTGGGAGCTCTTAACTGTTGAAAACAGTCACTTGATTGATTTTTACTGAAAGGACAACTTGGCACAAAATGTATATTTGCATAGGAAGGTTTTAATCTGCCATACATTCATGTGTACTTTTCAAGACTTGTTGAAATTTTCATCAATATTTGAGACTATTGCTAATTGCATAACTGCATGGTTATTATTACAGGAGGTTCTGGTGTGGATCACTAAGCTTCAGGAGCAGCTTGGAGGAGAGGTATCAGATGACCAGCTGAAAGAATTCATCTGGAACACTCTCAAATCAGGACAGGTACAGGAATAATTGTCTTGAAGCACAAACAGACAGGCAGTACTTTTGCTTTGATGAACTAATTCAGAAGGTTTTCTTGAAGGGATTACAATTAAGAGGATGTTTTGTAACTGTCCTAGGATTTAATGAATTTTGTATCCGAAACGGGCATTGTTAGATACAGCTATGGCTATTAACTGCAGCATGCGCATGACAAAAAGAAGTCATGGCCACCAAAAACTTAATGTAGTTCCCCTTACCTGAATTTTCAAGCATTCTAATCGCTGTAGTGTTGCACACTCTCTAAAGCTTAGTATCTGTGTATTATCATGGCAGGTTGTACCAGGTTATGGCCATGCTGTCCTGCGCAAGACAGATCCCAGATACACCTGTCAGCGTGAGTTTGCTCTGAAGCACCTGCCTGACGACCCTCTCTTTAAGCTGGTAGCTCAGCTGTATAAAGTGGTTCCTGATACCCTGCTGGAACACGGCAAAGCTAAGAACCCCTGGCCCAATGTGGATGCACACAGTGGGGTACTCCTGCAGGTAAGCAAGAAAAAGGACACACACTTGATCGTAGTTGTAAAGTATGATGTCCAAAATGAAGAATGAAATGACGATGGGATTAAGAATTTGACAAGCAAAACCCAGTATTCGATTGAGGAATTTTCTGGAAGAGTGTATACAGTGTGTATTCCAAAAATATAATAAGTTAAAAATAAAATTGGGGATTTTTGTGACATTTGCTTAATAACATGAAATTACATTAGAAACAGACTAGGCCAATTCATCTATCATAACTAGGTTGTTCAGGAGGTCTCAAATTTGAATAACCCTCGGCTCACTTTTCTTTGTACATTTTGAAAATGATTCAGTATCAGACACTTTAAACATTTTTTTTTTCAAACATACTTTTTTTTTAGGTCTACTTTTTTTTGTAGAGCTACTACACACTTCTTCCATTAAAAAGTGAATATCAGAATAACAACTTCCATAGGAAAAAAAAAACTTAGCAGTCATATAGGTCATGCAATATCAGTTCTGATTAACTCAAATTCATTGGACAACAGTCTGTTAGGCCAAAAAAAAAAAAGTCTCCGGTTTCTGGTATGCGCGCGCGTCGCCGTAGCCATGCGCGTCGGCAAAATGAAAAAGTTTTTTTTTTCAATACAAGATGATGTCTCAAAACCGCCAAACTCACTGGTTTGACTGGAATCCTGCTGCTGCACAATTATAACGTGTTTTTAGATGGGGTTATGATCGAGAATAAGCTTTATGTGGCCTCTCTGGACTCCCATATATTTGCACTAAGTTTAGTTGGGCACCATTTGCAGTCATCAGCCGACATTTGAAGCCAAAAAAAAAAAAAAAAACAGGTAAAAAAAAAAAAAAAGCCGCGTCGCCGCACCACTTTTGGGGCAAGCTCCATACCAGAAACCGGAGACTTTTTTTTTTTGGCCTCAGCTATGTATTAAATCATATTAAACTTTGATCTGTAGCCTAGTTGGTCAAATACACAGCCTGGCATACCCTAGGGTGGTGCTTCCTTAGTGGTGATTGGTAGTGGCAGTGCTGGTCGAAAGGGGGAGTTGGCCCTCAAAAATTGTTACCCTTGCTCCCTCATTCCAGCACCCTCCCTCCCCCCCCCCCTTTTTGTTAATTTTTCACAGGTGGCTGAAAATCCATCTCCCCATTGTCCATCACTTGCCCCTCCCCTCCCAAATTACAGAGTCTGGTGCCACTACAGCTTATTAGGAAAAAAGAGAGAGCTGTACCAACACCGAAAATATATAACTATATATAACCGAAAACTATGCAACACGCTGAAGATGTACAGTGCCATCCTGATATAAACGACAAGCGTTTTTTATCTGACTTTTACTTTCCCAAATTCGACTTACCCTGAATGAAAGTGTCGGCAAGACTGCTTAGGCCCATCATAATTTCTGAGCATGTTTTGGTCATTCCTGTGTGTGTTTTTGCAGCATTATGGCATGACAGAGATGAGCTACTATACAGTATTGTTTGGTGTGTCCCGAGCACTGGGCACTATGGCATCTATGGTGTGGGATCGCGCCCTCGGTCTGCCCCTGGAACGACCCAAGTCAATGAGCACACCTGGCCTGATGAAACTGGTGGGAGCAAAGTAAATCAAGCACCCAATCACATCCTGGTAGTAAAACAACTACATGTATTGCAATTTAAAAAGGACGTGTTCAGCACCAGGTGTTGTACATGTATATTAAGTGGATCCACTCAAGATGAGCCTATTTTCTGCCATTTTGTTGTACATGTATGTTCATTCAGTAATGTTCATTTATGATCAGACATTGTACAAAAGATAAATATGTTGTCAATGCCTATAAGGACACAGAATAACCATAGTTATAATTGTAATGTGTGACTATAATGCAGTTTAGATACAGTGATTGATTATTTTACGCATGCAGCCATAATCTCTTTCCATTGTTAGTTCAGTAGATTGCAAACCAGTTCGTTATTTCAACTGTCTTCAAGATCTGATGATTTTCTGTTGCGTGTAAATGCAACAGATAAATGTACACATGTCTATTGGGGAATAATTAACGAATCTGCAATCGCCAATTCTGCCACTTATCAGAAAAAACGAATGCAGTTCAAAGTTTTCAGGATTTTGTATGTGCTTCCAGATGACACTTTAATTCAATGTTGATGGTACCTTCTGTGACTTTGCATTCATAGGGCAGACTGTTGATTTTCAAGAAAACAAATCATCAATCATCTTGATGCATGCATGTGCAGTTGCAATATTGAACTGGGCATATTGATGCAAACAACAAGTAATGTTACATTTACTAAGTTGCCGTATGTTATTCATAAATGATAAACAGTTTGATCTGACCTCCAGCAATAGTTGTTTTTGTCAACTTTGTCTTCATGGGCTTACCAAGATATGGACGTAGGTGGTTTTTATAAGGGGAAAAGGGAAAGCATTTTTAAAATTTGGATGTGTTGTTAATAGTGTCTTTCTACAAGGGATGTATCTACATAGAGCTAGAAAAAAAGTTTTGGGATGTATTAGTGCACCGTGTACCCCTCGTGGCTAGGAGATTATATTGTACTGTAGCGTAAAGACTACTCTCACATTTGTGACGTCTCCCACCAATGGGCTGTGAAGTTGAACATTTCACTTTCTAGGTTAATGCATAATTGAAAAAAATGGTATCATCAGCTTTGATACAAAATTCTTTTCTATGCCAAGTTATGTGTTTTAAAGTCACTCAACTATCATTTACTAGATTTCCATATGAACTGGCTTCAAAGTTGGCTTACTGATATTCACTAGTTTTGGAATGTCAATCATTCCTGATTTTTCAGAACGGAAGGAGAATATCAAAACACTTCATTTCTGATTGACTCCTGGCCATATTTTCTAACTGTTAGCTTTTTGTGCTGTAATGCATAATCAACATGTGCAACTTTACAACCTTTAATGGTCACATGGTCACATTTGTACACTACCTATGCAAGGCTTGGGCCCCTACACTTTTTTGACTAGAGATAGCATGTTTCCATGGAGGATTTGGTTCTAGATTATTAGCAGTGTTCATATTGCCTGAGATATATAGCAGTACATGTACCGGTATAAGACTAAGAGATATATACTTGTACGTGCAGCATCATGTTAGGTTATAAACATCCTTAGAGTAGAGGACTTTGGCTCTAGAAAGGAAATGCTGTCAAGGGTTTTTGTACAATCTGTTACAATAAACTGATTAAAATGAAACATAAAATGTTGAAATGGTTCCGGGGTAGAGTATAGGCAATTTGAGTTCCTGTGATGGCCGAATTGTTGTAACTCAAAAGTCCACATACATTTCTACAGTAAGTGAAATTCATTGCTTTTACTTGCCTACCACCAATTACAATGATACTGAATTGTTTTTACACTTTACCTCATGCATATTCATAACTTTTTTTTTAGATTTTAATCTCGTTTGTTCATCAAAAAATAAGAGTTGCATTTAGTAGATTCTGAGATTAGTACTTGCTCATCACTGCTGACATGTATGAGTGCAATAATGTCATGCGTGATGCATTTTTGGTAAGTTAACATGCAGAAAAACCACTCCATCACACTGCATGATATGCCAAGTTACATCATGAATATGTATGAGTACCGTGATCATTTCATACCCGTAGTTTCGTTTTGAAAGTTTGTGTTTTCTTAGTATTCTCTGACAACAAAAGTGTGAAGAATATATGATTGCTTTAATCAACAGTCTTTTCATTGGCATATAATACTAAGAGCTGTATATTGGCATTTTGTGAACATTGTAAATAATTTAAATATATATACCCTAACATTTTAATTAGGCTGACACTCATGTAGTTCTCCATAGTACACGTTTGTGTTTCATCTCAATTCCACATAGCATTTCAACCTCATTCTTTTTCTAAACAAATTCATTTTTCAAAAGGTTGCTTTGGGAAATATCAATTGTTGTGTTTTGTCCATGATGCCAATTTTATCCTTGAACAATATAACATTTTGATGAGGGGTAATAACAACTCTACACATCTAAAACTTGGTTTGCAGTTCCACCAATGTAAACTATCCCCATAAAGAGAGGTAGTGCGGAGAACTAGAAGAGTCAACCCTCTCTTTTTCAAGACAGTTACTTCACATAATGGCCACGTGTGGTCTAGCGGTGGAGCACAGGATTCATGATCGTGAGGTTGTGGATTCGAGCCCGTTGTGGCCATGCGTGTTGTGCCCATGCGTGTTGTGCCCTTGCGTGTTGTGCCCTTGAGTAAGGCACTTTACCTCAATTACTCCTCTCAACCCAGGTGTTAAATGGGAAATGGGCACCAGCATTATTCAATGCTTGGAAAGTAACAGACTCACTGTGGAGCAGGTGTGGCGATTCCCACACAACAGCATACGAGTCTGGCCCAATCGCTAAAAAAAAGAGAGATGGGCAATCCATTCCCTGTAAACACAGGTTCATCCTCTTTACCCTTTTATACTTAACTTTACATAATGTATCTCACAAACTTCTGCCAAGTTGCACACTTCATCGTGCAAAGCCGTACATCTGGTTTTATACAGTGGACATACATGTACATTGCTCATCCAGTCTCTTTTCATCCACTCTGCTAGGATTGAACATTGCCACCAACCTAGTTCATTCTTTCCAGCCAGGGTGTGTTCCACTCACTTATCATTCATAAAGTGTTTACAAGATTTGTTTATGTGGAATTCAACCCTGATTTTCACTGCACTGAAAGTTCAATGACTGTAACTGACAAGTTTTTTACTGTATTATACAAAAGAGATTTGTGTCAGAAATGCAGCTGTTATCACAGTAGCAATTACTTCTGGTTAATTTGGTTATCAGTTATTTGTTTCATTTTCAAAATTTGTTGAGTTGTTTATTGAAGTAATAAATAATTGCAGCATAAAGTGGACTTTGGTAAAAAGAAGAAATCTCAGAGGATACATGTATTTCATTCACAGCCTCATGAAAAGAATGTATGTAAAATTAAATGAAGACAATGTATTGTGTTGAATGAAATAAGAATGATAGTGTCTAAAAAGATGTTACACATTACATACAAGATGTGTTGATCTGCAGTTTAACTTGTGTGCACGACATTTGAGTGGATTGAAATGACCCCGTGAAAATAAAGCTTCTCCTGTTTTAATCCGACGTGATTGCGTTCATTTTTTGACTATTGATTTTGGAAGTTCAGTGTTTAAATTTTGTACTGTATATATTTTCTGTATATACAAAAGCTCTTTTGAAGGAGACATTGAACCAAAAAATCAGTCCACGTTTAGTTTAATTTGACATTTGAAACAACATGGGCACCTACACATGCCATACTTAAAAAAAATCCTCAATTTTACATCACTACCAAAAATCCTCCTAAGTGCAACGCGAGTAAGATCCGGTGGGTTACCTTTTTTTTTGGACACTAGATTCACTTGGTAAACAATGCCATTCCAGTCTAATGAATAACATGAGAAATTCAAGACAAATGGAAAATAAACACAATTGTTAGCAAAATGTTTCCAAATATTACACTGAATTTTTTTTTATTGAAAATCACAATGTACGCTCCTGTGGATAGGGTATTAAAAAAAGCTTTTAAAACCTCACTTTTTATGTAATGAGATTAAGATCAGCCACGCATTTTTCCAAGATACAAGCAATCATACAACAGTATTGAGTAATTGCAGTAAGAAGTCCCAACTTCATGTAGTATATTAACCCAGGGTCACGGGTGCTTTGTGCCCCTTGGGTGTTGAAATGTCATATCCCACATCACAGCAGACGTCAATTGTTAACTGCATTATAGTGTTGAATGAATACCATGATTGTAAGTCGGTCACATCAAGCCCTCCCTTACTGATGCCATTTAGTGTGGTGTTGGGAACTTGAAACAAATTAAGGCCTACATTCAAACTCTCTAAGGCCATTTCTGGAGAGAACCCAATTACTCATGCATCCTGTAAAACAACAGTATGACTGCAGACATGGCCAAAGAAATTACTTTTTATTGTCAGTAACAAAAGTAACAGAGAAAAGGTTGCTGGACTTTACTTGATGGTCTTCAGCCAATATACCATACAAACTTTAACAGAATATAAATTTGGTAATGGATAAGTTAGATTCCTTTTTGCCAAATATGAGCACGCTTCCATGAATAGACCAATAAAATTAATGTGTACATGTATATGGAATACTACACCTGCCAAGCTGGGTCAATGTGCTGCATGCAGTAACTGGCAAAATAGTACCATAGTGTAAAATTAGACACAAAACTGCTCTGATAAGATATCAATTTGAATTTACTAACAGAAAAAAAATTGATATGACAAATATGATAAATGGTAAGGAAAAGTCTAATGTCTAAGCACAGTTCTACACTCTGAAGTAAAATCACTCATGTTATGTTAAATCTTTTTGTTACCATATACTTAACACTTAATGCAACCTCAAATCTCACATATTTTTGAAAACACACTACAGGCCATCAGCCTGGAAAACAATGACAGTCTAAGAATATCGGGCAGGTGTGTAAATATATAATTCAGCATGATTTACGTATTATGTCAATCATATTTAAACAGAGAGATTTATAAGAAATAAAATGCAACATAATCCTCATAAAGTCACTGTCTTTTGTGGAACGCATCTGTGATCAGACAGCACATCAATAGTCCCTATAACTGACTTGAACTGTCATTCAGCCTGTCGGATCATCTTGTTCCAATCAACATTGTATTCAACATTTCTATACAAGTGCAGGGTGTGTATGTGTCCATAGCTGACAGGGAGATGTACAGTTAATACACCGGCTTTGTCTGGTCTCGCTTTGGGTGGCTTTATAATTACAATGTTTACAGCTATGTCAAGATTGCAACATCAATGTCAGGCAGATTCCTCCCACTTGGCTAGAATATCTCCTTCCCTAAATAAAAAGTACTCCTGCAACAAGAAAAACAATTTCATGTTAAAACCTAAGCCATTTGAGAAACAAGTAAGTACAGTTCATAGTGACTGCAAATATTTTTGATCATTCAATAGAGTGAGAATTAATCAAAGTTGATCAACCATCCACACAGTTATTGATGATTCTCAATATGAGTTCGATATGGGTAGACCTTCTGTTTGGGATGTCTTGTGAATCCATCTTGCAAGCCAGGAAAACTAAAGGTTCATGATGTTTTTAAATTGTAATTTAAAAAGGAATCATCCTAGCTAGGAATCAATGTATAATACATCATAAGCCAAGCCAAGCCAAGGCTTATGGTGAAATAAAAAAAAAAAAAATTATTTCGAGCTGTAGAAGGGCTAGAATGTCCCCCACTCTGTATTTCAGTATTTTGAGTTTTAAGGTCTACGACTAAATTTGCAACTGTAAAGGGAACGAATTTAGGCAGTATACTCCTCATTCATTTCATAAGCCATGAAGTAAACATAATATCTCTTGTAAGGATTGTGTGTATTTGAGAAAATGTGTGACTTTAGTCACTTTATTTGCACTTTCACAGGGAACTTGCAACAAACTGTAAACCTACTTTTTCTTCAAGGGAAACTTTAGTTCCTCCAAATTCAGGAAGTAAAACCCTGTCTCCAACTTTCACACTCACTGGCATTGTTTCTCCTTTCTGAAAAAAATTGAGACATAATAGGAAGTTAGTAGATCTGGCCTCTGAAAAGTAACGTCCAACTGCACAATCAAAGTACAGTTTGCACTGACTGATGAATGCAATTTGTAACTTCTTCATGAAGGGATGACTTTTGACTCCCTACGTGTATCTAAAATGTCCAAGGAGTTGAATGTGAAGTTTTCATGCAGGGATAACTTTACTCCGGGGGGGGGGGGGGGGGGGGGGCAAAAAAGGTGAATATACTATCTATAATTAATTATTCTATATCTCAATTGTCACTAAACTATGTAAGTTTGAGACATTAAACATTAATCAACACTTGCAGTTAATTTTGATTTAATCACTGAAACACACCCAAGTGCCAGTTCCATTCAGTTCTTCACGTGAAGATGCAATGGGTGGATGCACTTTCAGAAGGAACTGGTCGTATAATGTTCCTGCATGGCATTCACACATGCACTTCAGTGCCTAACTTCGTGTCGCTGATTAGCACATGAACTTCTGCAAATAGAGCCTGCATCCGTTTCACAGAGACTGATAGCAGAAAGCACAGCAAAAGCATGCCAACTTCAGCAGCAGAATTTACTTCAAATAGTTGAGCCAGCAGTAGAAATCTCCATACATGCAAAGCAAGTCATGCTATGAAGTATGCTTCAGATTTTCTGCCAACCATTATTAGCGATATCATTGTATTGGCCCCATGTCTTTCAGAACCACTTACCTGGTTTCTGGATCCAGGACCTACAGCACATACCGTTGCATCTAGTACTTTAGCCTGAGACTTCTCAGGCAGCATAATGCCTCCCTTAGTCCTCAATTCTGGAGCAAATTTCTCCACTAAGATACGATCAAACAAAGGCTTCAATTTCCGTACTCCAGCCTATGAACCAAGTAAACAAAAAGAAGTCAAATACACTGATGTCACTTGTGTGCATGTATCTTCAATAGGCCATCTACCAGTCAGTTCAACATTCAACGTAGAACACTTGAGACAAGATACAAGTTTCAGTAATCTCACTGTCACTATTAGCCTGATGCATCTACTGAGATTTTGTGTGGCATTTACAGAGATAATTAGAAAATAAAAGGGCTTCCTTTGAGTTCTTTTGTAACTGGTTTTTACCAAACTTACTCACAACTGTAGATGTACATTAATAGAACTGATTTTTTTCTTCAAAACAACCACAACTGAATTTTGTGATTTTTAGGACCATAACAATTATATAAAGCTGTCTACCCAAACAACTATTTACGTAACTCAATGTCTTGGCTCAAGTTCAAGGTGTTATTTAAAATTAATTTTAAATTTAATTTATATTAAAAACCCTAATTGTACTGACCCTTAAAATGACAACATTCAAAGTCTAGCAACCTACCATAATTGCTCCTTGCTTGGTCAGTAACCTTGCTTGGTCAGCAACGCAATGCAAATGTTCCTGTTAAAAATGAAAACAAAAACATGTTAGGTTACTTTAAACTCAGCATTGATAAAATTGAACCACGTGGTAAAAGACGAGGGAGAAGATGCAGTGGAGAGGAGTTTTGAATAATCAATTTGCCCGGTGCAAATATATAAGGCTCCTTTTACCTGACCCTGCAAAATGCAACAGAAAGCAACAAAGGTAAAAAGTTGTTGCATACTAATATACTGTTGCATTTAACAGGCAACTCAAGTCCCTGTGCTTGTTGCATCTTGTTGCATTTAGCAGGGTAACTGCTCATAATACTAAAGTGCCAAGGCAATAGTAGTAAGGGAGGTGGGGGAACCGGAGCAAAATGGGAAAAATCTGCGGCAAGCCTGAGCACGCCGCTCTCGATTCTAAAAATAGTTGGGGAAAAATATAGGGGAATCCCCCGATCTCAAAAAAAAAAAAAAAAAAAAAAATCTGACGCCGGGTGTGGGGGAGAGAAAAAAAAAAAAAAAAAAAAATCTCTGACGCCGGGAGAGAGAGGGAAAAAAAAAAAAAAAAAAAAAAAAAAAAAATCTGACGCCGGGAGAGAGAGAGAGAGAGAGAGAGAGAGAGAGAGAGAAAAATATCTGACGCCGGGAGAGAGAAAAAAAAAAGAAAAAAAAAAAAAATATCTCTGACGCCGGGAGAAAAAAAAAAAAAAACAATCCTGACGCCGGGAGAGAGAGAGAAAAAAAAAAATATCTGACGCCGGGAGAAAAAAAAAAAAAAAAAAAAAAATCTGACGCCGGGAGAGAGAGAGAAAAAAAAAATAAAAAAATCTGTCGTCGCTAAAATGAGGTGATCTTGAAAAATATGTGAGTCACCACAACGTGACCTTGAAACGTGTTGAGGCACGATATAAATTTGGCGTAAACAACGCGACCTTGAAAAATATGTGAGTCACCACAACGTGACCTTGAAACGTGTGTGAGTCACCACAACGTGACCTTGAAACTCGAGACAAAAAAAATTAGCTCCTTACCCTGTAAAAGGTGAGGAGCTGTTTTTTAATATAAAAATGGAGAGTAATATGTTTAGACCGACGAGTATTTGAAAAATGAATAAAAAATAATATCGGTTTTTATTAAATAGATGGAATACTTTGGGACGTCACAACTTGGGGATAAGTGCGATCATCATATAATCATCGAGAATGGTTTTTTAATTTGTGAAACGTGCGGTGAAATAGTTTCACGTTATTTTGATTTTTCGGCAGAAAATGTGCAAGAAGATCGTATCAATTGGTCAACTTTAAAGAGAAACAAAAGAAAAACTGTGGAGAAACTTATTTTGTCTGTTTGTCCAGAGCAAGACTCAGAAGATGTCCAAGAAACAATCAATAAATATAACGAGCTCGTTAATTACAAAACATTGAGGGGAAATGGTTGCGTCAAACGGTCATTAATAGCGGCGTGTTATCATCACGTCGTTGGATTAGACAAAGAACGAGTTAGAGATTTATTTAAAGTGACTCAAAATCAATTTAATAAAGCACTAAAAATATACGATGACCACTACAATAAAGGCGGGGCCGAGGGCGTAGCCCTAAGAGGTGAAATAGAGGTATAACTCGGTGGTTCGCTTTCATAATGTTTATTTACCGAGAATTTGAACTTGTAAGTTTTTCGATAAGAGATTTTTTTTCTTTTGCCAGCCGTTCGTCTACCCGTTTTTTAACTTCTTTTTCAAAGTCTGTATCGTTTTTAATCTTTTGAAGCTTTGTGCTGGTCTTTGTTCTAATTTTCTGCTTAAGCTCGTTAAATTTGGCGAGCTCTCTCGTAATCAATAAGAACTCTTCGTGCGATATATCTCCGTCGTTGATGGCTTGAGACACGTATTCTTCAATCGTGTTAAGTTTGGAGTCTGCTAATATCTTAATCTGGTCGTGCTTTTTTAGCTTGGCGGATAATCGCCTAGACGCGATTCTAAGCAGAATATCTACACCAAAAGCGCCTATAAACGTTCCTTCTAGCACCAATCCAACGGGGGCTGATATAACACCCAAGAGAGCGGGAATACTGACAGCCCCCGCTACAACCCCCAATCCTTCTAATCCTATCTCTACGTAATTAATAGTGTCGATCACTCTCTTTATTTTTTTATAAGTGCGCTCTCGGTGGTCTCTCTCTTTCAAGATTAAAGATCGAATCTCTTCAATCTTTTTAAGTCTGTACACTTTTGTTTCTTCGTTACTATTTAATCGGAGTACATCTCCAGAAATATCGGGGTATAACGCCTTACCATCTACACTCATGTTTTTAATATAAAAAGATTTTAAAATTAAAAGATCTCCAACTCGATAATGATACCCTCACCCTTGTTGTTGAATACCTGTCCTTTTTCACCGCTGATAGAAAATGTCAGTTTGTCGATTATACCGTTTTTAAGATTTTTGAATCCCTCGGCTCTATCAATATCGGGTTTGCGCGTAGCCACGGGTACGATTTTTAAGATGTCAGAAGGACGACCATTAAAAAAGTTTTCACTCGTACTTAATTGCGGGCAGTGAATAAACAAAAATTTAAACGGATTAACGTCGTAAGACCCCGTATACACCACTTTGGGTACCAGTCTTCCTTTGGGTAAATTGAGTAATCGAGATACTTCTCTGTTCAAGCGCAATTTGAGATTGACGTCGGTTATCACCAACGTCACCTTTTTAGATTCTCTAAATATTCGAAAACTTACCCCGGGTATAGAATTTAAAATGAAATCGAACCAATCGACGTCGTACCACCCCGGTGCTATGATGACCGAACCGGTGACTCCGAGTGGCAACGGCTCTAAATGACTCGGAGGAATAAAATCTAAATCCTCACCCGTCACGATAAGACTTCCCCTTATAATTACCCCTGCTTCCCTACTATCTCTCAACTCGCTCAATTCGCTCGCACCCATTTCTCCTTCAATAAACTTTAAAGCCAATTCCTCACCTTCAAAGATTTTTCTTTCTCTAACAAATAATATTCTTACTAAAGATTGAAGCGTATTAAGTTCTAATTCAGTTTTTGGTATTTCTGAATTCATGGCGGCTAAAATCAACCCTCGCCGTTCAGCTATAATAGCTCTTTTTCTTTTGTTTGATTCTAAAACGGATTCTAGTCTATCGTCTTCGTACGCTTTTATAAGATCGTTTATAGTTTTTTGTAAAACATTTTCATCGTTAATTAAAAAGTGGTATGGTATATCGGGTAACAATCGCTCTATAAAATCTCTATCCGGCGTTCTTATGTGTACATCTGAAAGAAACTCCGCGGGTATGGGGGGAGGTTTATCTGTGGTAAACGCGGGTCTCCCATCTATTTGCGTAAACCAATCAATCTCCGTGGCGCTGGAAATATTAAAATATCCTGCGTTAAACAACACCCTTTTTACGCGTATAGATTTTTGACCGTTTAAATTATCTACGACGTCTTCTAATTTAAACGTCTGCTCATTTTGAAACAAGTGAAACGAATGCATTTATTTTAAAGTCTTTTTATATTAAAACTGAAACTAAAATAATGAGTGATTTTAAGTCGTTAAAAAAGCAGATACAATCGATAGCTGATCAGGTAACGAGACAAGTAAATCAAAATGTAGCTAAACGACAAGCTACCACCCCAGCGCATGTACTAGACAGTCCGTATCTCACTGGCGAACTCGAGATTACAGTCAACGCGTCTAACACGTTTTTAACCCCGTTTCCCGACTTAATCTCGGACTATAAAATATCTCGCCTCAATACCAACGATGCTGTACTTCGTTGGAAAATAGACCCCATGTCTTTTTATCAAAATCAGTTAAACTTTGCGATCTATTGCGCTACAACGGGCTGTGGTGTTGGAATCGATATTTTAAACTCGAACAACCGTTACGTTAAAGCCTTATTTAATTTTCATCTATACTTTACGGTGAGAAGGATATTAAACGACATGGCCGTAGCAATACCGGGAGAAGACTCGTTTGACGCTCTCAGCAACACCTATGATCGTGGAGCATTTACCAACATCTGTCGGACGTTTGCCATCGATCAAAATAAGTCTTTTAAACAGACGAGAGATCAAAAGACTTATGGCTTAGGTCGGCTTTTTCTTTGGAACGAAAAAACAAAATCATTTTTACTCTTGCCGTTAGACTATGATAAAAACACGACCACACTCGACGATTTTATCAACCCCACGGGTGATAAAAATTGGGGTTTAGACGATCCAAAAAAACACGATGCTTTTTTTAAGCATTGGAAGGGTTATCTCGAACAAGACGACATCGTCAAAATGGCTTGGTTAGATTTTATACCCGCCAAGAGTTCGTTTACCTCCGCGGGAATCATAAAGATCAACGAATCGATCAGATCTTACGTGTACGCTTTACTCGGTGCGCAGGCTCAAACAAAAACGAGCGTATTATCACCGGGCACCGGATTAGACGCTCAGAGACAATTTAACGTCATCGTTGAAGATATCATCAATGCAGTAGACGACATGGAAACGAGTATCGATCAATTTCAAGACTCTTTGCAGTATGCCAGAACGCCTTTAAATTTTGTTGTGAAACCGGGGTTGTATTTAATTCCATCGGATATGAACTTGAGGGTTGGAACGCACGACGGTTATAACAACAATCTTCAAATCGCTACCCAGAGTATGAAAACTGGTTTGGTGTTAGATTTAAACTCACAACCTCAGCCGGACGACTCTTTTGATGACACCGATGATGTCGCGCCACCAACACCCCTAGAGCCTATGACAAACGATTTTGTAGCACCAGCACCAACACCAGCACCAACACCAACACCAACACCTACAGTTTTAACACACGAGCCCACGAAACTACAAACTCACCAAGACGAAAAATTATCGTTGACGGTAGGAATATTAGCTATCGTTGGTATGGGTATTTTGGCTTACGAGGCAACGCGATAAGTCACACTCTAATCTCACAACACAAAAAAAATAAGCCTTACCAACTTTGTGCTGGTAAGGCTTATTTTTTTGTTGTTGTTTTTTTTTTAAACTTGATAACTATTACTACCATCGTTTTTGCAGGTACGCAAACACCAAGGCTCCCACACCCAAAAACAAAGCCCACACGTGTTCGGCCAACCACGATACGGACTTACTCAGCGCGTTAAATATCCAACTCAATACGCTGCCTATGATACCCGGCAGAGCACCCAACGCGCTCACTCCGAGTTTTTGAAGAGCAGATGCAAAATTAGCGAGTTGTTTTGAAATCCACTCTTTGATACCACCTTTTGGTGTTGGTGTTGGTTTTGGCGCGGTTGGGGCACCCACACCTCTCACGCTAGCGACGATGCTACTCACTATGGTGCTGATGGCTAAACTCAAAGCGGCTAAAATACTCACTACGGTCACACCTTGTTCTCTAAACAGAGTTCTAATCTTTTCCGCCAGAGTCGTGTCGTCGCCCAATATTTTATTAATCGTTTCTTTGATTCTAGCGATCTGACTTTTGAGCCCTCGTTCGTTGGCTTTTGCGGCTTCTAATCTGGCGGATCTTTCAGCGTCTAAGTTGCTCAATTTATCGTTTAACTCTCGTCGTTCTTCTTTGCTGATCCTATGATCACCTAAATCATGTTCGGCATCAAATATCTCTTGGTCTAGTTCTGTGAGACGCGCTAAATTAAGTTCTAGGTTACCTCTTAACGTCTGAAGACTTTTGTCTAAACCCTGGAGTTCTCTGTAATTTAACCCCTCCGTTTGAGCGCCGGTGTCGCGTTGTAAATCGTCTATAATCTCGGTTACCTCATCGGTGGCTCTGGGTAGTTCTGTCAAGGGGATACTCTCGGGTTGTACTTTTTCGAGTTTATCTTTTAGTTTGGCAAGTAGTGTTGGTTTATAGTCAGCGATTTTGAGGGTGTCGCGAATAAATGCGGTACCATATTTACTTTGTAAGGTACTTAATTTGTAATATATTCTTTGACCACCTCGTCTATAAGATAATGGTTCTCGACCTTTATATGTTTTAACGTATAGATTTCTGTCTTTACCAATTTCAAAATCGTTGGGGTCGATAAACGCGGGGTCTATATTATTTTGTTTGTAAAATGAATCAACATCTTCTTTTATTAGTTCTATAGATAAACTGCTTATTGTACCCGTGCCCAGGACGCTTTCTGTGTCTAGCGGTGGTGTAGTAGTATCAAAGTCGTCATCTACATTGGTCTCTGCTACATCATCATCGTCATCGTAATCGTAATCATCAACAGGGTCAAAGTCAAATCCTCCATCGGCCATTTATTTAATAAACCTATTTAAATTAAGCCGTTTTCATTATACTGCCCGGTAGTATACCCTGGGTCACCAACCAATTTTGCGTGGCCAGAGCTCCACTTATAATACCCGTCAATTTAGCCACATCTTCTACGCTTAGCTTGTTTAAATCCGGCACTTTCATTTTGAGTAGTTTATTTCCTACCATGGCGTATCCCATCGAAAGACCCGATATGACGGCTCCGTGATAAATCGTATTAGCTATTCCGTTGGTGTCAAAGTTACTCATCGTTTTTAATATAACAATTTTTAAATTGCTGGTTTAGCTACAGACCTAAAAGGTCTGATCTATTCCATGTCTAGCGTTTTGGGGGCGATGGGTGTAGTGGGTTGCGTGACTATCGGCACTGGCTGTACAACCGGCGCAGTTGTCTTTCTTGTTAGTACCAGCAACCCCACTCCTATTATAGACGCTATAGCCCCCCACATCACCCAAGAGTTGTAGTCCGGTGAGCTCGTAGCTTCGTCCGATGTTACGTTCATTTTTGCTAATTTTAATTTCATCTGTCTATTGTGCTCGGCTAAAGCTTTACCCTGCTGTATTCGTTTAGGATTTTTAGTCTTGGTCACTCTCGTTACCGTCGGTGACGACGTTGTTTTTATCGGTTGGGGCGTCTCTGTCTCTGCTGGTTGAGCTGTGATCGCTGCTTTCTGATCTTCCATTTATTATATTAGGTTTATTAAATTTCAAATGTTTTGTTGTGATAATCGTAGCAACTAGGGGCGATATTAAAGTTCCGTACTTGTAACAAACGTCGCTCAACATACCAGCCATACTCGCGCTTATAATAGGATCAGAACTCAAGTCGTTGGTGAGTTCTTCTTCAGAATCTATAGTGACGTTATATCCTAAAACTTGTACGGGTGTAACCACAGCTAACACTCTCGAAAATAGACTTAAAGTGTATTTACCAACGGTTTTAACAATTTCATTTCCAAATTTAGTTTCGTACAGATGATATAATTTGTCGAGTTCTTTGCTGTCAAGAGCTTCGATATGTTTAACGGTGTATTCCTTTCCCAAGTACTTTCTAGAGTTTCCGGCCGCTACGACACCGCACAAACGATCTTTATGTTCTGCGTTGTGATCTTGTTCGTTCGTTAAAGTAAGTTTTAGGTCCTCCATTTAATTAGAAAGGAATTTAATTTTGTTGTAGCTTTTGCAACTTTGTTACAAAGGCAAAGGTACTCGTAGGTGTAAAACGATAAATTAATCGATATGACGATAATAGCCAAAAACTGCAAATACTCGAATATTGCTATCATTTACTAACAGCAAAATGTATTTTGTTGACGTTTGTTGATTAACAAATTGTAATACATGTATAGCTTGTTAAATAGGTTGCTACTAAGCTAGGTCATATTTGCTGACGAGCTAGGTCATATCTGTTGATGAGCTAGGTCCTATTTGTTGATGAGCTAGGTCATATCTGTTGACAAGCTAGGTTATTGACCTACTCAAATAGCTCGTAACTAACTGGAGGTTCGGTGTATACGACCAATTTACTATATTTCACATCTCTCAAACGTCGTTTTATATAATCTCGTTCTTCAATGGGTACGACGTCGTTTTCATCTAACGCTTGATCAAACGATGTTTTATCTTTACAGTAAAATAACGCTAACCATGCCGTGTTTTCTCTATAATCTTTTAAAACGCTGTTGTACTTTTGGGTCAGTAACCAACAGCTGTGATTTATGTGTCTTCCGCTAAACGCCATCTTGCTTAGCGCGCACGTCTTTTTACGATATTTAATCTCTTGATCCGAAGAGCAATCGTCCACGATAAACAGCGTGGCAACACCTTCGAATATTTTACTGTAAAAATCGATCGCTTCGTTGAGCGTCATCTTGTACAAATCCGGATCGCAGAGGTATACCTCGGGATCTGCTTGAATCCAATTTCTTTCGATGTACGTTTTGTTTTTAAATATGGTAGGGCAAATGATGACTATCGCTTCAAATGTATTTTTATAGTCTGACTCTAACAGATCCAAAATCCATTTGGTTTTACCGGAATTTGTTTTGCCGACGATTAAAGCGCAATGCGGTTGTGTCATTTTAACTTAACAGAGATTTAAAATTCCCGTCTTCCAAGTTCAATTGAGCATCCATGACCAAAAATACGTACATCGTGAGGTCACCTTGACTTTCGGCTTCTCTGTTAAATTGAATGTTGATGCCTCCTCCGTCTCCGAGTTTCCTACCGGATCCGTGAGCGGAGTTGTCGTCGTTACTTCTAAAATCGAGCCACAGACCGTACTTGTCTTTTAGGTAGTCTCCGAGGTCAAAACCCGTCAAATTCAAGTCTTTAGCTACTCCGCGCCCGCTTTCGGTATCGCTGTCTCCAAAGAACTTGTTGATTTCATTCCAGTGTTGATACTGAAACATGCCTTGACTGTAGAGTTGATTGGGTTTACCTTCTACAGTCACCGATGTTTTGGTTATTTTTGGATTGTAAAATCGCTGCGGATTTTTGACCGCGGGATCTTTAAACAAAAACAAAATACCCTTGAGACTCCTGATGGGTTGATTGACGCTGACGTTCCAAAGCATGTCCGATTTGTTGACGGATCTAACTTCTAGCGAGTGGATTTTATCAAACAGATATTGCATTAACCCCCTGTGTTTATTCCTGATGGTGATAGCTAGGTCTCTGTTGGTCACCACTTCGTATTCGAGAGACAAGTCTGAGATAGAATACATCGCCGCCGTATCTGAACTGTTGACTACTTTTTCGTGATCGTTAAACTTTATCTCGTACGTCAGAGGTTGTTTTAAACCGCTGGGGTAAAAAGGGTGATGCGAAGTCAGTATGTCAATGTCTAGGGGAATACAATATCTGTTACCATAGGCATCCGCGATAGCCTGATCTTTACCGCTGTTGGCGCCCGCGTTAGCATCTCCAGCCCCAATTCTTAGTTTAGACACGTTTTCTTTTTCTATGCCCGAGTACGCCATGTTTCGAGTTGCCGAGCTGTTGATCCAATTGTCTTTAAAGTTGTGATACACGTCGGCGTTACGATAACTTATAATTTCGTGACCTTGAAGCCTGACGCTGATTTCACTGACTAAATTTCTGGCCAAATTGCTAAAAATGGTTCTATTGTCGTCGCTTCCACCGTCGAGTTCTAAACTAAAAGCTAATTTACAAGTGCCGGGTACGATCACGTCGTCTACGCCCAATTGAGGAAACTTAACTCTCAGCGTTTGCCCCGCCGATATACTACTAGGATTGTGGGTAATGACCACCTCTTTTCTCTCACCCTTGATAGATCTGGGTATTTTTAATAGCCTGCTGGGATTGAGCTTTTTTCCATACGCATTCATTTTATTAATACGAGTTTTAAATTTAAAGATATCTGTAAGCCAAGAAGCCCACCAAAAGCGTTCCTCCCGCGATAAACACCAGTTCTTTTTCTATTTGTTGGTCGCTAGGCTCGTAAAAATCTTCGAGTTTGGGTTCGCGGGGTAACTCGACGTTTTCTCCGGTCATTTCGTTGTAGTAACGCAACGCTTGGTCTACGTTGGAAAATGTTTGTTTAGAGGCATTTTGTTTTCTGATACGTTCGTTGAGAAAATCGAGTCGTTTTGTTCGTTCTCGTTGCCACTGATCTCTGGCGGCCGAGAGTTGTTCTGTCGCTAAATCGTGTCTCTTACGCTCTTCGCTGCCATCATCCCTTAGACTTGAAAATAAAAAGTTTGAACACGATAAAACCAAATTCGATAAAAAGGTAATCAGGGATTGGCTTAAAAAACAAGCGATCTGGCAAATTTATCTGCCGGCTCCTGCGTATGTACCCAGGCCTACGAGTACTTCGCGAGAGTTTGAAACACCAAACGACTTTCACCAAATGGATGTGCTATACCTACCCTGGGATAAAGTAAAACGCAAGACTTATAAATACGCTTTGACGGTTGTTGACGTAGCGAGTCGATACCACGAAGCAGAACCTTTGGTTTCTAAAACGGCAGATTCTACCCAGGATGCTATCGTCAAGATTTACGCGAGGTCGCCTTTGAGTTACCCTAAAACGTTGAGAGTAGATGCCGGTACCGAATTTAAAGGTGCATTTAAAAAATGGATGGCTTCAAAAAACGTCGAGATTATCGTAGGCGAACCCGGAAACCACCGGTCGCAGGGTATCGTAGAAAGATTTAATCGAACGCTAGCCGAGAGACTGTTTGGTCATCAGTACGCTCAAGAAATGTTAAATCCCGAGAGTAGAAACACGCAATGGGTCGAGCGATTACCCAGCGTGATCAAAGCTATAAACGATGAAACGACGAGACTAATAGTTAAAGCACCGTCAGAGGCGGTTAAACTAGAACAGGTCCGGCAATCGCCGGCTAACCCCGTTAAAACAAAAGAGCAACAATTACCGCAAGACGCTATGGTTAGATATTTATATTACCCGGGCGAGCAAGAGGGTGGAACCTCGAGAAGAGCCACGGATCCCATTTGGAGCGTAGACATTTATAATGTGGAAAAACGAACGAGTCAATTTAAAATGATTAACGGTAAAAAAGTCACGACGGGTCCTACTCTTTATTACCTTCAAAACGGCCCAAAAAGGAGTTTTGTGAGACAAGAGCTTCAAGTCGTACCCGAGGACACGCAATTACCGCCTAATTAATATCTAGATTGCGGTGACCATAAGCGAGCGTGTTTATACCGTCCGGTAAAATGTACCTCTTTGTGTCCAACGGACTCAACGATAGTTTATTTTGAGATATGGTGTAAAGGATGTGATTTTCCGATCTAATGTGAGTCATCGTTTCTGTTTTAGATTTATTTTTAAAGATGCAGTCGTAGTAGTGCCGGTGTTTTAATTTTTTGTCAGTGACCGATTTTGTGACCCCCTTGGCTTTTTTAAGAGTGATGTTGTTGTCATCCGCTAAAATCGAGTACATCTTAGGTCTTACGCAAACGGCTTCTTGAATGACCTTACCTCCAAACTCATCTTTAAATTTACCGATCACTTTCTTATTGGTTGGATCGTATAACTCGTGATCCAGATTGTAATTCGAAAAGTCGTAGTGTCGCCCGTGAGATTGCATGTCTTCGTATATGTTATCCGTGTAAACGACAATCAACAGACTGTCCGTATCTGTATACATCAACCTGATTTTATCTCCGTACTTGTCTTTCAATCGGTTGTAATAAAAATCGTACATCAGCGTCTTAGAGAGATCTAAGATGCTCACTCCGCAGTAAATGGGTTTGTTTAACAAGGTTTTAGTCTTGTACGTTTCGACAAACGACAGGTTACATTCTGAAAACGGCGTTGTTGTTTTATAGCTCGGTTTTTGAATTATTTTTTTGTATTTTTCTTGATCGCTCTCGTTATTGTCTCTCAGTAGGTAACCGTCAATCCTGTTTCTGACGTTTTCCATCGTCTTACCAAACACGCTGTTATTCATCAGTTTAAAAAAGTCTTTCTCAAAATCAGAGGTTGCTTTGGTTCGGAGTTGCGTGTTTTTATCGATGTAAGATTTCATCCAAGGCGCTTGTTTAAATTTTAACACGCGATGCACCTTTTTTAATTTCAAACCTAGATTGAGGTATGACTGCAACGTAACGTAGTGCAACACGTATTTTTGTTTTGGATTAAGCGTACACGTTAATTTTTGTACGTCGCTACTAGGTTCGGTATCCAATAACTCATTTTGATAATCAGACATCCAATCTTGGGGTACGACCATATTTTCGGGTGCTAGGGGATAATCGTTATGCTTGGCGTGTAGATCGTGCGGGTAATCGAGGTCTACTTCAAAAAAGTAACCGGTGTTGGACGTTTTCTTAAGCGTTAATATTCTTTCTTCGGTAAACGGTTTCGAGGGTGTCCATTTAAAATCGCTGTACGGTAGATATTGACTCATAGCCCAACCGTACAGATTGTTGGCATCCAGATAAGCGATATAACTCGAGGGTTTGTTTGAATCGTAGTCATCGAGATATTGATTATTGGCTTTGTGATGTCTCATTCCACCCACGCTCGATATACCTCCTCGTTTTGCTTTTTCAAAAAATAAATGTTTGTCTACGTCTTGCAATAGTTCGAGTTTAACTTCCGAGTGTTTTAATAGAGCATCCCACGACAATCCGGGTGCGGTAAAATAATTGGCTGGATCTAGCCCGTAGTTTGTAATACACGTTCTTCTAAAGTTTTCAAATACACCTGCAAGTAATAACGTATCGGTAGTCACGTACAAGTCGTGATATTCTCCTAGATTGTGTATATTAAACTCGTTCCACACGCGTTGAGCTCTGTCGTAGTCTTGTTGCGATATATGTTCGTCTTTTAGTCTGCTATAAAACTTGCCGATGGGTGGTAGGCTGGTCTCTTGAAACTTATCAAACGAGTTCATATATTCGTACGGATAAACTCCTTTTTGTAATAGCGAGTCAGGATGTTTAAAATGCTTTTTGAGTAGCTGAAACGACTCTTTTGGACAAGCTTTCACTAATTTATCCAACGATGATGCCATAAAACTAAACGAGTCTAAAAATCGTAGATTTCCTATCGAAAACGAAATATACTTTTCTGAATTTTTAGCGATCACTTGTATTTCTGTTTGGCTACCGTACTCTGAAATACTCTGCATGATCAAGTGAGCGTCGTAATTTTGTAAATTGTGAAAAAAGACCGGTATCGGTGTACAACCGGGTTTAATTTGTAGTTTGAGGTTACAATAAGCGTGTGCGGCACCCCTATATTTACCAGTGACGTGACAGTGATCTCTCACCTTTCTAAATTTATTAATGCTCTTTTTGCAGTCGAGACATTTAGACTCGATAAATCCCTTACTATTTTTGTACTGATATTCTTTCTTTTGTTTTATCGTCTTGGGTTCTCTGGGCTTCTGGCACTGACAGTTGCTCGAGTAATTGGGATAAATTGGTTTTTCACAAATCCAACACGCGTTTGTTTTATCATGATGGTCTTTAGCTCGCTCGTTAAATTTCATGGTTTGGGGTTTTTCAAATATGCAATTAATATCGCTTTGTAATTGTAACAACGTCGTTATAAATCTAGTTGAAGCGTCTTTGCCTCTATAAGTCTCTTGATACACATTTTTAGCGTCGCATCGAACTACAACTAGCGAATAACCGCTAGCTTTGTGAACGTTAATCTTTTTTGTGTTTGTCTCTTTGTCTGAGTGAGTAGGTTTAGATGTTAGTGTCTGTGTGGGTGTTGTTGTTTGTAGTATGGATTCAAAGTCAGCATAAATGACAAATGGTGCTTTTTGTTTGTGCCTATAGTTTTTAAATTCTAATATCGGTACGTCTCTTTCGCCTGGTTGCCCGTCTATGTATTTTGGTTTACCCATAGGAAATACAATCTTTGATGGATGCGCATCTATACCCTTACAATCGGCGATATGTCTGTCTAATTTGTTTTGATTGGTAAAATGACATAGACATCTTCGACAAAAATATTTCTTACATTTATGTTTCGTAACGTCGTACATCAACCTCGTAAAATATTTTATCCAACAATAGTGATGCTTGTCACCTTTAGAAATCAAAAGCAGATCAATCTCTCGTGACCCATAGTTTTTAGACACGTATAATGGATATATCTCACCCTCATAACCGTATACGTTTATCGATAAATTATTTTGTCTTTCTATCTTGGGTATCTGATCGACCGGTGTCGGAAAGTCAACGCCTTTAAAACTGAGTCCGTCGTCTTTGGTGTAAATCGACGGTCTGCTTTCGTTGATTTTATATTTAGGATTATTTCTTATTTGATTTTTTACTTTGTCTGTGTATAACCCCAAGGCAGATCTCAAACACCATCTCAAACACTCGTTGTCTTTGTTTTGTACGTTGATCATCGCCTGTTTAATTTTAAGATGTTCGGGTAGGTTTATGTAAGAACTACCTCTCGCTGGATTATATCTGTTGATGTTGATGTATAACGCGAGTATTGTATCGACTGCCCAACCCGATCCTTGATTCGTATACCTTTCATCCTTTCTAAATATCTGGTCGATCTCTTCTTTTAAAGCCTGTTTTATTTGACTTTGATTTAAAACGGCTTTTGGCTTGCTATAATGAATAGCTTCGATCGTTTCGATCGTACCATCCGGTTTGGTTTTTTCATATTTTATTTTGATTGTGAGCTCCATTTTTAAACCTCTCAGCTCTCTCAATTCTGACTTGATTTTATTGACTATTTGTTCCTTGTGCGAATCAAAAAACTTGATTAAATCATGGTTATAAAGTCTGGGGTTTAATTCCCAGTTTCTGTAATAATTTCTAAACCTTCTCGTTTCTCTAAAAGCTGACTCTGTAAAGTATTCGGGTTGTCTGTATGTTTTAATCGCCGAGATTAAATCTTTTTTCAAAACTCGTCCTTTATAACCCGTCGGTACGTATTCTAGATTGTGTTCGTCTACAATCTGTTTGAGCTCATAAAGTTTCTTTTTCCTCAAGTTTTTAAATTTACTTTCATAATGTTTTATCCCCTCGATGTAAACTTTACGAGTAAGAGAAACATTTTCATTGTGCGGTATATTATACCGCTGCACGTAATCACGCAGCGTGGCTTTGTTCCATTTAGAATATCCTTTGACGGTCGGTCTGAACATATTACTCTCCATTTATTATAGGAAATATAATATATTTTTTTTTTTCTCATTTTTTTTGGAGGGCGATCAATTATTTCATAATCCATGAGAGCTTGACTGTAGTAAAAATTCCCAAGGTCACGTGGTGGTGACTCACACATTTTTCAAGGTCGCGTTGTTTACGCCAAATTTCTATCGTGCCTCAACACGTTTCAAGGTCACGTGGTGGTGACTCACATATTTTTCAAGGTCACGTGGTGGTGACATCACCTCATTTTAGCGATGACAGATTTTTTTTTTTTTTTCTCTCTCTCTCTCGGCGTCAGTTTTTTTTTTTTTTTTTTTTTTTTTTTTTTTTTTTTTTTTTTTTTCCCAGCGTCAGATATTTTTTTTTTTTTTCTCTCTCTCTCTCTCTCTCTCCCGACGTCAGATTTTTTTTTTTTTTTTTTTTTTTTTTTTTTTTTTTTTTTTTGCTCTCTCTCTCTCTCTCTCCCGGCGTCAGATTTTTTTTTTTTTTTTTTTTTTTCTCTCACACCCGGCGTCAGTTTTTTTTTTTTTTTTTTTTTTTTTTTTCTCCCCCACACCCGGCGTCAGATTTTTTTTTTTTTTTTTTTTTTTTTTTTTTTTTTTTTTTCTCCCAGCGTCAGATATTTTTTTTTTTTTTCTCTCTCTCTCTCTCTCTCTCCCGACGTCAGATTTTTTTTTTTTTTTTCTCTCTCTCCCAAACCCGGCGTCAGATTTTTTTTTTTTTTTTTTTTTTTTTTTTTTTCTCCCCCACACCCGGCGTCAGATTTTTTTTTTTTGAGATCGGGGGATTCCCCTATATTTTTCCCCAACTATTTTTAGAATCGAGAGCGGCGTGCTCAGGCTTGCCGCAGATTTTTTCCATTTTGCTCCGGTTCCCCCACCTCCCCTACTACTGCAATACAATAGAATCCACTGTTGCACGTGGTTGCATTTACTTAGCAGGGTAACTGCTTGGTATCAAGGCTGGTATGCACTGGGTTTGCACAATGCAACAAAATCCACTGTTGCAATTTGTTTCAAAAAGTCCCCAAAAATGAATAGTGCTAGAACTACCAAACAGATGGGTGCCTTCTAGTTCTGGAAGTAGGCAGCACTGTCTTCCTACTAGTACTAGTACTATTTAATGTCACAGCCTGAGATTCAGCCCGCGGTTCAGCCCGGTGCGGATCAGCACCGCGATTAGGCCCTAACTGTTATGGATGACACCCCAAAGCACAGAGTTAATATTCGTTCATGTGTGCAGAGAGGAGCCTTGCTGATTTCCTTCAACCTCCTGCAGCTGCTAGCTGCACACGGGACGAAAGAAAAATTTTAAGTTTTTATGTTGAGCCCCCCAAAAAAACACTTAGGCCAGAAAGTACATGTATATGCCTATGGCAATTTATGGGGATTTTCTAAAGAAAAAATGACAAATCCTGGACAAATTGTAGCTTGAGTAACTCCAGCTAATGTTCATCGGGAATTTGACATACATATAGAGCTGGAAGTAAGCGTATTACTAAGCTTATGTTTTCATAGGTCGAACAATGGCGGAGTCCCTAAAAAAAAACGGGCGATCGTGTAGTGTAGGGCCCCTGTTTTGTTTCGATCAAATGAGCATCAAGAGTGTTTTTTTATTACTCAAATATGACATTTTCAACCTAAAGCAGACTTCTCTCAATATAAGGACACCTATTTTGTAATTTTTGAACAGTTTCTTGGGTTGGAAATAACAATTTTCCTACGCGGTTAACAGTTGGTGCCGTGCGATTCAGCGCGCCTTGCACGCTCACGGTACATCGCACAGTGCCGCCATTTTTATTTTCGTGTTGCGTTTTGTCGTTGTCATCGTTGTTTTACCCCCAAATTTCCCTCAAAATTTCAAAACCCTAGTTTGGTAGGTCAAATAATTTGAAAGTGGATGTTGTTCCCTTATGAACATGCCGGGCCCACAGATACACGATTGCCAAAAAGCGGACTCCCCTGTTATTCCAACCCAGATGACATAAAAAATGTACCTCATCATAGTCAGACATACATGATACCGTGCAACAGTCATTCACGAAGAAACAGAACTAACAACAGTTAATACTATATGAAAAATGTTGATGATTTTGAATGGTGGGTTGTGCAGTCCATCATAATATCAGTAAAAAGGTCCATAGGGGCATACCTTCAACATCTGTTCACACCCCCCTCCCAATAACATGCCCCACCCCTTCCCCCCAGTTACTGTTATACTGGATTCGTCGATCCTGCATGCACAAGCACAGTGGCAATGCAATTGCATAATGTGCAATCATGGTGCAATGAAATATGAACATGAAATGAATGTCTTTCCAAAAGTATCCTAAGTTCAACAATTTTAACAAACTGTGGAGCTTATCTCTTCGTTAAAAGAGTCTTCTTACCTAAACATATCTATCTCGAAAACACAATTTACTTTACGTTAAATGATGATTTATACGTACCGTTCGTGACCGTGCAATCGGCAACCGGCGAACAACCACAGTCTATCTAGTCGGCTCTCGAGCTCTCGTACGCGTAACACGCGAACACGTGTGTAAGACACGAGCAACGATCCCCTGACTTATTTAACGAGAATTCCTTTATCTTGCGAGATTGGGTATCAGCTCAAATTTTGTTGAATTAAATTTCCGAGTTGACCGCCTGGGAACCAGACTGCACCTGCGCCTTTCATAATAATTCAAAAACGCTGTAGAGTTACAAAAGAATTAAAAAAATTAATGTGGCCTGACGTTGCGAACTTGGCAAGTTCTTCTTCAGAGGCTAAAACAGAAAAAGAGTTACCGTGAAAGACGCGGACGTGACCTGGTGGAAAAAGTCAACCTGCGACGGGGAAAAATCGATGGTTCGATTCAGTCGAATTCCGAATTCCAATTTATTGTTTTATTTTCTATTACATGTACACTATTAATATTATTACATTGTTTTACAATTATCAAAAGGTGAAATTGAGGGGATGGGTATATTATTGGATCAGTTACTAAAATAAAAGCCAGGTTTTTTTTTAAAGTTTTTGTGTATTTAAATCACATCACGATGGCACCAGGCCTCCTCTTTAATTTCTCCCCCAATTTATTTAGCTTGAATAGCTTTCTCGTTAGGGCTAGGGCAGTGGCGGTTCTAGGGGGGGGGGGGGGGGGGGCCTGGGGGCTTTAGTCCCCCCCCAAAAAAAAAATCTTGTCTAGGCCCCCTCAAAAAAAAATTCAATAAAGCTCGAAGTAGAGCAATTCTAGTAAGCAACAGGGGCCAAGATGTTAGCCCAATCATAGAGCAAGGCCCAATGTACACAAAATCGATCACCACGCGGAACATAGAAATTAAATTGTCAATAAACAAAACAAGCAACCACCGTTTGTTTCAAGATTCTTTTAACTCAATTAAACTAAAGCCCGCATCTTGTTCTCCCCGGCCTCCGAGCTTTAATAGCTCCATGTCGTAAGCTTGTTATGGACACACGTTTGATAACTTTTTCAGACTTGAATCAAGTCTAACTACAAACATTTCGGTGGGGCAGTCACGAAGCAAGACTACTTACGCTCGAGAAACTTCCAATGACCCACGTGTGATAAGCGCCAGCTAGCTGCGCTGCATGCATGCGGCATGTCCCTGATGTAATATCGTGGTGAGACCGTGCCGGCCGTGGGTATAGTTTGCTGTTGTACTTTCAACCAAACCTCAGGTAAAAACCTCAGATTTGTGAAATATTTGTGTTGTTAATGTTCTTCAAAAAGACACTTTAGTGTTCATACATGTTAATTTGACGATTTTCAAAATGTTAACTTTACGAGCAACTATTTAAGGGAATAAATGTGTGCTTTGCAGGTTTTATTAATCACTCTCTGTAGGCCCCTAGTCTGTTTTTAAAACCGCTTGGACATGTTGGAGTCTGGGCATGCTGGGTGATATGACCGTTAAAAATGCACTGATTGTGAATGTGAATGTTATTTTGGAGCAACTATAGAATGCAGGGCCACGCCGGAGCAAGGTTTTTTAATTTGCTTGGAGGCGTGGATGGATAGGAGTAATTAGTAATAGATATGCAAAGCTGCAAAAAGTGCTAAGTACAGCGAATGAACTTGTCTTCTAAGCTTCTCATGAAGGATGGGAAGGGAGGGCGTGCTTGTAAATGTGTTGGGGGCACGGTACGGATCGGAGGCGCGGAGTCGTGGAGTTGCAGAGTCTAATTGCGGAGACGCGGGGCACTGGAGTGGCGGAGGCGCGGAGTCGCAGAGACTCGCGCCGATAGAGGGCGCAATTCTCGGCGGAATTTTTTTGAGAACAAAGCATCCGTATCCATTTTAAATGGGCTCGCAAATTAGGAAGGGAGGAGGGCGAGGGGGCACTGTCCGGAGTGGCGGAGGCGCGGAGTCGTGGAGTCGCAGAGTCTAGTCGCAGAGACGCGGGGCACTGGAGTGGCGGAGGTGCGGAGTCGCAGAGACGCGCACCGATAGAGGGCGCAATTCTCGGAGATATCGACTGCGGCTCCACGACTCCACGATCGATTTTCGGAGCTAGGTCGACTGTAGCCCCATAATGTGGCCAGTTTACTGGACTGCCTCCGTAAACATAGGCCACACGTCCACCATCTTGGAATCTGACTCGCCGAAATTTTGAAAGTGATTTCCACATTGCGACTTCAAACACAGTTCATTTATGCTTTAAAAATACACTTACCCTCTTAATAACAAAATTAGAACCTGCTGCCAGTGTCAGTTGCCCAGCTGCTGCGTAATTTATGACATTTTCTGGATCCTTCTTGGCAACTTGGTCCAACCATGGAGCTATCTCCATGGTCCAACTGAACAATGCCCTCGCGCAGATCGTTCACCTGTCAATCACGCGTGCAGGACGCACGCCGCAGGCCCAGTGGTAGTCCGGTTCCCAGACCAAAAGATTCTGACTATTCCTGATCCAGGAATAGTCAGAATCTTTTGGTCTGGGAACCGGACTACCACTGGGCCTGCGGCGTGCGTCCTGCACACGTCAATCACGCTGCCCACTGACCCCAGCCTCAATCCAAGGCTCCAAGTACATAAAAAAAACCCTTGCTCTGGCGTGGCCTAGCCCAGGTGGACTCCCTTTCATCCCTACGTAACGGAGGGAGTCCAGGGTATAAAGTGCTCAAAACCAGGCGAAAAAATTTATGACCAGTATTTTCAATATTTTTACCTTGTTGGAGAAGCTAATTTTTACGTCGTAGTATTCTATGTAGTCTTATCTATTGGGCCGCTGGGTTCAGAAATTCCATATGCGATGTTGACCGACCTTAATCTGGAAAATAAACTTGAAAGCAACGTTAAACTTGTACGTGTTTGTAGACTCTTTTTATCAGTTTCTCACCGCCGAGTCTATTCTAGTCGTACATGATGTACGTCTATGCAGCGTGTAGTCTGGTTCCCTAGATATAGACCGGACAATTATTCTCGACGCTCATATCACGTCTGGTCCGGGGGCCAGACTATGCAGCATGAATATGCAGTGCGCACGCGCGATTTGCTTAGTAACCACCCTCGTACGCACGCGCACTTACTTGAAGGCGCGGTCACTAATCCAATGACCGAGCGTGTTTTCGCGCCAGTTACCAGAAACACGTTTCGGCTTTGGTCATTTGTTGAGCGTTTTCGCGACATCGGTTGGCTGGAGTGAAGTCACGGTTCCAACCAAAACTAAACAAATGAGGGCACTAGCGTGCGTGCGCGCTTTCGTACGTACGCACGTACATGTACATGACGTACGACTCTGGGAATAAACTGACGAAAAGAGACTACAAACACGTACAAGTTTAACGTTGCTTTAGAGTTTATTTTCCTGATTAATGTCGGTCAGCATCACATATGGAATTCCTGAACCCAGCGGCCCAATAGGTAAGGACACATAGAAAATGTAGGCGTGAAATAAGCTTCTGTAACGAGGTAAAACGTAACAAAAATCTGGTCCAAATTTTGGGTGGTCTTATGAAGAGAATTCTCATCCTGGACGTTAGTCGTAATGCAATGAAGACTTCGTCCAACCTGGGCTATGGCGTGGCCCTGCATTCTATAGTTACTCCAGCTCATGCATTGGCAACTGGGCAAGGGAGAGACTTAGCATGCTTAGAGCAAGGTATTCCAAGCTACTTCAGTGTAGTCAGTAGGTATGGTAGCCTAGACCTTTTTTATAATCATTTGTCCATTTGGAACTGAATAAATACAGAATTTATTAATCGTTGTCATGGGGGTTTTTTGTTGAGGGGGGAGTCTTTTTTTTTTTAATTGTAGGCCTAGCATGTGTAGTTTCGACTTCGAAACAAGTTTCTAAAAATTAAGGCTCAGCTCAGGAGATTGGCAAACATCTAATAATATTGATGTCTTTCACTCCATATACATGTACATATGTAATGTACTGGGAGGTTTTCTACAGTTGTTTAGTTTATATCAATTATCATGTTTATGTGAACTGCAAGTCAACTGATGTATCTTCAGCTGCAAGAAGCATAGACCTCGGGGGGGGGGGGGGGGGGGGGTGCATCTCCCTCCCCCTTTCATGCCTTTAGAACCCCCCCCCCTTGAAACCACCCCCACCCACCTACCAGCACACCCCCTCTCCCTCAGCACTTTCTCTAGTATTAACTTTTCTTCAAAGATTTAATTAATTTCAAAGATGGAACCAAATTAACATCATCAACCTAAAGTCAGTTTTGTGTTACATTTATGCAAACCTTAATTAAAACCCTAACTCCCTACTGTCTTTTACTAAGGCCAAAAAAAATAATACTTCTGCTTCCGGTTACCCGACCGACCCTATTTTTAGGCTGCGACCCTAAGAAATGTATCAGCAATTAAAAAATAATAATAATAATGATTGAATAAATAAAAATAAAAACCTGTTGTCTTTTCTGTCTTCACAAAATACCTCTCAACAACCCTTTTGCGTCAAATAAATGCTTGTATTTATTTGTTTTCTTACTTACATTCGCTATTTTTTTTCAAAAGAAACCTTCGTTATTTTTACAAATTCGCTTCGCGATTATAACTACTTTGCAATTCGATGTCACGGTGACTATAATCACACGCGTAAACCTTGCTCAATGCAGCAACGACTGGTTCCCGCCGCGCAGGGGCCAATTTGAAAGAAGACATGATGAAAATGCGGTAACCAGTCTGTCATGGCTTTGCGATCGATAGCGCTAGCATGGCTATGCATTGCAGGCACGTGCACTGTCAACTGGTCGGATTCGACATCATAAAAATGCCAAGAAAACACCGATGGAGAAAGAACATTTTGCAAGTTAATTCACAGAATTGATCTAGCCTGTCTGTGTATGTATTTTCCGTGTTCAAGAGTTCATTTTGAGATTGCACTACTCGTATTTGGAGTGATACAATGCTGCGTGGTTCCCGAAAGAAATTTCGACCATAAAAACGAGGTCTGTCGGCCGCGGGCCACACATGCACAGTGCATCACACACTTCGGAGTTTTGGCCAGCTTCCCGTCTTGACTAGCGTTGTGCATATGGTGCGAACGACCTAAATTTTCCATTATTTTTTACGAATTATCGAACGTAAATATATTGACAATAATTAAGGTAGGTTTTATTCACTTTTTGTGGCCATTTTGTGTATAGTTTTCGTTGTGCAATGGAAATACTTCAGGCTAAAACTTCGCATATAATTGAATACCCCATTCAATCTGCACAAAAAAAATTGGCAAATTTTTTTTTTTCCAAACGACCGACCCTAATTTTGATAGGTATGTAATCGGAAGCAGAAGTAATTTTTTTTTCTGCCCAAGTACTAGACTAAGTTCACCAAAATAGACTGGTACATGTCCAACTATGGTCTAAGCCTGTTCGATATCCATTTATTTTTAAATCGGCATATCGTGAAAAAAATATATCGGATATCGCGATATTATCGTGATGCCGTCATTTTTCCATTCATGGAACAATGGAATAACAAAACAAAACAAAAAAACACGACCGAAGTCACGATCCACTGCCGCGAAAAAAACCCCAATATGTCCTGAACAAAATCGTCAATTTTATTTGACTCGAGTCTCATTTACTTTGCCAATTTAAGTAGAAAACAAATTCCACATTCAAATATCAAAAAAAATTACCTTGAAATGTTGGATAAAAATGTGCAAATAGAAATCCTATCGCGAGGAAAGAACGAAGCACTAGCACGCAATGCACGCCGCATTGATCCCCACGTGCACTCATAGTACAGCCCGCACCATTTGCGGCAAGGGTGTGCTTCATTGAAAACAATTTACCAGTATTTCCACCTTTTCAGAATTACAAATAATATTTTTTTTAATGGAGTCCGAAATATCTCCTGGTTCAGAAAAAGTTCTTCATCGTTACAAACTAACAAAATATTTTTTTTTCTAAAGATTTTTTTCGAAAAACTCCAAAATGAGGGTGAAGCACCCCTTTACAAAAATTAATGGATCAGTCCAATTTCTTGTGATGCATTTTCTGTTCTGTGAACGAAATAAAAGGCACGATTGAACAGTTGGTTTACGACGTTTTTTGTTGCTGAAGTTTGGGTTTGGGACAGTTTTGGCACTAAGCAAGTGTAAGTGCCCGGGCACAACCAAGGAAGAGACGGAACGAGTCAGGAAAATACGTGCAGGAAAATTTGATCTAGTTCGCCTGCGCGGAGTCGGCCCAGTGGCGATTTTTTTTTCTTCTCCCAAACGACATCTGCAATACGCTATGGCGTTTTGGACTATACTTTTCTAAAAACATGAGAAGAAAATCAAAAATTTTAAATATATGAAATTCGGACTTTATTTCCCTTTTTAAACAAATCCTCCCAAGCCTCAGGTTAGAAAATGAAAAAAAAAAATTCATGTGCAATACCGTGAATCGAACCTGCAACCTCGCGGTGTAAAACACAAAATTTTTATTGACTGAGCTGTCGCACTGCTCGCCTCAATCAAGGGAAACTAATACATGTATATGGTGTGCATGTATCATAAAAGTATCGTAGAGGGCGCTTAACGTGCGTATGCGGATGTCGTTTTGGCTGGAAAAAGAAAATTTGCGGACCCGGGGTGTCTCCTCTGGCCGCACACCGAAACGAAACATTCACTTCTCAACGTCATAATCTACAATTCAAGTATTTGCGGTGTTTTGTCTGTCTGTACAACTTCACATTTCCGTCAAAATGAAACAGGCACAGTATTTTCTTTGCGAAATGTCAGAGACTTTGTTTCCCTTCGGTTAACTACGCACGTGATTACGATTTCGGCACTTGGTATGTGGGGTGAAATTGTGTTGTTTGTACTGCCACGTGGAAGACGCAAAATCCAATACACGTGACGTTAGTCAGTTGGTTCTGCCCATGATTAGGTAAGACCGCGCGGTACAATGCGGTAACAGTGAATTTGCGGTTTTTCATGGGAGCGCTTTAGCGACAGTTTTAAAACTCAAGGGGTTGACTATATGGTTACAAAAGCGGTACTACAAAAGAATATCGCGATATTTTTCAGCATATCGAATTCCACGATGTGCCGATTTTTTTTTTATGAGATCGATACGATTTCCGATATGAAAATCAAATCGAAATATTGTAGCGCAAATTGGTAAACACTTTCATGACTTACTTCTCACGCGGCGATTCTCTTTAGTTCTGGCAGCTGGTCTTCATTGGGCGATAGAAATTAGAGATTGGGCGTTTTTAGCTGCGCACATAAAATGTACATAGCGTGCAAGCATGAGTGCTTGGCGGTACAGGGTACCAGCGAAAGCGCTGTTGCGCGTTGGGCTCTTTTAGTGTGCGGCGCAGAATTGGGCGCATTGGCATTGCACTGCATGCACAAACCGCATAGTTGGGCGCTTACTGAAGCCAAATTTATAGCGCGTATTTTAAAGTTGCTAAGGAGCTTGGTTACGCGTACGCCGTAGGCGCGGCGCACTTCACTTGCCATTTTGCTGTCACTTTGAGCGGACGTGCGCTGATCTCCACAACTAATATTGTGAGTAGAAAATAGTGTGATTTATATCGTGACACTTTTCCCAGCTATTTAATTTAGGGCAAGTCTAGCTTGGGGTAATTCAGCGCACAGTTATCCAAAGTCCGCATATTTTAGGTGAAATTTAGGAGAGAATATAAGCCAGAAATCTTGTGAATAATTTATTTGGAAACCATTTGGAGGTCTGATCACCTCCGGAGGTAACTGGAGGTGACTGGAGGTAACTGTGCTTGGAGGTACATGTACCTCCGATTCATTTGGTGCGAATTAAATGGTGCATTGAGTAGTACAAGTTATATCTTGTTTCCGATTGTCAATTACTTGCTTGTCCAATAGGGTTTGCCTGCAAGTGGGGATATATTTTCCCCAAACGGACGCACCCCCCGGGTTGTTGAGAACCCGCCGCCCATATAGAATCCCCACCGCGTGCGGAGCCGCTCCCGCACGCAACTCAATAAAATAATTTGTGGGAGGAAAGAACGTCACAAATGGTGTCAGAAGTGGGATTCTTGTAGGGAAAAATTTAGTATTGGTAGGCAAGTAGTTGTATTTTTGTGTGTGTGTTTGCTTACCTCTTCCGAGTGTGAGCGCCTCACTGATTTGTGTACCTCCGCCGGAGGTGCTATATAGAGTGTGTGTTATTTGAGAATTATTTTGCAGTTGTGTGTACAAATAAAAGGGGGCTTGGGATATTATGGCGGACCACAGGACCTCCAGAGAGGTCATATCAGGTTCGGGTACAGTCACCTCCGGAGGTGAGAGTGGTGTACCTCCCCATGGAACCGCCCCTAATTTCATATCAATGAGATTAGAGGAGCTGGAAAAAGAAATTCAGCTGCAGGAAGAGCAGCTCCGATACACACTTAGAAGCATGGCGTTGGATAAGAAAGTCCAGCCGAACAAAGTAGATAAACCGATTATAAATCGGAATAATGTTGAAATGCCTGGATTGCACCTCCCGGAGGTGCAGGATGATCCAGAGGTGAAATTCAAAGATTTAATGGGGGAGTTGAAGCTCCAAACGTCGGGGTATGCGACTGGGATCAGTCCTACGGTGCCCCTAACAACAAATACAGTCATGCAATGTAGTAGCAAAGACAGACAAAGTGAGGATCAAAACAGCCGTGTGGCTATAAGAGGTCCTCAGGTTAAAGGTTATGGAGGGCCTGTGACCTCCACACCTCGTCCCGTAGTCTCAGAGCCTGTACGGACAGGACAGAGAGATGAAATTGGATTGCATCCAATGACCGGACGTGGTGGTCGGCCGAATATAATGCCGGATAGATTTGACGGAAAAAGTCCCTGGAAAGACTACCGTCAGCACTTTGAAGCATGTGCAACAGCAAACGGCTGGAGCAATGCACAATCGGCTGTGTTTTTAGCAGCTAGCTTAAAAGGAGCAGCACTGAAAGTGCTAGGGCGTTGTAACCGAGAAAGTGGACAACTCCAGTATAAAGAATTGATAGATCAACTCGAAGCGCAATTCGGGCCGGGACAAATGGCCGAAAATTTCTTAATGGAATTGCGAACGCGCAGACAGGGTCAGAAAGAATCCCTGAGAGAGTTGGGGCAGGCAATAATGGAGCTAGTGGCCCTAGCCTACCCCGAGTTCGATGAAAGTGGACGGGACCGTCTAGCACGGGTCCACTTTGCTGATGCCATTGAACACCAGTCAATCAGAGAGGGCATATTTAGGGCGAGGCCCCAAACCCTTGACGAATCAATCAGAGCTGCATTGGCAACAGAAAACTTTGAGCGAATGGAAGCTGAGAGAGATCCATCGCCAAGAAAACCCAAATACTGTAGAGCGAGTGAAAACAAGGGAAACCCACAGTTGGGACCAGCTAAACAAGCATTTCGCTCAGATAAGGATAAATTCCAGACAGTGAGTGAGGCGCCCCAACCGATGGGAATACCTCATAGTGAGGTACACATTGGAGGCGCTACACAATCAGAGGTGTTGACTTGTTACAATTGCGGAGGATGGGGGCATTTTGCAAGAAAGTGTCCCTCCCCGAGAAATCGTTCGGGAAACGCCGGGCGGTCTACCACGGGACCCATGGAAAGACCGCTATTCCAGAAAATGGGTCAACCAGTTGTCCCCCAGAGAGGACAGAATCCAAACCAGAGTTAGAAAAACGGGAAACAAACTCGGTTCCCCTAGAGGAACCCAAAGAAGGGTTATTTGTACGAGGGGTGTTAAGATCTATCAGTGTACAATTTCTGGTAGATACAGGGTCGACAGACACGATTATATCGAAGTCTGTTTACTCCCAGATCCCTATGGAAAAACGACCCAAATTAAACACAAGCCATATTCAAGTTCGTCAGGCTGGAGGTAGCCTTATGGGCAACATAATGGGTACAGTTGAAGTTGACATTGAGGTTGGCCACACAGTTGCTCTTGTTAAGGCAATAGTGGCCGATTTGCCGATCCCAGGAATTCTGGGCATGGATTATCTTCTCCCGACCGGAGGAGTATTAGATCTTAATGATTTATCCTTACACATCCATGGTGAAAAGATCCGTTGTACAGATCGAGTTGGGTCCTCGTTCTGTTATCGGGTAGTGGTGGACACAACCACTACTATACCACCTGGGCATGAAGCTATAGTGCTGGGGCATGTAAAGTCCAACCAAGAGTGGATTGCCAAACTTGGAATAATAGAGCCAATAGGCAATGGTGGAGAGCTTGCCCAAAGAGGCTTGGTGTTAGCTAGAACACTTGTAAGGACTGACCAAGACACAGTTGGACTAAGGGTATTAAACCCAAGTAGAAACAAACGGGTACTCCGCTGTGGGACTACAGCTGGAGTCCTCACAGAAGTGAAGGAAAGTGACATTGAAACTGAGTGCAAGCAGGACTCTACCATGGGAGTGCACGTCCCACTACATCTCAGAGAACTCTACGACAGAAGCGTTGAGAATTTAGAGCCTCGTTATCACGACGAGGTCAAGAGACTCCTAATTGAGTTTGGTGATGTGTTCTCCAAGGGTGAATCCGATCTAGGTCAGACCAACCTGGTGAAACACACCATCGATACGGGCACTGCCCGACCTATGAAGCAGCGGTTGCGAAGACAACCTGAATGCAATCAACAAGAAATATCCCGACAGGTTGAAGGTCTTGTAGAAAGAGAAATCATAGAACCATCTGAAAGCCCTTGGGCTTCGAATGTGGTTCTTGTTGCTAAGAAAGATGGCACAAAAAGATTTTGTGTGGATTATCGAGGGCTAAACTCAGTTACAATAAAAGATGCATATCCTGTTCCAAGGATAGATGACTCCCTAGACGCCCTGTCCGGAGCGAAATGGTTCTCCACATTAGACCTATCCTCCGGATATTGGCAGGTTGAGCTTGATGACGAAGCGAAACAAAAGACTGCATTTGTGGTCAGAGGAGGCTTGTTCAATTGGAAAGTAATGCCCTTTGGGCTCAGCAACGCCCCGGCCACATTTGAACGGTTAATGGAAAGAGTAGTCGCAGGGTTGCAGTGGCAGACACTGCTTGTGTACCTCGATGATGTGATCGTGTATGGGAAAACGGTCACCGAGGAATTGGATCGCCTGAAAGAAGTGTTCAGTCGCTTCAGAAAGGCAAACCTGAAACTAAAGCCAGCAAAATGCTTCCTGTTTCAGAAAACAGTGAGGTATTTAGGTCATGTAGTATCGCAGAGTGGCATCGCCACTGATCCAGACAAAACCAAGTCCATTCGAGACTGGCCAACGCCTGGTAACGTCAAAGAGGTTAGAAGTTTTGTGGGACTGGCCTCTTATTACCGGCGCTTCATCAGAAATTTTGCAGACATAGCAAAGCCCCTGCACAAACTTACCGAGAAGTCTCGGGATTTCATATGGGACTCAGATTGTGAGAGGTCATTTGAGACCCTCAAGAAGTGTCTGCAAGAGGCACCAATATTAGCCTACCCCAAGCCAGAGGGCCAGTATATACTGGACACTGATGCTAGTGGGGATGGAATTGGGGCTGTGCTCTCACAAACTCAAGAAGGGAGTGAAAGGGTGATTGCATATGCTAGCAGAACCCTATCTAAACCCGAGCGGAATTATTGTGTGACGCGGCGAGAACTACTCGCAGTGATCTTCTTCTTACGACAGTTCAAGCAGTATTTGTACGGACGGAAGATAATCATCCGAACTGATCATGCCTCCTTGCGATGGCTTATCAACTTTCGCAACCCAGAAGGTCAGTTGGCTAGGTGGTTGGAAGTCATTGGCGAGTACGATTATACAATTGTACATCGACCAGGCTTGAAACATTCCAATGCAGACGGCCTATCTAGGCAACCATGTAGACAATGCGGAAGGACTCTAGAGAATGAGTCAGAAACGGCAGTACACGAGAGTGTGGTTCGAATAACAAAGGTACAGCCAGAAATAACCAATGAAGCCATAACGCAGGCCCAACTAGAGGATTCCTCCACTTCTTGGGTAATCCAGGCCAAAAGAGATTCAACAGAAAGGCCAGAATGGAACACCGTTTCTGGGAAGTCAATTTCCATCAAGACCTATTGGCGCCATTGGGATCAGTTACACATCAACAATGATGTACTATACACCAGGTGGGAGTCTGATGATGGCAAGGAACTGAAATGGAAAATTGTACTTCCTGAGTCGCTACGAAAAGCGGTGACGGAAGAACTGCATGCAGGAAAAACAAGTGGACACCTTGGGTTTAAGCGAACACTGGCCAGAGTAAAGTGTCGCTACTACTGGTGTGGCATGCGCGCAGATGTCCGTTCCTTCCTCAGGAAGTGTGAACGATGCGCAAAGAGGAAATCACCACCTAAGCGGAACAAAGCACCGTTACAGCAGGTTCCAGTTGGCCATCCAATGGAAAGAGTAGCACTGGACATAATCGGCCCGCTACCAATCACCGACGATGGGAATCGTTGGATACTGGTAGTGGGCGATTATTTTACAAAGTGGATCGAAGCATATCCACTTGTGGACACAACAGCACAAACAGTTGCCAAGGTCCTTGTCACCCAGTTTATTTGCCGATATGGGGTCCCTGCAGAACTTCACTCTGATCAGGGAAGAAACTTTGAAGCAAACGTGTTTGGTGAAGTGTGCCGTACACTCGGTATACACAAAACACGAACCACACCCTATAATCCAAAATCCGATGGACTGATAGAGAGGTTCAATCGAACCCTCATCAACATGGTTGCAACCATGATAGAGCCTCACAGGCAGCAAAAGGATTGGGATTTGCAGTTGCCATATGCAACATTTGCATATCGATCCACTCCGCAGGAAAGCACAGGAGAGACACCCAACATGATGATGTTGGGCAGGGAAACGGCTTTGCCGATTGATCTATTGACTGTTCACCTCGAGCACCCTGCGAGTGGCGACTTGGATTATGCAGAAGAGTTACGAACAAGACTAACGAGTGCTCACGATCGGGCTCGTGAGCATCTTAAATCCAGTACGAGAAGACAGAAGCGAGGCTACGACCGAAATGTGTCTGGCAAACCGCTGAACAAAGGAGATTTTGTTTGGGTTTATAACCCAGCCAAGAGGAAGGGAGTCTGTCCAAAACTAGAAAGTCGTTGGCAGGGCCCGTATCTGATAGTTGATAAACTTTCGGATGTAGTGTTCCGACTCCAAAAGAGTAAAAGGGCACGGACAAAAGTAGTGCACTTTGACCGGCTGAAACTGTATGAGGGCAAAACCCTTGAAAATTGGACTGAACCCAGGCACGAAAGCCTAATAAGTGAGCATGAAGAAATCAGTAATGAGCGGATGGAAATCCCTCCCCAAGACAGATCTATTGAGTGTGTAGATAATGAGTCAGGAAATGAGAGTGAGGCCATGGAAGAGCCGGTTGAAGCCGCTTCCATGGAGGTAATTAACAATGTCAATGAGGGAACTCAGGAATGTGAATCTGAAGAAAACATTGCGGCATTGAATGAGTGGGTGAGGACCCCTCCAAAATCTTCTATGAAACCCTCCGATTTGATGAGCGGTGTACCTCCTGTAAAACGACGGCAGTTGCCAGTAAGAAATCGTAGAGTACCCAAGAGGTACAGGGATTGTTAGAGGGTGATGAATGTTACTAAACCCTCTCTTCTTCTTGTTTCTTATTTCAGACTATGCCATTACCAATGACCACTCCAGACGATCTGGACGAGAGCAGGTTGCTGAGGTGCAACAAGTGCCCGAAAGTATTCTTGCAGAGACGAAGTCTCTACCGGCATCTGCAAGATTGCCATGGCCCACCCAGATACCTCGACTGCCAGAGGTGTGAATTCCAGTCTAAACGGCGGGACAACCTTCGCAGACACTACAGAAGGGTACATCCGAAACACATGGATGACCTCCATTTTTCAAGCAGCCCTCAGGGGCAGCTACCACACAGTCACCGTTGGATGGAGCGGAGGGATATCGCAAAAGTGTCCTACAGCCCCAGGGCAAGACCTGCAGCAACGGCGAGCTGTCCCCCGGAGACAGTAAATGCTCCAGCTAAATATCCAGCTACAGTTCCACCCACACCACGAGAAGCGGTGCATGTGGCACCTCCTCAGCCTACACCATGCAGTGTCTGGAATGAGATGGACATTCCAGTAGCTGAGGAGGTGGTGATCTCGCCAGCCGCATCACTATCCTTACTACCAGCAACCGCTGAGGAGCCGCTGCCCACCCACAACAAGACACCTAGCCCGGTTTCGGCACCAGTGAGCGGGAAACCCCTAGCCTGGCTGAAAAGCCAACTTCAACAGCAAAATCTGCCTACAGCCTCGGCCTCGTCAAGTGAGTCAAGCGAGGACTCAGACGAAGAAGAGGAGGTCACCAAGAAGAAATCATCCCTGCTCAATATTGCCATCGACAACGGCCTGACCAAGGTGACAGAGGTCGTCACCAAGACGAATTTCCGCAACGGCGACAAGGTTTCCGAGGTGACGCGGACCAGGGTGTATGAAGCCGGCAGCAAGTAGATCCAAAGTCTTCAAGTTCGTCTATCTGGACTTAACTTTTAACTTCAATTAATTGTTCCTCGTCGCGTTGCGGATCAGGACTCTAGTGCCACCTGTTAATCAACAAGAGAGTCTAAGTGTTTTTATTTTATTCTGAAATATTAAGTGTTGCGGATAAGGACTCTATCGTCCCAGTTAATGTTTTACTGTTAATTCAGATAATTGTTGACGAATTCATTGTTCAAGTGTTTTTGTTGAGGATCAACAGACTCTGGTCATCGGTGAAATTAGCTATAGAGTCAATGTTTTTAAGGAAATGTCTTGAAAGAATTAGAATTGCTGAATTGTTTAATCACAAAATAATTGCTGCCTTTATCCCTCACCTTTTTAACCAATTTGCTTGTTAGAGTTTCAGCCTAAGTGAACGGGGACCGTTCAGGCTTCGAGTGGGGCTATGTAGCGCAAATTGGTAAACACTTTCATGACTTACTTCTCACGCGGCGATTCTCTTTAGTTCTGGCAGCTGGTCTTCATTGGGCGATAGAAATTAGAGATTGGGCGTTTTTAGCTGCGCACATAAAATGTACATAGCGTGCAAGCATGAGTGCTTGGCGGTACAGGGTACCAGCGAAAGCGCTGTTGCGCGTTGGGCTCTTTTAGTGTGCGGCGCAGAATTGGGCGCATTGGCATTGCACTGCATGCACAAACCGCATAGTTGGGCGCTTACTGAAGCCAAATTTATAGCGCGTATTTTAAAGTTGCTAAGGAGCTTGGTTACGCGTACGCCGTAGGCGCGGCGCACTTCACTTGCCATTTTGCTGTCACTTTGAGCGGACGTGCGCTGATCTCCACAACTAATATTGTGAGTAGAAAATAGTGTGATTTATATCGTGACACTTTTCCCAGCTATTTAATTTAGGGCAAGTCTAGCTTGGGGTAATTCAGCGCACAGTTATCCAAAGTCCGCATATTTTAGGTGAAATTTAGGAGAGAATATAAGCCAGAAATCTTGTGAATAATTTATTTGGAAACCATTTGGAGGTCTGATCACCTCCGGAGGTAACTGGAGGTGACTGGAGGTAACTGTGCTTGGAGGTACATGTACCTCCGATTCATTTGGTGCGAATTAAATGGTGCATTGAGTAGTACAAGTTATATCTTGTTTCCGATTGTCAATTACTTGCTTGTCCAATAGGGTTTGCCTGCAAGTGGGGATATATTTTCCCCAAACGGACGCACCCCCCGGGTTGTTGAGAACCCGCCGCCCATATAGAATCCCCACCGCGTGCGGAGCCGCTCCCGCACGCAACTCAATAAAATAATTTGTGGGAGGAAAGAACGTCACAATATCGTGAAATATCGTCATACCGAACAGGCTTACTATGGTCTAACTATTTGAAAAGACTGACCTCTTCATTCAGTGTCATTAGGCAGTGACTGACTATGGAGAAATGTGTAATAAATAGAGACTAGTTCCTAACTTGCCACGTTTCTTCTGGCACAGTTGATTGATGCTGTACTGAAGCTGTGTTGGACTGGTTGTTTCAGGTGCCAGTCTATTTTCTTGCGTTGCATGTTTTCAATACCTTAGGTTTTGGGACTCTCATCCGCAGTATTGAGTGTCCCAAATTTTCATACAAGGTTAACACGTACATGAATGCAAATTGCTGTTTATCTTTGCCTCCTGTGTAGTGGCCATGTTGCGTCTACCAGCTATCATGAGGCCTGTGTTGGCCAGGGCTCTAGCACCCTCCTCCTCATACGCTGCACCTGCATTGACACGTTGCTATGCTAAAGACATCAAGTTTGGTGCAGAGGGTCGAGCATTGATGCTGGAAGGAGTTGATCTCCTAGCTGATGCTGTGGCAGTCACACTTGGACCAAAGGTACTAATAGTAATAGTCTTCCATTTGACAATGTTGTATCTTCACAGTGTCTTAAAAATTATACCCATCTTTAAATGTAAATTATCACAAATCCACTCAATATTTCAGAAAAAAAGACATATATCAGGAAAAAGTTCAGGATGTCCTCTATTCAGCGGTATTAAGTTCATTTTGTCATTGCCATGGATGACTGAGCAAACAAGGCCTCTGGTTGAGTTAGCACTGTGTCGAGTAAGTACACAATGGAAAGTAGTGATTTTTGACGTGTTGATTCTCACTAAATGGGGTGGGCTTCCCACTTTGACAAGTGTTGCATGTTTAGCAGAGTTTCTAGCTAAAATACCATGGAGGGTTAGGGTCAATTGGAGAAGGGGTGAACAGAATTATATACATTCCACATTTGAAATAATATTTGTGATCTATTCCTGGGAATAATAAGACTTCACCATTGACTGGTAAGTCAGGACAGAGAGGCCATACAAGTTGACTTGCTTCAAGCTTGTACTGTTCCTTTTATTTTATCCTTGCCAGGGTCGTAATGTGATTATTGAGCAGAGCTGGGGTAGCCCTAAGATCACCAAGGATGGAGTAACTGTAGCCAAATCTATTGAGCTAAAGGACAAACAAAAGAACTTGGGTGCTAAGCTGGTACAAGACGTGGCCAATAATACCAATGAAGAGGCTGGAGATGGGACCACAACAGCCACGGTGCTGGCCAGAGCCATAGCTCGGGAAGGCTTTGAGAACATCAGTAAAGGAGCTAATCCTGTAGAGATCCGTAAAGGAGTCATGATGGCAGTGGACTGTGTGGTTGATGCTCTCAAGAAACTCTCCAAGCCTGTCACTACACCAGAGGAAATAGCGCAGGTAAGATTGTGCTTGGTTTTTTGTTTTTTTTAATATCTTGACACAAATTCCATACAATCATACATTCAGTATCCGATTCAATGTACTTACTTACTTATGGCAGCCTCAACCAAGCATTTACAATGGATGCCCAGATTGCACGGCCCTCCATTAGTGATCTGATCTCAGCAGTCCCTTCTATCCCAGTTTCCCTACACAGTGTGTTGATAAGTGTTGTGGGTGGACGTCCTCTCCTGCGGCTACCGTGTCTTGGCTCCCAGAGCACCAGCTGACTAACTGCTAGCTCTTTGTGTCTCACGCAGTAGCCAGCAAGCCTCATTCTTCTGTTGGCGATTTTGTCAGTAACTTTTGGGAGCCCGCTTTAGAGTACAGCGTTGGTGATGTGCCCTTTTCAGCTCACGTTCAGTGCTGCCCTCAGCATTCTTGTGTAGCATCCATCAAGAGACTTTTCTAGGGTGGAAGTAAGACTCCAGCTCTCGCAACCATACAGGAGTACTGTCTCAACTGTAGCTACAAAGAGGGGAATTGTTATGCTTGGGGAGACATTGGAGGTCAATGTAGTTCTTTAGTTTGATTGTCTTTGTTTAAATTCAATATAGCAAAGGTTACAGTTATTCATCAGTGCTAGCCTCGGCTTATTCTAACAAGAGTGTCTGGGGTAACATTTATTCATGTTCTTGTTTTGTGACCCATGACTCATGAACTAATATATTCAGTTTTAACTCCTCATCCCCATTTCCTCTCAAATTAATGAACCTTCTGGTTGAGAAAACCAACTGGAACATATTTGAAGTCCATCTTTGGTATTAATCATTCCATGAAATGGATTCTGTTTTTTAGGTTGCAACCATTTCAGCCAATGGGGACCAAGCAGTTGGAGGCCTGATATCCCAAGCTATGAAGCGTGTTGGTCGTGATGGTGTAATTACTGTCAAAGATGGCAAGACACTTCATGATGAACTAGAAGTCATAGAAGGACTCAAGTTTGACAGAGGTTACATCTCCCCTTACTTCATCAACGCTGCTAAAGGTAAGAATCAATAGGCCCAGGGCTGATCCCCGAGGTATCAGGAACCCCTGTCACACTCGTAAAAATCAAACATACTTCTACACATGTCTAACACTCTACGCTGGTAAATTCATTCCTGGGAGGGACTAGAATTGAGAGGCTCTTCCCGGGCAAACAAAAGTCCACAATCTTTGGCCTAGACCCATGCACGCACCAATGTAAGTATGACTGGAATGCCTTGTCAACCCATGTTATATCAGACCCAGTTCCGCAGCGATCACAGTTGGGAAGTGTTGATTTCAACACGGCTTGGTGAGATGGAAAGTATGCAATGGCCTAATGTACTGATCTGTATGGTACTTCTGGACAGCCAATTATTTAAAGTATACTTGACTTGGGATACTGTAATACCTAATATCATATCCCAAAAAAAACCATTTCAGTCACTTTTATTAAAAACACCTGAGATGTTCTGTAGATATAGAAGAATTAGACATAAGACATTGTTGGTTTGATCTCAAAGTTCTGGAGTACAGTTTTACTGTGGGTCACGTTAGTTTACTGCGAGGGTGAGGAATTGTAGATAGCTTCTAAAAAATATTTCCAGCTGAATGGAAATTCAAGCTCTATTTGAAATAATAATCTTCATCATAAAAATAGTTTTCATTATAAACATTTGTTGAATTCAGTCACTTTTCATTTATATATGGCATGAATTAACTGAACACTTGAAACTAATCAGTTGAAACATATTTATGATGATTGATACATGAATCCACTTGTAATTGCAGGGCAGAAAGTTTTCTTTGAAGACGCCCTGCTTCTGTTGAGTGAGAAGAAGATCTCTAGCATTCAGGCCATTGTGCCTGCCCTGGAGTTAGCTAATGCACAGAGGAGACCGTTAGTCATTTTAGCTGAAGATGTGGATGGAGAAGCACTCAGTACACTGGTTCTAAACAGGTGAAGTCCACATATTAACCAGATTCATATGCAGCAATGTGTTGGGATGTAAGTCCTGCCGTTGCCTGATTCCAGGCTGTTTTCATTTGTGAATAACACCATACATGCCTGTATACTTTTCTTTGTAACTCAGATTTCAGGCAAAAATGTCAGAATCCACTTTATCCCTGAATGTTTGTCAGCACAACCTTTTTTTAATTTTACAAAATGAAATTGTGTTTTGGTTTTGGGTATGACTGTGTCAATTATCATGTTGTATGGTATCTGTTGTGATTTCAGGCTGAAGGTTGGTTTGCAGGTAGTTGCTGTCAAAGCACCAGGCTTTGGAGATAACAGGAAGAACCAGCTACATGATATGGCCATAGCTACTGGAGGATTGGTAGGTAGTCATGTTGTTGCAAACAACTCAATTAGTTGATTTTGGATTTTTGTTGAAAGATAGCAACAAAAAGAACAGTATTTTATGCAAGTCAGGAGAATGTGGATCCTGTGGGGTATCAGTGTTGTAGTCGAGGCCACAACGGCCGAGGCCACCACCTCCGAGGCCGAGGCCAGCTATTAAAACACGTAATCAAATATAAATCACTAAAACAAGGCTAAGATTTTGTTGGATTTTTAACATCTTTTTGGTTGAATTCACTGAGTTTTGGAGTGCCTGGCTTACAAAATTTACAGCTTGCAATGTGTTTCCTCTTGCCATGATCTTCAAATTGTTCGTAGCCATTGCAGCCAAATTGGATGATCCAAGAATTCGTGGTCATTTTGATGAACTGAGTGATATCATGCACGCACGTGGAAAGCTGAAGCACAGGACAGACATGCTTTGCGTACGTTGCACAAGGCATGCATGCGAAGAACGGGTTGGTTCCTGTTGTGATACTTCATGAGCACTACTTTGTATGCGCGCAAGCACATTAGGTGAACAGTTCGCCCGCGCTCACGCTTACATTATGTCTGATGAATAAAGCTGCAGTGGCACAGAACCTGAGAATAATCTCCTCTGAGTTCTTCATTGATTCATCTCACTTCATGGTGGCAGCGGTGGTGAAAAAGGCCAGAGAACACCCATCACTCTCAACTAAGCAGAGTAACTGAAAACTACCGGAGAGCAGCAGAAATTGTCTCCGCGACAACAACGTTTCCGCTGTGATCGCCAGTGTGAACTGTACATATCCATATGTACTCGCCGCGTGCGTAGATTCAGCGCACCACATCACACACTGTATGCCGCACACCCACCGTAGCCAAGCCCACTGCACACCGCACGCAACGTAACTGAAACTCAGCTGCGTGCGTAGCCTAGCCCGGAGTCTTCGCCGGACTGAGCCAAGCCTAAGCCATCACCGAGCCAACGCTGAGACGGACCGCTATACCGTGCTGTGGACAGCACGGACAAGAGAAAACCCCTCTCCCCGAGTCGACCATCGGCATCATAGCGACAGAGGACTTTTTCGTCTTTTTCGTGGAGCTGAGTGAAAGCTGATCGAGCTCCGATTTGACGCGACCGCACCGGGACTCGACCGAGCTTACTCGACCCGTACACACGGTCGACCGGTCAGGGACCAGCCCGTCGCACCATCGCGTGACCAAGGCAAGTCACTACAATAACTTTGTCAAAAGTTTGATCTACGGGAGTGATCATCAGCCCCCCCCCCCCCCCCCACCCAGCCAGTTCACGCAACAATGTACACCTTTGAATCACCTTCATATTGTTAAACATTGTTTTGCTATCGTGCACACATTCTTGTAGCTGTGCGTATGAACAAATAGTTCCGTGAACATCACAAGCCCTGTGAACCGCTTCACGCATCTTTACGTCAAGTGTGACCTTTGACCCTATCACTCCGCATCATCGCCGGAACTGTGCGCTTCCCGCTCATCACAGTGAACATTCGCCGTATTCATCCGCCAGTGCCGGAACTGTGCATCAATCATATCTACGGAGGCCTGTACGGGACATCAAGTCAAGTTGGAAATCTGACAGTACATCGCTCATTTCTGTGGAACAGCAGGACAAACTGTGTTTGGACATTCTTGGAGAAAGGACTGCTCACCAAAAGAACTCTGGACATTTCATATATGAACAATAATATGTGTTTTGACAAATATATTGTTGAATAGTCAAAATTATTATTGAAATAATTATATTGTTGTGATTTATTGTGATCACTAATCGTAGCACTTACCTTTAAGCTACATTGCAGTTGCTATTGTTTACAATTTCGTTTGCTGTAGCATATTGAATTGTATCCCAGAGATTTCTATCCCACAGCCCTGCATCATGGCCAAGTTCCCAGAAATGAACTGGGGTGCCACAGACATCGCAGAAGAGTTTAAGCTTTTTAAACAACGGATGGACCTGAGCTTCAGGGACCAGGAAATCACCGATCCTGCCAAGCGTGCTGTTAAGATACAAATAGCAGTCGGAACTGGAGGCCTCAAAATGATAAATTCTTCAAGCCTGTCAGCAGAAGAACAACTGATCCCCAACCAGTTATGGGAGTTGTTCGAGAAGCAGCTACACATCAAAGTGAACTTCCGCATACATCGCCTGGAGCTTATGCGGTATCGCCAGAAACCAGATGAATCCCTGTACAACTTTGTCAACAGATGCCGAGCAAAGGCACACGAATGTAACTTCGGGCCAGAGGAAATGACGGAACGCATCATCGAATTAGTGATTGCGTCTACCACATCTGAATCTTTCCAGAAAGATCTTCTAGACAAACCCATTGGTTTTAGCATCGATGACATGCTACAAGAGGGACGGAAGTACGAAGCCATCCTTGCTGGCAAAAAGTGCCTTGAGACGTTGGAGGCGTCACATACAGCTGTCCATGCTTTCCGACCCACTGGCAGAACCTGTGGCAACTGTGGTCTATCCCACCAACCAAGACGGTGTCCTGCCTACCGGGACACATGTAAATCATGTGGTTCCAAGGGCCATTGGGCCAAATTCTGCAGAAAGACCCGAAGCCAGGGTAAACGCAAGGGCAAATCTCCGTCCAGACGTGGCCGCAGCCCATCGCGAGGAAATACAACTCGCAGACCAAGATCCAAAAGTCGATCCAATGCCGGCAAGCAGAAGCCAAATGACACCAACAGAGATGAACAACCCATCCATTCAGCAGAAGCTTCAGAGGAATATGAAACAGTATTCCACACAGTTACTGTCTCGAACCTCTGCATGAGCTCGATAGACAACAACAGGGAGGCATACACAACGCTTGACGTTATCTGCCCCGACCTCATCGGCAAACACCGACTAATCACAAAAGTTGACACTGGAGCCGGAGGAAACACGTTGCCACTCCGTACGATCAAACAGATGTATGGAAGTCGATGGAAGTCTTTCGTCCAGCCTGTGAAGTCCAAGCTGATGGCATACAACGGTACAGAGATTGTATGCCTAGGGTGCATTGAGCTTTTATGCCGCTACAAGACACCGAAGTGGACAAAGAACAGATTCTACGTCGTAGATGTACCCGGACCAGCCATAGCCGGCCTGCCCATGTGCAGCGAGCTTGAAGTGGTCACCATCCATTCCACTGAATCGTCACCTCAACCCCCTGCATCACCCAAACAACCAGGAGTAGGTGAACCCCAAAATCTGTCACATGACACCATCAAGTCGGTCCACGACCTCGTGAGGTTGTACCCTAACCAATTTGACACAATTGGAAACTTCAAAGCCAGAGCAACTCTTCATCTGAAGGAGGATGCTAAACCGAGCATTGACGCGCCCAGGAAGTGTAGCATACACCTGAAGCCGAAGCTCAAAATAGAGATCGACAAGATGGAACAGCAAGGTGTAATTAGAAAGGTCACCCATCACACCGACTGGTGTAGTTCGATAACCACGAGCTTGAAACAAGATGGGACACTTAGGGTCTGTCTGGATCCTAAGCGGCTGAACCAGAGCCGCAAGAGATGTCCGCACAAAATACCCACACTGGAGGAACTCAACCCAGCATTTTCTCAAGCCAAATTCTTCTCGAAGCTTGATGCTAAAGCTGGGTATTGGGCCGTCAAGCTCGAGGAAGAATCCCAAGAGCTGACCACCTTTCGAACGCCATTTGGCCGGTACTGTTTCCAGCGCCTTCCATTTGGTCTCTCCATCAGCCAAGACATCTTCCAGCAGTGCATGGACGACATCATAGAACAGGTCCCAGGATGCGTCGGCATTGCTGACGATGTTGCTGTATATGGCCGTACTGAGGAAGAACACGATGCCAACCTCCTGAATCTACTTCAAACAGCCAGCCGTGAAGGCTTAGTTTTCAACAGCAACAAATGCCACATCAAGACCAACCAAATCAACTTCTTTGGGTCACTGTACTCCGACACCGGCATCCGGCCGGACCCAGGCAGAATTGAGGACATCCACAGCATTCCAACACCTCAGGACAAGGAAGACCTGCAAAAATTCCTAGGCCTGATCACATACGTCTCTGCATATATCCCTAACCTGGCAGACAAAGCAGCGACCCTCGGGGATCTCCTGAAGAAGAATGTGCCATATCTGTGGCAGGATGACCATCAAGCAGCATTCGAAGCCTTGAAATATTCCATCACCACTGAAGCGTGTCTCCAGTACTACAACCCAGAGATACACACTGTGCTGGAAGTCGACGCATCACAGAAGGGTCTGGGAGCCTGCCTCCTTCAAAACAACAGGCCGATAGCATTCGCGTCGAAGAGTCTTTCCCCGGCACAAGCCAACTACTCTAACATAGAGAGAGAAACACTAGCCCTAGTGTTCGGCATCACCAGGTTCCATAGCTATCTCTTCGGGAAAGAGTTTACACTCCACACTGACCACAAGCCACTTGAGATGATCTGGAAGAAACCCCTCTCGAGTGCACCACCTCGTCTGCAACGCTTGCTAATTAAGGTGCAAGGATACAACTTTGACGTACAGTACAGACCAGGGAAAACAATGACGCTATCAGATGCCCTAAGCAGATTGCCAAACCCGACAAAGAGTGATGACATACCCCTAGACAGACTGGTCAGCAGTTTTGATGTCTATGAAGGCCAAGACGCCATGTGCATGGACCTTGTGCATTTTGGGCAGTCTAAGCAAGAGCAACTGCAGAGAGAAACAGCAAGAGACCCTGTACTAAGTGCACTGTGTCAGATAATATACAGTGGCTGGCCAGACTCCGTCAAGGAACTACCTCGAGACCTACGGGTCTACTGGCCATACAGGGACGAGCTTGGTATCTCCTGGGGAATAATCTTCAAAGGAAGACAAGTCATCATTCCAGACTCACTTCAGACGGATATCTTACAACAGCTCCATACAGGCCATATGGGTATAGAGAAGACAAGACGTCTAGCCAGAGAGTCGGTCTACTGGCCCAACATCAATCGCCATATTGATGAACTTGTCAAAGCGTGTTCCTACTGCCAGGAATCCCAACCCAAACAGCAAAAGGAACCATTGGAGCCACATCAAGTACCTTCGACCCCCTGGACCAAACTTGGCACTGATCTGTTTGAAATCCACGGAGACAACTATCTACTGATAGTTGACTATCATTCGAAGTACCCTGTTGTTCACAAGTTGAACAGCACAACCAGTGCAGCAGTTGCTGGCATCACCTCACACACATTCAGCCTCCTTGGAGCACCAGCTGAGGTTATGTCAGACAACGGCCCCCAATTTGTAGGCAAACACTACGAAGACATGTGTAACACATGGGGCATCAAGCACACAACTTCGTCTCCACGTTATCCACGTTCAAACGGTTTCGTGGAACGTTCAGTCAGAACCGTCAAGTCAGTGATCAAGAAATGCCAGAAGTCTGGACAAAATGTCGACATAGCACTCTTGAACCTCCGTGCAACCCCTGTGGACTCCAAACTACCGTCACCAGCTGAAATTCTCTTCGGCAGACCGATACAAACTACCTTGCCAAACAACCACCTGCAAGGAAACCCCCAGAAAGCTGAGGATATCAGAGACCAGCTAGAGGCAAGACGACAAAAGATGAAGACCGACCATGATGCCAAACAAGCAGTAAAAGAACTCCCGCAACTCTATGTTGGCCAACGAGTGCGAATCCTGGACCAGCAGAACCACACTTGGTTGCCTGGTGAAGTCACAACAGTCTGTAAGGAACCTAGATCATATGAAGTCACCACACCCAATGGACACAGACTACGTCGCAACCGTTCGCACCTACGTGAGATGCCCAGCCAGATGAAATCCCTGGCTACGCCCAAACGAGTTCGATTCGCTGATGAATCACTTCCACTGTCCAACAAGAAGCTAGACACAGAAGCTGTGAAACAAACAGACCAAAACAAAACAGACCGAAACAACAGAATAATCTCCTCTGAGTTCTTCATTGATTCATCTCACTTCAGTTCCCTGTCCCATTATCGCTTTGGCTACTGCACTTGTGACGTTCACTCATATTCAGGGACGTACGTCGGACAAGTGTAGCTTGAAATTTCCAGCGTTACTTGGCTAATGGCGTCATTGGTATGACATGGAAACGAAGCCCCTGACTTAAACGGCGGTTTTTGCTATTTTTGCAAATGATTTCAATTTCCGTTCAAATTACAAATAAAAAGTCCCCTATGTGACTGTAGATTTATTCTTATTGCAGCAGAGGATCCATGCAAAATGCGAAAAGAATCAAGTTGAACAAGATAAAAAGAGACATTTTCGGTGCAACTCCGGGTGTGTACAAAAAAATCCTCAGTTCATTAACGTACACACGTGCATCACCTGCGCTAGGGCCGTATAGGGCCTATGCGGGGACAAAATCGCATCCGAGGATCATTCACAACAGCCAATCACAGGGCTCTATCATATTATTAATGCAGAGTAGAACAGCCAACATGGCAGCAGTTACATGTACAACTCAGCATAAATAATCGAGGCGCCCTCTGATTGGCTGTTCTGATCTTCGGATGCGATTTTGTCCCCGCATATACGGCCATAGCGCAGCCTAGGCGAAGACGCTACGTACGCGAGTACGTTCAATGCAACCATTACCAGTGTTCATTCGTGCGTACATTGTATATGCTTTCGTTTCACGAAACCACTGTGGCAGTATCTCGAAGGTTAGATATGGTAAAAAATTTAAATTAATTGAAATAGAAAACACATCAAAATGGGCGGCCTCGAGCCGGCCTCGACCTGGCCTCGACCAATTCGCTGACGCCAGAAGGCTCCAAGGCCGAGGCCATGAAAATCGGCCTCGAGGCCTCAAGACCTCCAACACTGGTACAGAATGCTGTGGCTCATTTGCAGCGCCAATGTGTCTGGTGTTACAAACCAGGGGGAGAAACATCCAGCATCAGTTGGTATGCACATTGGGAGACCTCATAATTCATCCATAGTACTAGGAAAAAACACTGAAATGTGCTGGGTCCGGGAAAAGGCCTGCTGAACTCATAATGCTTGCTGGTGATTGACGAGTAGATAAACACTAGTTTCATTTAGCCAGAGCATACATTTCCTTTTACTGCTAAACCTGAAACCAAACCTCTTGGTAATGACAAAGATCCAAACCATACCAGAACCCAAACTTCAAGGTCAACTTGCACGTGTAAATTTGAAACTACATGTCTTAGCATAGATTGTCTCACCCAAAAGAGGATCACTACAGCCAGAACTTATATTGTTTTGTGAAATCTAATAATGTGGACAAGAACTTGTTCTTAATAAGAAGTTGAACTGACATTGTGTTGTTCTCAGGTGTTTGGAGATGAAGCCATGGATGTCAAGATCGAAGATGTCCAACTGCAGGACCTTGGCCAGATAGGTGAAATCACTGTCACTAAAGATGATACACTTATACTCAAAGTGAGTACTTCCTAACGGGTTTATTCTGTATTTTGACGGGTTTTATGTTTGAGTTCCTGAAATGGTCATTGAAAGTTTTTATAAAATGTGAAGTAATTCTTGTTTGTTAATAAATACATTTCCAATATTACACTTGAACTCATTTCATTTACATATTTAAGGCTAGTTTGTAAACCAGTACAAAAGATATTCATTTTTGCGTCTTGTTCCAGTGTACTCTCTTCCTATTTGTTAGAGAGAAAGTTACTATAATTGTACATGACAAGTACCACACTCACAAAGTAAAGTTGTGTGCTCATCACCAAAAAACCATTAGATAAACACTGCTAGAAACCGTTGCTTTGTTTGCCTAAGATTTTTTAGTCACGTTGGGGGAAAAATCAAATGTTTAGAATGGATTTTCAGCATGGATGTGATCCTCTAGTGCATTTGCCAAGCATTCGAAAATATCAAGCCTGAATGAGGGGCTTGATAATTATTGGTTATAAACAGTAAGTACTCTTTCTGTAATGCTGTTATAACAGTGATGAGTGGGCTCTTCTTTGACTCTGTATTCTTGTAGAACGGTCTCTTCTAATGCACACATGGCCTTGTCATTTGTGAATAGGGTAAAGGTGATCGGGAAGCCTTGGATCGCCGTATTGTTCAAATCAAGGATGACATTGAGGAAACAACCTCCGAGTATGAGAAGGAGAAATTTAGTGAGCGACTTGCCAAGCTGTCTGATGGAGTGGCAGTATTAAAGGTAAACAACATTGCAGGCTACCAACTCTTTTTCCATTACTTTTCTAGTCAAAAGAAAAAGTTTGACAGTTTTGCCTTTTTTTAAAAGAAATTTTGGGGTTTTTGTAACTGTGAAGGGCCCCATAAAAGAGGTAAAAGTCATATCTAAATGTTCATACTGAGGCAAAGCCGTTATCTCAAGGGTGTACAAAACTCATTGATTGTATCACAACAAACAAATCGTTAAGAATTCAATTGTTTGATAATGAAGTCTTTTTGGCATGACCACATTTGTTTGTTTAGACTCTTGTACACAGACAGATGCTAATGGTCGATTAGTTTAACTGTAATGCAGAGGAGATAATGATATTATTCAAAAGTCATGGAAAAAAATCATAAGTGATGTACGTGGGGTACATGAGTTCTGTATTCCATGGGTTCAATTCAGTGGTCGCTCATAAACATTGGAAATATACATGTCATGTAAACCGTTGCAAAGAAATAGAATGCAGAGATGAAACTTTTCCGATTTTAATCGGAAATCTGACTTTTTGAATTTTCCAACGAAATTTCAGATTTTCTTTGTGTCCCACAAAATTTGATTTTGTGTAACGATTTTTTCACAAAATGTCATTTTATTTCAATCATAATTTCGAAGAAAAGTCGATGGAAATGGCACGTTAAAATCATCGCAAACGTAGTTTTAATCTCTTTCACCAGTCGTTATTGGAGTGTTTCAACGGTAGAAACACAGGCCATAACACTGATAGGAGCCTTTTCCGGCTGGACAAAAGGTTAAACATTGACAGGTGACATGGAAAAATCACTGTGTCGCACGTGCGTGCAAAGATGCAATGTTATCGGCGTACGTACCGCACCGTACCGTCTGCACATGGCCGGTCGGGAATGGGTAGCCTCGTGAACGATCCAGTGGATAAAATCATTATGTTGTGCGATTTTCGGCGGTTTCAGATTTAGTTGTTCAAAATGCAATGCTTTAAAAATGATGATGATTATCTCGAGGATAGCGAAGAGAGCATTAGCGAAACATTTCACTGGCATTTGTTGGAAGAGATAGACGATAATGCCTGATTTTTCCCACATACCAATGCAAGTGGAGTAGTGGAGTTTTGTGGTTGAATCACGATTGACATGATTGAAGCACCATGAACAGTGCCCTTGTCTTTCGGACTTTTTCCTTGACTTTCTCAAGTAAGAAGTGAACTTCTTTGTTGATGACTCCATTACTCTAACTGTAATTCAGGCGTTTTATGCAATGAAAACACTGATCATTTTTTTTTTTTCATCGTAAAATTATGTTTGAATCGAAAATAAATCAGGAGTTGGTGTCCGGAAATTGGGCATGAAGTGTATTGTACATGCATGTACAGTGTACATGTGTGTAACTGCAGCGCGGCCCAGATTTCGGACACGTATTATTGTTCGGCCTATTTTCCGAATTTTTGCCATATGCCAGTTTCATCATTTCAACTAGAGGGTGAAAGATGGAGTTGGGTATCCGACATTAACCATGTCTGTCCGAACTTATGTAACTTGAATGCATTCTAAGTGCATATAACAGCTCAAAATAATTGATGCCATGCCATTTATTTTTGTATGAGCAGTTTTTGTGTCTTATTTCACACTCTGGTAAAATACCCGATATTACTTTCGTTTTCAGATTGGTGGCTCAAGTGATATAGAAGTAAATGAGAAGAAGGACCGTGTGAATGATGCATTGAATGCCACCAGGGCAGCGGTGGAGGAGGGGATAGTACCTGGAGGTGGGGTAGCATTACTCAGATGTATACCATCATTAGATGATCTCCAAACACCCAATAACGACCAAGCTACAGGTAAGTTAGGATCTAGGTATACACCACAAGTCCACACTACAGTGGATGCATATCAGGTTTATACCTAACCCATTGCATTAAAACCAAGATCAATGAACTGTGGTTCTTAATGGCTTTTAATTTCTCAAAGTTTATGGGTATGTTGGGAAGTCCGGTGTATTATTGAGTAGTGTACTCTGGTACTTTGTTCCGAAGCTAATTGAAACCTACAAATATCAATACTGTTTGTGAAAACCACTTTCTGTAATTGATCTTCAGTACAAAAGCCCATGCACAGTCTCATAATGGCCTTTGAATTCATATTGATTTGAATTCATATCTCGGATGAAATACAGATGCTCTTACTTGACCTATTACATTACAGTATAGATGACGCAATCCTCTAACTCAATGGTGTTACTGCAGGAAAGTTATGATCTATGTTATGGCTTTCAACAGGTTTAGTAGGAATTTATTGAAGTCTATATATACCGCAACTTCTAGAATTTAGTGTTATCTATTGTGTATTTTATTTCATTGCTGTAACAGGAGTAAGCATCATTCGCAAAGCACTACAGATGCCATGTACCCAGCTGGCCAACAATGCAGGCGTTGAGGGGCAATTAGTAGTTGCTAAAATCATGACCTCAGAGACGGAGGTAGGCTATGATGCAATGAATGGCCAATATGTAGACATGGTCAAGGCTGGTATAATTGACCCTACAAAGGTAAGCACATCTTATTTAGTCCAATCTTAACATTTATTTTGGAAACTCTAAGATAGCAGTAGAGTAGTAACTACCCTCCACCAGATGAAACCTTGCTAGAAAAATAGCGCAGGCCTTTGGAGACAACCGTCTTATCTGAACAAGCTTGTGAAGTGTTTTTCTACTTAAGTTGCTGAGGGCACTTAGCATCAGTGTTGGAGCAAAGGCTTTGACCCTCAAGGCCAAGGCTTTGACATTCAAGGCCAAGGCCAAGGCTTTGACCCTCAAGCCTCGAGGCCAAGGCTTAACCCTCAAGGCCAAGGCCAAGGCCCTGTTTTATGAAATGACCACTGATATAGAACTAATTATAGTCACATGAGTGACACATCATCACGCAAGGGCAGATCCAGAACACAATTTTTTTGGGGGGGGGGCAAAGAAATTTTGGCCCCCCCCCCCCAAAAAAAAGTGGGTCAAAAAATTACGGCTTGGGCTTCGGGGCCCGCTTAAGGGCCCCGAAAAATTGTTGGATTCGAGATGCTCTGTGGTGCGATTTGAGGCAATTTCTGACCATTTTAACCAATGTTTTTTTTAGGAAAAGATGGCGGTGTACTCATTGCCTGCCTTTATTACGACATCACATTAAAAAAAATGGTTTCGTGTTTTTTTTGGGGGGGGGGGGCATGGCCCCTTTTGGCCCCCCTAGATCCGCCCATATCATCACGAATTGCTCGTTACGAAGAACAACATTTCTTTTATTGCAATCAACATGCTCGCATAGGCCTACACCGTTTTATGACTGCACTGTATCTATTAAAGTATAAGTTCAGGTCTTCAATATGGTTTAACTAAACAAAATAATGATTTACTTCTATATTGACACACAATTCTCCCAAGTGTAACAAAAGGGAGATCCAAGAAAATGATTTGGGAAATTTTTATTTACTGGCCCAACATGGTCAGAAATATCAGCATTATCTAAAACAGATACATGCAAATCTTTAGCACTTTTAATATCAGGTAGACATATACAACCAATCAGATCTATTCCATAGTTATATGCAATTAAAGTGATCATCTCATTAGCCCCACAAGTGTACGGAATATTTTTGCAGCAAATCTACTACAATGGTAACAAAATGTGATGCTACAAAAGTGGAAGTGTGCCCAACACACAAATCTATAGGGTGCTTCCCTCCTCCATGGTAATACGATTAAAATGGTAACAGCAAAATTTCGAACAGATTTATCTGGAAAATGCAAAAATCTATGGGCCTTGAAGAGCCTTGACTCAAAATTGCAAGGCCCTGAACCCTCAAGGCTAAGGCCAAGGCTTTTGCCCTCAAGCCTCGAGGCCAAGGCCCTAAAATCCAGCCTTAAGGCAGCCTTAAGGCCAAGGCCCAGCATCAAGGCACTACATCACTGCTTAGCAAACAATAATTTCAAGAAGTTGTAAAAGGTAAAACCCAATATTGAACAAATTTACACAACTCTTAATGCAAAAACACACATACACAACCAATGTCAAGAGAACTGTAAAGATTTCACTCATGAACTTTTCATGTGAGATTGTTTGTTCCACCCCTGTCTTCACTCACCACTGCTCTTCACCAGGGATGCATGTGTATAGTGTTTAAAAAAAAGGATGAAAAGACCTAACAAGGCAAAACTTATAGTTCAAGGTAGAGTTTCCTATTCATATGAGGTTGAAACTGCATAACGTAACAAAAAATAAGCGGGCTTGACAAAAACCATGCAAGTACTATCTGATTGAGTGAAATATGCCCGCCCAAGCACTTGTCGCAGTGCAGGCAAAAACTCGGTTTTACAAATGAAGTGAGTGGCACCAATCAGTGTCATGTTGACTTTATTGCTCTTTGGTAGAAAGACATTTGGAATGCCATAGAATGAGTACTGAGCCAGCTAGTTATAGATTCATGTTCATTTCCCATAGACTTCAACTGAATTCATTTCAACCCAAGCTTGAGTGCATGGTGTCTGATGATGTGTAGATAGTTTACAACTGCTGAATGACTGTCCATGTTTCATCCTTTGATTTAGGTTGTGAGAACAGCCCTAGTTGATGCAGCGGGTGTGGCGTCGCTGCTATCCACATCAGAAGCTATCGTTACAGAAATCCCTAAAGACGACAAGATGCCTGATATGGGTGGAATGGGTGGTATGGGTGGCATGGGGGGAATGGGTGGTATGGGTGGTATGGGTATGTAAGCACCTATTCATTAGGAACTGTTATAACATATTTAATAGATCCTTTGGCTTTTACATAGAATGTACTATAAATCAATAGTGGTCCATGTTTGTCAATGTCTCTCTTCTTGGCTACATGTGAGTGATTGAAGATATTCAAAGATTTGTTGGTCTGTCTCGTGTAATTTCAAACTGCTAAATACAGATATGATTTTTTTTGTTTCAATAATTAGCCTGACTATTAAACTATACTGGATGTTTATTGAATAGTCCAAATGATAATGATTCCAGCTGTTGTAACTGTTGAAATTATGGGGAGTTATCAATCACAATAATATGAGTGGATGAGTCATTATTTTAACTTGGTCTTACCCTTTGAGATATGAAAAGAAATTGAGTCCCTTGTTCCTCGTCAGCAACTTCCAAATTATGAGGCTTTTTGTATTTACTGGGCTTGCTTTGGTACATGTATCAAGACAGAAGGCCTCATGTTAAATTCCAGTCCCAGTTCATGGAGGAATGGGATTATATGATGTTGGGGTGGTGGCACATATCTATCAGAAACATTGCCAGAGTAAATTGAATAATACAAATTTTAACACTAAAACTATTTTCAAAAGTTTCAACATTTCAAGTAATCTGGTTTCAAATTTCTATTAATTAGGTTTGGAAAGATCGGTTTTAATTAAGCAAATTGGTATCAAAGTGAATGGTATCTTAGGCTTCATTTTAACTTGTTGCCTGGATGTACATTGTATAGTTTAGACAAATTGATTCTGATCTTTTGTTTTATTATGTCATCAAAATTGCGGATAACTGCACACTTTTTCTTCAATAAACTTGTAATTGTACCACTAGATAGGTGAACTTTTTCCCAATTATGCTTTGACAAATTAAGATATATTGTATTCATTTCTTTATAAAATGGAGGATACTGCAAGTCTTTATATTGTACTTTGGCATTTATTTGAATCAAAGTTAGGATTTTGTGTGTACAAACTTGTAGAGAGGTACATTTTTTTACACCGTTGTCCATGTACATTTGTATCATGCTGTTAGCCAGTTGCATAATTTGTTTCTCAAAAAGGGAAACTTCCTTAAATTAACATGGTTGAATATCATGAATGTCAAAGTTAAGAATTCTTCAGTGAGAATCACTCATAATTATACTTTGTTTCAAGGGGATTCGGTATGCCAGTCACAGACACCATTAAAAAAGTACCTATTTTGAATACAAAACCACCGGCATGGTAATGTTTTCCATATTTGGTAATAAATACCATAAAACACAATTTTCAAGTTTCAGTATCACTCATGTATTTTGCGTTCTATTTTTTTTATGACGTAGACATGGGTGTTTGTGTGTGTGCATACATGTACACGTACTTGTATTTATCATGGATGATGACCGAAACTTTATTTAGAAAAGTGCACACATTGTAGTGATGTCTGAAATTCTCCCTCTCCCGGCCGCGTAATTTTTATTCCTAGCAGGGTTAGGGGCAATGTCATGAATAATTCATGTTTATCCATGAGAACGGACAATGACATCAACAGCATTGTTGTTAGTTACTCAACTAGTTACAATACATTAAAGCATTTTAAAGAACGGTCTTCGTCGAGCTACCACACAGTAGCCTAGTGGATAGCTATGGATACAAAGATCCCTGGTTCGAATCCACGTCGTCGCTGCTCATTTTCATCAGCTATTTTTCTTCTCCAAATTTATCACTGAGATAATTTTAAATTAAGGGGAAAATAGAACGAGAACCTAAGTCTTGCAATGATTCAAAGGAAAAACTGAATTATTCATGACATTGCCCTAACCCTCGTAGGAAAAAAAATTACGCCTCCCGGCCAAGACAGTTAATCCTAGGTTATTATGTTTTATTGTCTCCAACGGAGAACATGTCCCCCAAGGATGAGGTCACCCACGCGCGACAGTCGCTGGAGCTACTTTTTTCCCCACTCATTTTACGCAGCTTCCACGCGATATTTGCTAGATAGCAAAAAATAATAGAAAAGGAAAGACAAATCACTCCCGTTGGTCAGGAAACATTACGAGTATCAGAAAAAAATAGAACCACTAGTAAAGATTATGGGCGGGGCACGTTTCTCTAGGGAATTCTGTCCCACCGGACCGTTGTGCGGGGGGGGGGGCAGAATTCCTTGCCACGCCGGCACTGTGCCATACATAATAATAGTCCCTGGGATAGGGCCATTTAATCGCAAAATTTTATGATTAATCTTAATATTTTCTGGTACCTTGGGACATCCAAAAATGGTGCTCTTGCACAGCCGGTATTTTTGCCTTCCAGCTCCAAACTGATATTTTGGGAGCTAATTTTTTGAGAAACGGCTAACATATTTTGGGCCTCTGCTCTCTCAAAAATGGTCCCGTCGTGACCTGTTTGCACTTTTTACGATCCTGATAGGATGGATGAACAAGACAAAATATGGTTCGTTCCAAGTTTATCCGTATTCGTGTTCCCAGGGCAAATATTGCTTTGCGGACACCCCCCAAATCCTGTGACTTTGCCCTGTTTGGGGACAGAAATGAGTTTGAAAATCACACTTATACCAAAGATACACACTTTCTTTATAATTTAAAAACTGCCTGAGACCACAAACTTTAATTTAAGTGGTAGATAAGCTTTCTGTCTTGAAAATTGGGCTCGCTATGGCCATTTTTGATTCCCCTACCCCTAAATCACTCAAAACGGCTGTATAGTGGGTGGCATAGCAAACCTATTGTGCATTTTATGATAACAGTGCCAAATTTGGTACGGAGATAGACCAATATCATATCAACAAATGTGGATATTGGAGCATCGCAGATCTGGCCCTTGAGGGCTGTGGGAGCCATCATTTCAAAAGTACTGAGTCATGCTGAGTCAGCACTGTTTCGTAATCGTTTTCTTTGCTATTAAGAACAGGCCTATATATACGCACTGGGATACTTTTTTCAGGTGGGGGCCGAACATGAACCCACCTCCCCCCCCCCCCCCCCCACGATCCTCCCCCCCCCCCCCCCCCCGGGCCAATGCCCCACATTCCCGAACGTGTCCAATCTGTCCATAGAAAATGGATTTGTTTGTGCATGTATTTAATTCATTACACGTTTTTAGTGCAGCCCGGGCATGTTGGTAAACGGGTCCAACTTAATGAAGTCTTATATAGCTATAGAAACTTTTTGAAATTGCTTCCACACAACAAAATAAGCAAAATGATACCAATGAATTAGAGATATAACATTTCTGTTGGTTTGGAAAAAAACGGATGACAAAAAGTGGCATAGTGGGGGTGAGCCTCCACAAACTGACCTCCCCCAACGGCGAATTAAAGGGGGAGGGGGGGGGCAACAGGGCCATGCCCCTCTTTTTTTTAGTAACGTCGCTAAAAAGGCAGCTGTTGCATACACCACCCACAAAACTCAACAAAAACAATAAATGTGCACCTCCTCCCCATGTTTTTCACATTAAATTTGGGGCGGACATTTTTGGACACATTTTTTCTTCGACTACATCCCCCCCCCAAAAAAATTGTGTTTTAATATAGAAAGCAAGGGGAGGGGGTTACATATTTATTGTTTTGGTTGAGTTTTGTGGGCGGTGTACGCAATAGCTGCCTTTTTGAGCGACGTAACTAAAAACAAAGGGGGGGGCATGGCCCCGTTGCCCTCCCCCTCCCCCTTTAATCCACCGTTGGGGGAGGTCAGTTTGCAGGGGCTCACTACTATGCCACATTTTGTCATCTGTTTTTCCCAAACCAACTAAAATATCATAATTCATTGGTTGTATTCGTTTTGCTTATTTCGTTGTGTGGAAGCAATTTCAAAAAGTGTCTGTAGCTGTAAGACTTCATTAAGTTGGACCTGTCACTGACCAACATGCCCGGACTGCACTAAAAACGTGTAATTAATGAAATACATGTACAAACCAATCCGGGAAAGTGGGACATGGCCCCGGGGGAGGGAGTATCGTGGGGGGGGGGGGGGAGGCGGGTTCATGTTCTGGCCCCCTTCCCGAAAAAAATTATCCCAGTGCATATATAGGCCTTTTCTTTTAGCAAATGTATATTGTTATGTGCTCCGTAAGTTTTCTCTAAATGGTGTTCCCATGCCATATTTTCACTTATTTGTAAATAATAGACAACAAATGCAGCATATTTGGAATGTGCATAGATATTGTTGACAGTCCAAACCCCCCCCCCCCACCCCTCCAACTTTTAACCAGCTTGTTCCTCGATCGACACCCCATAAATAACAAGGAATCACCATCGCTGAATTTTACAAGCATGTCTGTATAGGGAAACTAAGGTTGACAGTGATAAAAATTACCTAGAATTTTTTTTGTTCACCAAAGCTTGAAACAGAATTGCATTTTTAAAAAAATGATGATTCAGCATTTTTTGTGACTAAAATCAGTTGATTTTTATTTGTGGGGCAAGCTTTCTGCCAGGCCCATTCCTGCTATGTTACTGGAAGGTCTTCTTGAAACATTGCCAGGACGTCATTTTTGGCGAGTCAGAACTTGAATTCCCAACTAACTTTGTGTAGGTCTACATATACATCTGTATTCTACATTACAGTGAAGTACAATTCTTGCAGGTGTAGCCAGGCCTGACAGCTGGCAGGCATTATTAAGGTTTTTTTTTCAATGACGTATTGAAAGAAAATCCATTGTTTATGCCTGTTTCGCATCCAAGCGTGTAGAAAAAAGGCAGAAAACCATGTTAGCCTCAATATTGCACGAGAAAACGCATTACAAAATAGTGCTGTCTCAGCATGACTCAGTACTTTTAAAATGATGGCTCCCACAGCCATCAAGGGCCAGATCTGCGATGCTCCAATATCCACATTTGTTGATATGATATTGGTCTATCTCCGTACCAAATTTGGCACTGTTATCATAAAATGCACAATAGGTTTGCTATGCCACCCACTATAAAGCCGCTTTGAGTGATTTAGGGGTAGGGGAAGCAAAAATGGCCATAGCGAGCCCAATTTTCAAGACAGAAAGCTTATCTACCACTTAAATTAAAGCTTGTGGTCTCAGGCAGTTTTTAAATTATAGGGGCCTAAAGAAAGTGTGTATCTTTGGAATAAGTGTGAGTTTCAAACTCATTTCTGTCCCCAATCAGGGCAAAGTCACAGGATTGGGGGGGGGGGGGGTGTCCGCAAAGCAATATATGCCCTGGGATCACGAATACGGACCAACCATATTTTTTCTTGTTTTTTGGAGCTGGAAGGCAAAAATACCGGCTGTGCAAGAGCCCCATTTTCGGATGTCCCAAGGTACCCTACAACAGAAAATAATATTAAGATTAATCATAAACATTTTCGGTTAAATGGCCCTATCCCAGGGACTAATAGCACTTTACTTCGAACTTAAGATAATAATTTGATTAAAAAAATAGTGTGTACAAGATGGTAAGTTTGCCCATGAAGAAGCGTTTTTAATTTTGTGTGAAAACCAGTGATGAGAATTGAACGTAACTGAAACTATGTCCCTTCTCGATCTGGAGGATGCTGGAGTCGGTTGGAATCACGTAGTCTTGCTACAAGACTGGATTTGGATTTTATTCCCCTAGTATCTAGGGAGAGTAAAAAATAAATGTTCCTTTTTATAAGTTCTTGTCTCCCACAAAAACGGGAAAAGTAACTAGTTTTGTTTCTCTTCATCCAACATTCGGTCTGGATATTGAAGACAGTCAGTATAATTTCACTGATATTCAGACAATGAAAAGAGGCCTTCCTTTGTGACTACCCAACTGAAAACACTGTACCAACACAATGTTCAGAATAAGCCTTTTGCTATCGACTCAATGACAACTATGGGCATCTGGACAATGAAGGAAATAAAAGGAATGGCAGAACAGGACATCAATTAAATGGAATAACATTTATTGAACTTGAATCTGAATTACAGATAAGGTTCGCATTTTCACTGTCCTGCTGCTCGACCTTAGTTCACCTGTCTGTCATTCAGATCAATGCATTGTGCCCGTGACATGTCTGCAATAGCTCTGCGGACCATCCGTGTTCTTCTGAGGGCTTGGATTTCAACAGTAATTTGTTGGCGAACTTTCCCGCACGGTGTTTGGCACAATGCAGTACACCCGGTCCTTCAGGTAGGCCTACCCCCAAGAAAAAAAACAGAGGGGGTAAGATCTGGCGATCTTGGCGCCCCTTGTTCGGGTTTTAACTTGCGCCATTTTGTCCGTATTTTACAACATTTCTGCAATGTCCGATCGTTCGGCTGCCGTACCTCCTGAAGGTGTTCTCCAAATTGACCTATCGTGTCTTGTACGTTTCATAAAACGTTCTGACCATCAAGGCCCTTTGGACAATGGCCTTGTCATGGCTACTTTAAAATGTTCAACTTGCAGTGTGCTGACCATTAAATAATGTTAAATATCCGGGCCGCCCCATTGTGTTCTGACCAACCATTTCCCGTGATGTCCGGCATGCGTGACGCACGCGGCCGGAAACGTGAGTGGGCGTGGCCCAGTGGATCGGTCTATTTCCTGGATAGCGTTGTCAAAGTTACCAAGACTGGATGTGATTTATCTTTAGTGTTAGCTGACTACTGCCGCGGTGGCTTGACCCTTTATGGTCCGTGCTGCGCACTCACTATGCACTGGAGAGCGGTGAATCGCCTCCCCCGGGGGAAGGGGGGGGCAGCAGTGGCGTAGCCAGGAATTTTTCAGTGGGGGGGGGCGCTTGGGGGGGGGCTGGAACATTTCATGGGGGGGCGTCATGCAGGGGCGTCAATCGCTTCTCAAAAGTGGGGGGGGGGCGGACATACCTTGATCAGAACTGATGCGAGCGCGAAGCCCTTACGGCGTGGGGTTCGGGGCCCGCTTAAGGGCCCCGAAAAAAATTGGATTCTCGATGCTCTGTGGTGTGATCTGAGGCAATTTCTTACCACTTTAACCAATAATTATCTTAGCACAAAAGATAATAATTTAAACATAATTTTCGAGGTTTTCTCAGCTAAAGGCATAAGAATTGTTTTTGAACATTGTTTTCGAGGTTGGAGTCATTGAATCAGCTACCAGAATTCTGAGCTTTAGGCGTGGGGTTCGGGGCCCGCTTAAGGGCCCCGAAACATTTTGGATTCTAAATGCTCTGTGGTGCTATCTGAGGCAATTTCTGACCACTTTAACCAATATTTTCTAAGCAAAAGATACATTGTAGTACATAATAGGGCCCTGTAAATGAGACACGAGTTCAAAAATCTGGGGGGGGGGGGAACATTTGATATTGTGTCCCCCACCCTTCAAAAAGGGGGGGGGGACATGTCCCTTGTCCCCCCCCCCCCCCCCCCCCAGGATTGACGCCCATGGCGTCATGTAGATCAATGATAATTTTTTTTAGAAACTCAAAATCTCAGTGGGGGGGGGGGCGACTGGGGGGCGACAAGGTTTCATGGGGGGGGGGCGGTCGCCCCCACGCCCCCCCGGTGGCTACGCCACTGGGGGGGGGGGGGGGGGCAGCTAGTTGCCGCGTTCGCTCGTACCCCCCGCCCTTCAAACAGGAGCGAAGTTGCCGCGGCGGTAGCGAGATGATTCAAATCCAGTCCGACAAATTCGGAGCACACCTCAGCCGCGCCGCGCGCGTAAGGTATGCTCGGAATATCTTGGGTCCGCTGCCAAAGTTCAATGCTAGGGATTGGGACCGGCAGCAAAATGCGTGGTTTGATTGATTACTTTCTTCTGAGTCAGAAAATCCCAATTAGCATTTAGAATTTCTTTTAAGTTGAGATAGTTCTGATAAATGATTATTACCTTCACTTTACCCAACTGGAAGTTTGTCAGATTTTTTCTTCTTATTTTGGGCACATTTTGAAGGGTTCAATGCGGCACTCATGAGTTCAAAATAAAATCGGAAAATCACGCCAAAATAAATGTCTCTCTTAACTTTGTAACGGGTATGTAAACTCAAGATTAATGAACGGGATCGGAATGTTTAGAGTTTGATGAAATTTTACTTATTGGGAATGGGGCGCGGCCGGCGGGAGGGCTCTCTCAAGTGGAAAATGGCCTTGTTATTAAATTTCGGTCACTGCCGCATGGGGTGGGGGCGGACACCCCCTCCACACCCCTGGATCCGCCACTGGGAAATTTAAGGTAAAACTATTGCTTACTCAGCATTCAGCAAGGCACTATATTTGGCGAAAAGTCAACTAAGTGCGCCATGTAAGGGGCCGCGCCACCGTGCCATCAACAATATATAATTTTATTTTTGGCATAAGTTGAGCACAATAGGCCCAATCAATAGCGCCCTCTAGGGCCAAGTCGGAATATCCTAGGCAAAAACTTAGCCGCACATCGACACCAGCAGGATTTAGACAGGTAAAATAATCTGATCATGTTTATCATGTTATTTCGAAAATTATTGTGAAGTGTTTGGTACATATTATTACAAAATGTATACTATTATCTCGGGACTTGATAGGCCTACTGCAACAGACATTCACATTCATCATGATGATACAAATGCATAGCGCCATTAATTACAAATGAACAAGCAAGCACTGTGCCAATGCCAATCAATGCCAATGTCATGAATGTAAGCAGGGTAAGCCCGGCCTGGCTCTCTAGTGGTTCACTTCCCACCCCCACCCCCTCCCCCCTAGGTTTGTGCATATAGTCTATGCACAAACTTGGGGGGGGGGGAAGGGCAGTGAACCACTCAAGCTTTTAATTATTATATTCGGAAAGATTCCCATATCTGTCGCCCTTCCCCTTTGCACAAACCCTAGTGGTATGACTGAGACTGGTCTGAAAAATGTTAAGTGTTTTTTTCAAATCTAGGGGAAAAGTTCCATACTCGGATGCCAATTTATCTGCTGCCAAACATATTAATTGTCACCTCACCTTGTCATTTGAATCCAAGAGAAATCCAGGAAGCTGTGTTAAGGTGAAAAAATTTACTCAAAATGTGTTTTTAGAGCACATTTTGGATGCATACGTCGTGCAGAACTAACTTGAAGCAGCCGGTCAAAACTGATTGTAGTGGCTGAAAGACAGCGGTACGTTATACACGTGACATCAACAACCATGACGTCGCATGAGCCTGCCAATGATAGTGCAATACGTCATTATGAATATTTATTTTCTCATGAATATTTAGTTTATTTCAATGGATACTTCAAATACGTCCAAAGATTGATTATTGCAACAGCGATCGTGCGCGGCCTAGCGGTTAAGAGTCTCGTGTGTCAAGCAAGCGTCAGAGGTTCGAATCCCGATGAAGTAACTGACTGATTAATAAATAGAAATTAAGGAAAGGAGAGGGTGAGAGTAGAGGAGGGAAAGTGGAGGAATAACCATAAAAGATGTAACTTTTGGCGCTAGAAAATTAATTGAAAAAAGTGACGTCCGAGTATGGAATTTTTTCCAAATCTAGTTACTCTGTGTTAAATTATAGCTCCATGCTCCTACTACTTCACTATTTTCCCTGCTAAATTTTAATTTTTAGGACATATACTTTCTGATGGCTGATACTGATAGTGATACTAGGTCACTGAAGGGAAAAATTAGTGATGACCAGATATATGGGAATCTTTCCTTATTTTCTTCAGTATTTTTCAAAAATTAACTGACCATCGATTTAGTCCGAGTAACTTGGACCCAACTTATTGCCTTTTTAACATTCGGACATGGTCTGGCGATAGTGGGGTCCAAGCTAATAGTGCGAGCTGGACAACACAATTCTGTCACTGTCCCAAGAACCAACATTTTCCAACAAAAACATCAGATTTCACCCTCAAAACGGCCTCCAAATTACTAAATACGGCACCTGAGGCACAAGTAGACATCGATAATTAAGATAGTTGTACTAAAGTTTACTTACGATCCGGATGAAAAGTGAAATTTCCCGTTCAATTCCGAGAGCTCCCCTCGCGATCTTGAACACGTTAAATTTCCGACTCGTGTTAATGTTTGAACGACGCGATTTGGTCTTCATGCCCAGTGTATATTCGATGGTCCCCGTATCCCGAGTGAGATTCCGTTACCGAGCGCGCGCGATGCATCGATTATGATAATGAGTCACGTTTGTAAACACAAGTGCATTTCGAACGGTAAAAGGGAATCGGGAACCAGCTTGAACTGGTATCTGCCATAAGAGCTGCCCTAGTTCCCGACTCCCTATTATCGTTTGAAATGCACTTGTGTTTACAAAGTGATCCAGTCTACTCATTATCATAATCGAGCGCGAGCTCGGTAATGGAATCGCACTCGGAGAACTGTAGGAGAACTGCAACTGCGCGCAATCAAGCACGCATTGCGCAGTGTTGGAAATGTTCCAAACATGCGCGCTTGTTGCTCGAAACGTGTACGAAATACGACGCAGCCAATGCGCGCTATGCAAGTTGACGCCCAAATAAATGCTGATGATTGTGGATGGTCTGTAGGAAATGACGTCATTTAAACGAGACCTATATGAAACAATATTGATAGTGTAAATGCAACAAATTACCCCTAGAACTATGGGGCTCCAGTCGAACTCTAGTTCGACTAGTGCCCCATAGACTAGTTCTAGGGGTATGCAATGTACAATGTGAAAAGATTAGCACTATATTCTCGATATTTAATGAGGAGGAATCAAATGCTTGTAGCTTGTAGACTCCATAACACAAACAGTAGTCCATATCTGGTTAAAAAAATGTGATTGTTGTAAGATGCTAGTCCAAGGTAACTTAACCATGTTGACCAAAGCAAAACAAACCTGCCTCTTTAAATTTGGAAATGATGACCAGATCATATTATCTAACGGTTACAAAGTAATTTGTAGGGTCCAAAGTTACGTACATACACTTAAATTACAGTGCTTGGGGTAAGTGTACACAGCTGGGGATGTGGAAGGGGAGGGGACTTGCAGGTCCCCCCTCCCCCTCTACATTAGGCCCCGTGCTACTGACGAAACTATTGATACATTCAGCTATGATTATTAGTAACGTAGCATCACAGAATGTAGAAGTAAGGAGTCTTTTTTAGAATTTTGGTTAGAATTTTTGGTTAGTATCTGGTTGTCATTTCAATCTGAATGATTGTTTGTCAACAAAACATTGCAAATATTATTTGTGCTGTAACCATGACAACCATCGTGAGAACTATTGCATGTTTTCACTCCATATATGTATACATGTAATTATGGCCCAAACATTACAGAAAGCTCACTACAAACTTTTAAGAACAAACTATTTTAGATATTGATTTAAGAATCTTTAGATTGATATCAGTGCATACATAACATGTCATCAGCTATCCAAATTAATCACTAATTTGGATAGCTGATAAGACGTTATGTATGCACTTACATTTGAAGTTGTTCCTTCCTCTAACATAACCACCAGTTGACAAATTCTTGACACATTTGTTATCCATTACTAGGAACTTCTCAGCTATGGGTGCATGTATGCCTTGTTTATTTGGCAGTGCTGATGATTATGACCAAGACCAACCAGATGAGGTGAGTATTAGAAATGTGCAAGCCCCTTGTACCCTAAGTCTGAACATGACTGAGACCCAAGTTGTAACCAGCCGACATGCAGTTTCTGCAGGTTTAGAATGACCTTAGGCCAAAAAAAAAAGTCTCCGGTTTCTGGTATGGAGATTGCCCAAAAAGTGGTGCGGCGACGCGGCTTTTTTTTTTTTTTTTACCTGATTTTTTTGCTTCAAATGTCGGCTGATGACTGCAAATGGTGCCCAACTAAACTTAGTGCAAATATATGGGAGTCCAGAGAGGCCACATAAAGCTTATTCTCGACCATAACCCAATCTAAAAACACGTTAAAATTGTGCAGCAGCAGGATTCCAGTCAAACCAGTGAGTTTGGCGGTTTTGAGACATCATCTTTCATTGAAAAAAAAAACGTTTTCATTTTGCCTACGCGCATGGCTACGGCGACGCGTGCGCATACCAGAAACCGGAGACTTTTTTGGGGGGCCTTAGTCTCTTATCCGGGAAATGTGGCATCCAGGCATGAAGATTGCTATCAAACTTTCCCCATTTCATGATGTTGAGGAAAACACTATTCAAGGAATCATTATTCCTTCCACAGTTTAGACTGTGATTGCCATCTGCAAAGAGAAATGCTGGCCTCCAAAATTCCTCATAATGTTATACTTCTGGTGTCTTTTTTTTTCTGGACAGGAAACCAGACGTCAACAGCAAGCTGAGGCTGCGCAGAAACGCATGAAACAGGTTGGTCTACATGTTCCCTTATGGAACAGCAGCATTTGGGGAAATTTTTTCTCCCTGTGCAGTTGCTATTTTGAAGAAAATTATTACTGCCATTATTGAATGGAAGATCACAGTATATTTTTGTAATTTTCATTGATTTTTGACTTGAACATTTTTTTTATAGAATGTCAGGCAAGTCAGACAGGCAGTCAAAAGTTATGACAACAAATCAAAACCATGATTAAGAAAAATTGAACTCCAAGTTGAGAAAAAGAAGTAACTGTAAGATAAAATTATTCAGTGAAACAACAAAATATTGAAATCTTTTTTTTTTGTGACATTGATTTCACAGTTTGTCATCTTCCTGATGGTGCAGTACCCTAATGTGGTGTAGTGCACATGAACATTTTGACCATTTGCATATACCTGCTGAAATGTTAACATGAACACTTTGATATGATTGTCCTACCAGGAGGAGTCTAGAGGATTAGCAGACCCTGAAGGTGCAAAGAGACGACAACAACAAAAAGAAGAAGCCGAGAAGAAAGCTGAAGCACTTGAGCAACAAGGAGGTGGTGAAAACAAACTTTCGGTAAGTATAAACACATTGAATATTCCTGTATGTTGAGGGTCTATTATATGTGGCTTGCATTAAGCATAAATTTGTTTAAATCCCAAAGTTGTTGTTTGAACCAGCTGTGAAGTGCAAACATGACATCTCTAATGTTTGAAAACGTAACATCTCTAACCAGTTTTTCAATGACACTTGTTCACTTCATCAAATGTCTCTCTCTTATCAACTGCAAGTACCGTCGGTAAAAGAACTCTAAAGGAACTCTAGAGGATGCCAAACAGCAGCATGCTGATTGTGTTGCAAAGTCTATTGCAGCTGACTTGTTTGGCTCTTGGGACTTATAGATTGTCATCTCTGTTTCATCAGCATGAGGTTCTCACCTCTCTTTATATCAGGCCTTCCTCTTTGGACATGTTTTATCGAATTCCTCTTTGAACTTGCTCAGATCCCATCCCACACACTAGACTTCCATACTCAAGGCCTGTTATCCATCTGAGCAGGTTGCTAGAATAACACACACCCTAGACGCTTCTAAGTCACTAGGAACTGTTGTAATCCTGTTCATTGTCCTCACTGGCCCCAATTCTTGCCCAGCATTACAATCTTGGCTTGTCTGATTCAGCTTTTGCTTCCTCGAAGTAGAATGCTTGTCTTCTGCTTGTTTTTAATCGCACATTTGAGCGTTAAGATATTCTCCAAACCCCAGTCTGCCACACCGTGATTTTCACCCAGCAACCAAAGGAACAAAATGGTCAGTGAGCCAGTATTCTGAAGGATCCGACCTGTGTCTAATAAAAATGTGCACATGTTACAAAACCTGGATGAATTGACTTAATAATGCACAGTTGGGGAAGATGAATTGTATTTTTCAAACAGAAGGTACTGACACTTGATATGATGGTTTATTTGATTGCAGTGGCAAGTTGGTTGAGTTGAAGTCACTGTAAACTTCCTGGAGAAGATCTGCTAATGGACTGCCAATGTGATGTGTCTGTGTATATATCACCATTCACATGCTATTTATTACATAAGTGAAATCCAGAAATTCAGGCTTTTGCAACTTAGCCTTGTAATTACGGTGGTGTTTTAATACGTTGCCTTTATATTTTTGTAAGCATAATCAATTGTTGAAAACAAGTGTTTCTTTCCCACGAGATGCGTTCATATATCAACTCTAATTACCAATAATTTTGTTTCATATTTTAGTGTAGAAAACTTGTTTTAAATTGAAGTAGAAGTCAACATTAATTAAATGTGTACAAAATTGAATAAACGTGCTCTGATCCTAAATGTACCTTAACATGCACTGGCTATCCTCAGCTAGAATATTGTTATATATTTTGTGTAAAACTCTCAACTGCATTTGAGACAAGAAGAAACATCAAAACAGATGGTTCTATGGACTTGTAGTGTTTTAAGTTTCAAGACCAAGATTGATTTATATCACAACATTATATCAGTGATAGCCTGTGATTAAAGGTCTACTTGTTTAAACTTGAAAAAAAGTTCCATCATTTTTAATAGTTGAAATATCTTTTTGAAAAGTATCCAAATCGTCTTTGGTAAACCTTTCTTGAATCAAACATTCATAACCAAACCTACATGAATGTATTTTTAAAGATGTTATGTTTTTGTCATTGATGTAAAATGCATAAAACTGCTAACAATGCACATAGATGCTTGCTTTGCTTGTTGAGCAGATATATTCGTATTCAGTTGTATGTTGAATGTTAACTAGTTGCTTGTCTTGCATGTGTAAAGCACAGTTGATATTGATACATTGTGATTAATTGATTGCTATGGGAACAAAAGTTGGAGCAAAGAAGCTCAAACAAACATACAAGACAAATTTATTCTTCAAATGCAGACAACCAGTACAGTGTAGCAGTGTATGTCCATCTAAAGTGTGCATGTATTAGCAGTGCTGGCACTGTGGCATATAATACATTAATGTGTGGTTGATTTATCTGCAATTACAGATGCACACCACCTACAAATTGCGTATGATTTATGTATAAAATGAGAATATCGATGATGCCTTGATAAGATGAGGCTATGCTGAAGCAAGTTGTTTTATTCAGATTTGGACTGGTAGGTCTAGCACAGTTTAGTTTTGTGTGTTGTGTGGAGATTACAGAATTAAGGGAACCATGACACTTTTGCTTTGGACAGTCATATTCGAAAATTATGAGTGGTGTTGTATAGATTTTCTGTCAATATATTATATATATTATAAAAGTATAAATAAATATAAAATTCATTTTGAATGCCAAAAAAATAAGATTAAGATTCATGATTGACAGAGTTGCTCTCCCATCGAAAACCTAATGTACCAATATTGTAAGAAATGTTTGACACTACATTTTAATAGTCAACATCAACTTTCACTGTTGAAAATGTTTTTCTCTATAAAAAAACGTCCTTTCCAAAGAACCGACTAAGGGACTTAATTCTTATATTCTAATACTTGCCAACACTTGAATTATCCTGATGAAAAGCCCAGCTTGTAATATGTGCAATTTTTGAACCTGTTTGACGTGACTGATTTTGTGAACTGACCTTGTATTGCTCAGCTTGTTAGTCTGCAAATTCAAGTGGACAGAAGATCAAATGTCAGAAAATATCATCTTTAATATTCAGTGATAGTCAGTGTCCATTATTCAGTAATGTTTGTTGTTATCCTACAAGCTAGTTGCCTTTCATACCAAAAGTCTCTACCACACAAGGTGGTCTAGGTGTGGTTGTCAGTGATAGCTGTGATCGTATTTTACTACAAAGATGTATAGGGAGGGGAAGGTAGTCTATGTAATAGACCCTGGCAAAGCAACCATGGTCTTTGATACGTAAACAGATTCGACGATTACTTATGCAACTTGACTGCGTATGACCTAGAGAAACTGACCAATCAGCAGGCGCCTTCTATACGCGCGTAATTGGAGCTCCCCGTATGCATAAACATCACGGCGCACGATGAGTAGCATTTTTGTACAGGTTGTTGTATTGCAAAAACGTGGCATCAAAATTGACCAATCACAATCTAAGTCCTGATTTCGGAATGAAATGATGTCACGCATGCTTAGATATAACAGACATCATACATGAGACTTGGCTCCGTGGATAACGGGTGATACTCATACTAAGGGGAAGGCACCCCACCCCACAAATTTCCAGCACCCCCCCCCCTCCCTCACCCCCAAAAATCCATGAATTTTGCCTCTCACCCAAGAAGTGTCTTTTTTAAGCAATTAAATCAGAAGAGGAATGTAGATGACTAATTTTTTACTCGATGCTAATGAGCCTATAAAATGTCCCCCCCCCCCCCCCCCCCCCGGCCGCCCCAGGTCTGGTTGCAGGATTTGGTCACGTTTTTCATGCCCCAGGGTGGGGATTTTGGTCACTCAAATTACATGTACATCGTTAACATTGGCGTACTACATGGAAAGGCAATCACTAGTACAGTGCGCCCCATGTATGTATGAATTGGGGTATGGTCGGGGATTGTCACTTAAATTTTGCCCGAGGGGTGGGGATTTTGTCACTTCAAAAGTGACAATCCCCACGTCTTGGGTGAGGCAGCTGGGGGTGGAGGGGTGGGGGAAACAATTGATAGGCGCATAATTGACCTCATTGCTGTTTGTGAGTTAGCCACGCCCCTTAGACAACCCTATGGATTTTTTGTACACTAAGTTTTGTTTGTCTCAGATTTTGTGCGTTCTGCGTCCTATTTGTATATCATGCAATTGGACAATTTTCACAAACTGTTGATGCGATTCAACAGCGATAGGTTAATTCCCTTGACCCTAAGTGTATTAAAATTCTAATTAATGTAATAGGAAATAATTATGAGTAAAGTTCTGAGAAGAAAAGAGCAGCCTCTAGCTTCTGATTTCTGTTTCCCCGTTTAAAAAAAAAAAAGTGCTGGAGTGGGGGAGGGGCTCCCCCCCCCCCCCCCCCCCCCCCCCCCAATTAAACTACCCCTGCTCATGGGCATCGCCAGGATTTTTTGCTAGAGGGGGCAAAGCCCATTTTTCCCCCAAAAAATCCCTATATTTTCCAGCATTTTCCCGATTGATTATTTTTTCGAGGGTGGGCAGGAGGGGGGAAGCGCCCCCCCCCCCCCCCTCGCGACCCCCATGCCCCTGCTCCGCCCATAGGCGCGGGTTCGGTACAGGTAGGTTTGCTTGCCGACTCGTTCAGCCCTTACATTTATACGGACAGTCTGGTACCGAGCTGCGCCGCGCCGTGTACGTGTACAGACAGTACACAAAAAAAAAACACAATAAAGATGGCGGCTATTTGTACCTGATCATCGTCATCATGCATGCTGCATTAAGGTGATCACATCTCTTTATCTTTTTTTCCAGTTATTCTTATCATCTATGAGATAATGCAAACATTATATCAAAATGTTATCTAAGAAGGAAGTATGAAGTGTATTCATTCCACGAAATACAGCGCGGTGGTTTATTTTTCAGACCTCACTTTTTGACCAGCCAGTTTGTTCATCATTCATGTTCATCTGTTCATGGTTTGTTGAACATGTTCAATGTTGAATGTTGAAACTAACTTAGGCTACTTTGAAGTTACTATTAAAGTTTGTCATCCTGCTTAAATCATGTTATTTAATAAGCCAATTCGTTATTCCAACTGCACATGTGCACATCAAGGTTTGATATATAGTGGATATTTTGCCGGAGGTAATGACGGCAAACTAACGTTTACTAAAGGTTTGCCGGCGGTAATCCATATCAACAGAGGGCGCTGTACTCTTTAAGTATGTAGCACATTTGGTGTAGTGGTTACTTAACGACTTTAGTAAGCGGGATGGCCCGGGTTCAATCCCGCTCTCGGCCACATTTTAAAGGTTTTTTTTCCCATCCCCAAATAAATAAGAATATTCTTCTTTTATTATTTTAACATGTCTCAAACATTTTATTGCAGAGTATTACATTTTCTTTTTCAGATTTGTGGCTCTGGAGGATTTTTTTAAATTAAAGGGAAATAAAGTCCGAAATTATAAAATGGTCTGATTCCCATCTTGTGAATACGAAGTTACAACGATAATATTGGCATGGAGCCAGACTAAAATTTGTCACCGGAAAATGTTTAAGTACAAAAAAACAGTAACTGCGCATGTTCAGTGCATATCCGGCAAACTAACGTTTACTAAAGGTTTGCCGTCTCCGGCAAAATATCCACTGCCTTAATTTAATGTTTTTAATCAAATCCTACTTTTTATTGAAATAGATTTCATTTTCTTCTTCGTATTCTGTATTTGTTTAAATGGAAATATTAAAGTCTGAGAACCATTCGGTAAATAGGCTAGTCTGGTTCCAAGAGTCAAAGATCCTGATGTTGAATACTATAGGTCAGGGAACCAGACAGTCGACATTGGCTCCGATGAAATCAGATGCGAAAAAATCAAACATGTTTGATTTCATCCGGTGATTCTGAAATCAATCGGAAACCAGCTCAGAGTCAAATTTACACTGCCTTTAAAATCTAAATTGTAACTTTAACCTGTGATGGTGAAGACAGGGTAAAGTACCAGTTGTGAAGCTGTTGTGGACTTTTAAATTCTTACAAACAAACAAACAAACAAACAAATCCACTATGTGACTGTGAACCAGTCCCTGATTTGTTTCACTCTTGTCCTGGCACTGCACTGAACATGCGCAGTGAAGGTTTTTCGGACTTTAAACAATTTACCAGGAGAAACCTTTTTCTGGTTCCACGCTTACATTGTCCTTGTAACTTTGTATTCAGGAGATGGGAATCAAACCTTGCAATTTCTTCCATAGCCATGAATCAGAAAGAAAAGATGAAATATTGTAAATGTAGGATTTGATTTAAACTAATAAAGGTCGAAAATAAGTATCCGTTGGGAATTTAAAAAATAAATAATATTGAGCATGGGTCTCGAACCCGGATCACTGGAACTACAGTCCAACGTTTTTCCATCTCATAATGTGTACATGTATTGCGATGTGCAGAGGATGACAGGAAGTGCCGAAACAAGACCTTATCAATGCACTGTAAACACTCTGTTATTATTTGGTATTTTGATTTTAAAAATGAGCACTCATTGCTAAGTTTAGCAAATTAAACGCCATCCCTTCTCAAAAATTTGATTAAAAAACAACAATAGAACATTCATTTCCCTTTGGGTTGTGCTTCTTTCACAGGTGTTAGTTGTTAAGTTTGTGACGAAACAATCAAATTGCAAGCTGATGAACTGATGTAAGATGCAATGATGTCATCATCCAAGCAGAAAGGAAAGGGCTCTGGATTAGCTAAACAAGATTCAAAGAAAAAAGGTACTACACACTAAAAATCAAATAAGTCGATCGTACCTACGTCTCACCTCTTTTTACTTATTTGACTGATTAAACCTGTGTAAAGAAGGGAAATTATGTACTGTTCAATTTGATGTAGATTCTATAAATTTCAATTACTATAAAGAGTAGGTTCATTATTTAGATGAGTCGTTTATTGTTTTGAGGGACAAGTGAGACCATTGGTAAAAGTTATTTGTTTGTTTTTAGAATAAGATTGAATTTGATATGTATTTAGTTATTTATTTGTTTAACTGATGTTTATGTCACGATGCAATGGTTATATGCCAGTAATTGCAAATGTAGTTGATATTCTCTTGGATGGAAACATTTAAACTTTGCAAACATTTTCCCCACATAATAATACTTCTATGTGCACACTATGTGCACACTATTTGCATATAATTATTTAGCATTGAAAATACACGCAGATCCAAAAACTCAAAGTGGTATCACTCTGAGATCATGTGAATGTTTTTGTCTCCAGTGACAGAGCCCAGTGCCAAAGGTACATGTAAGAGCCCACATGCAGCCACTTATAAACCACTTAAAGGCAAGTCATTCTACTTGGATGTACGGAGACAGGCTGCTAAACTGAAGAAAGATCTTGAGGATCTGGGTGCAGTAAGTACAGCCTCTTAAATTATGTCAGTTTTAGGTGCATCACCTTGTTGATTTACTCAAGCAAATGCCGAGTGATCGGCTTGTAAGGTTTTGGTTTTTTGACTTAACAGCCTGAATATAGTACATGTATTCCAATTAATTTGGAAATCCTCTTTTAATTTTTTCCTGCCATTACAAAAGTTATGAGCTTTCTAATCCAAATGAAACCAATTTAACAATAATAACAGTTGTTGTTAAATTTCAAAATTTGAAAAGAAGAGCATTCCACTCCTAATTCAGAATGTATTGATGTATTTCAGTCTTTGAGCAAATTGAATCTAAATTGAGTGCAGAATGAAGCAGGTTATTTTAACATATAAAAGTGCAATGTATAAAAAAACATCTGCAGAGAGCAATGTTTTCAGTGCATCTGATGAAGTAGTTGTTGCTGCAAAGCTAATGCAATTATTTTCCTTATTAGTCATCAAAGTGATATTTAATTTTTAAGTGAACTATTACAGAATTCTGTGCCAAACCTACCAAATACCAAAATATAAACCTCTTTTAGAAACCTTTAATAGTTATGTCTATACTTGTGAATTTGTTTCCTATTGTTTGAGGTCTTTGGTTTTGTTATCAGGTTGTAGAAACCTTTCTCAGCAAGGATGTTAGCTATGTTGTGTCTGATCGGCCTGAAGTCCGATTAGAATGTTCTAAGAATGCAGTGTCATTGCATTCTGCAGCTAGTCCTGCTGTGTCGACGCCTAGTCCCTTCAATCAAAGCAAAGAGTAAGTTGAGTGCTGCACTTTCAATTATTAGATTTCAGATACTTGACACATTAAAACTTATCTCTGCAATTCTAAGTTACTTTCAATCAAAGTTCTGACATAAATGCATCAATAGATTGGCCTGAGATCATTTCCAGGCACTATTTATTGAGCATCCTGCATACAGGAATCTTTGCTCTTGGTCAACTGCATTTAGTTAGTATGAAATTATAGTGCCAACAAAACAGTCCAATTTGCAGCTCCATGGGAATGAATCAATGAAACAAACGATCCAATAATAACAAATAAAGCTGTTATAACATCTCAAATTACAGCATAGTTCAAGGTAGGATTTTTTGCAAAAATTGTGTAATGCCTTGTAAAAGGATTAACATTTGTCTTTTGTATTGATTCCTATGGACACGGTAATGTATTTTGTCTTTTCTATATACCAGTTCAGGGAATGGAGCTGCAGATTCTGGAGGGAGAGAAGGCATGGTAAGTTGGTACATGTCAACTGCACTGTCCATCTTCTTCAACAAATTCAATATTTTGCCTGGCTGATTTTCAACTTGTTAAAAACTCCTTTTTTGGCGAGCTGCGAAGCAGATGCGAGCCTATGTAATACCAATTTCCGTCCGTCTGTCCGGGCGCCCGTCCGTCCGGGCGTCCGTCCGTCCGGCCGTCCGCGTTCAGATAAAAATGTTGAAGTTTTTGGTTCTAGTTAACTTGGGGAAAAAAATTAAATGCAGTTGTCAGGTATCATCTCTAGGCCTATAACTTCAGTTAGGTTCATATCATTGCAGTAAATTTTATGATTTTATTGAGGAACTTTAATTCAAGGAAATGGTAAAGTTTTTAATTGTTACATGTACACGTATACTGGTATAACATGTACATGTGTGTATACCGGTATAACATGTACATGTACACTATGCATTTTGGGGATGTGCATGAGCTTCTGGTTTGATCTTTTAGTTTTATGGGGTTGGAGTAGGGATGGGGTAGGGGAGGGTGGGGTGGGGTGGGGTGGGGGATAGGGTTGGAGTTAGGGTTTAAGTGAGTAGGATGAGTAGGGGAGCTAGGATGGGCGGGGCGGGGCGGGGTGGGGTGGGGTGGGGATAGGAGAGGGGTTGGAATACTGGGTTTGGGTGGGGTGGGGATTTGTAGGGGTGGGGTGGGAACAGGTAGGGAGAGACAGGTAGGGGGAGACAGGTAGGGAGAGGATGGGCATGGATGAAGGGGTTGGGTTAGGAGGGGGTTGGGCAGGGGGCGGGATATAGGATCGGAGTAGGGGTTGGGTTGGGGATGTGTAGGGATGGGTTGTAGGGGTTGGATAAAGGGAGGGGGCAGTATATAGGGATCAGAGTAGGGGTTGCATGGGGTCAGGTGGGGATGTATGGGTGGGGGAATGGGGTGGGCGGGATATTGGAATCGAGTAAGGGTTAGGGTGGGGATGTGTAGAAGTGGGTAAGGACAGATAGGGGAAGATAGGGTAGGTGGGTGTAGGGGGTTGGGGTTGGGGAGGGTACGGGTCAGGGGAGGGGGAAGGAGATAGGGATTGGAGTTTGGGTGGGGTTTGGATGTGTAGGTGATAGGGTGGGGATGATTAGGGGAGGATGGAATGGGTGTGGGTAGGGGGTGGGTGGGGGGGGGGGGGTGGGGATGGGGTAAGGTTTGGGGGAGGTGGTGATGGTGCTGTGTCTACATGTACATGTATACCCATTCTTGTTCTGCATTTGTGGCGACTACACAAGAGTTTTCCCATGGTAATACAAGTATGGGGAGCAGAAGACACTGTTGGGGATGCAAAAATCCACAACTGGGTCCTAATTACTCTAACAATGGAAAACTCCCCCATAATACAGTGACGGCTAACCTATATTCACATGTATTTATTAGGTAATCTGTTGACTTTTTATGTTGACATTTAAAAACTGACCCCTACACCTAGGCACATCAACAAGAATCCTGATCCCCTTCCATCATGCCCATCCCCAACCCTACCTTCAGCCTCCCTTCCTGCCTTGGACAGCGAGCCATGGCGGCTTCGCCGTTCTAGTTTCTAGTTTGGGTGTATGTAACTCTCCTTAAATAAAGCCTACATTTTGAGTTACTTTTGCGCACTGACAGATCTGCTCGGTCAGTGCTGATTCCTGGTCCCCATTATCAATTCCAATAGGGAGGTGGGAACCAGTCTACCCTTCGAGAACTATATTATTGTTTGACCACAAATAATTCCTAGATTGTAAAGTAATTATTACATTCATAAGTGCTTGATTGTTGATTATCTTTCTGTTTCCCTTAGGTAACACGAGGAAAGGCTATTGTGCAGAAAGCAACCATATCTCAGGTAATGTCTTTTTCGAAAATTCTTGAATTACTACATGTTCATTGCCTCTAAATTTTACAGAAAATTTTATTTGTTTACATACAGGGTGTATCCAAAAAAAGTTACTCCAAAAATAATGGGTTAATATGTCAAACTTATGAATTTGAACACTGTCAAAGTGGCTCCATCTGAAAGGGTTGGTCATTAGGTGCCCACATTGTTGCAAGAAAATCACGAGCAGAGCATAATACTCCCATTTTGGTGTCTACAGTGATAGCGCATTCTTCTGACGGTTAATCTTACCACTTATTCAACAAACTTGGAAAAAGAGTTGTTTTGGCCTTTGTTTTACAATCAGTGGTGCTCAGTCAACCAGAATGAAGATAAATGAAAGCTGATGAACCATCCTTTTAGATGGAGTCACTTTGACATTGTACAATTTCCTAACTTTTCCATATTAACGCATTGTTTTCAGATTATCTTCTTTTTTTTAACACACCCTGTATATTTCAAAATGAATTACATATTATTGCCTGGTGGGTATATTGCAAGAAAATAACTTTTAAAAGTAGGCGCAGTATGTGTGTACCTTAATATGATAATTTTAGACCTGTGTGTCCAAAATTTGTCGGTTGCACCACGAAGTGACGTGTCATGTGCACAAAGTCCATAGACGATACGTCACTTCGTGGTACACCCGACGAATTAATGTACTCTGAAACAGTATGTTAGGGTGCTTTTGCCATTGACCACTTTCCCAGTGCTTTATGTACATGCACTTCCAGTGTTGTTTGCATTGCTCAAGTTTGATATCCCTCAACTTCACATCTCCAGTCACCCGAAAACTCAACAACTCACAATCTTCTTTGTTGTAATCTGTAGTGTAATTTATTGTTTAGAAACAGACTTGCTAACTTATAAGTTAATAGTTAGTCTCAGGATAATGATACTCCAAGTATTGCATTTGTTATCTTTACAGACATATGGAACCAGCAATGTGTTGGCCAATGCACGCAACTGGGACGTTACCATCCATTTCATTGACAGTATCCTTGGCTGCTGTTATTCACAGTAAAAGCAAATCATTGCATAGGGATTACGCTCATATCCTTGTGAGGAACGCTTTTGTTAGAATCAATAACTCTTTCCTATGCTGAAGTATGTTACATGTACACAGACCCTGAATTATAGGCATCTGTCATCAATCCTATCATATGATGCAGCCTGTAACTCACAATGTTTGAAATCTGTACTGATGTGGGCGGCATTGGCATATCTGGCTTAAACACACTCAGAGAGCAAGATCTCGATGTAAACCTTGGGTGGTTTCTGACTAAAATTTTATACACATGAGTCCATTGATGATTTAGAACCACATGCGCAACATTCTTTGGGTTTTTAGGGGGGGGGTGATGGAAATGGATTTGATGTGTATGATGAACACATATTGTGTTATTAACCTTAACCTTTTTAAAATAGCTGTCTTGAAGTATATAAACAAGGAGAAGCAAAAGATGAGAGATGCTGGAGTCAGCTTGCCACAGGTGAGGAAGATAAATCCAAATACATGTACTGTAAAAAATCTGATGTAGATGTGGTTCATGTGTTATTTAATCTGTTTGCACTACAAAGCAAGCGGTCATGGGTTCAGGTCCCACCCAAGTAAGCTTGTCAAGTTTTTCAGATCTCCATTGTGCCCTTCACCGACGCGTATATTTATAGGACCCAAGTAAGCTTGTGATTTTTTTCTCACAAGTCCTTGGAGAACACTGACTATACAGTGTTAGAAAATGCAGTGGCGCACCCAAGGGGGGACTCGGGGGGGGGGGGGGGGGGGGCTTGAGCCCCCCCCAAGAGGTTGTCAATTTTTTTTTTAAATTTGGGAGTAATTTTTTTTTTTTTTAGTCCCACGATTTGACCTCGGTGATATGTATGTGGCCTATTTTCGAGTAGTATAATAGGGGGGTAAGTGGTGCCACCAACGTCAAAATACCCCCCCCCCCAAAAAAAAAAATGCATCAGTGAAGAGCAAAACCCAATATTGAAATGTCAACCATACTAACATTATGTCTTGGAAATTGTTGCCATATTGGTGACTTTTCATTGATTTGTTTTTAGACGCAAAATCAGGGAAAGAAAGACACGGCAAACCCGTCTAAAGGTATGTTTGACTCTTATTCCTATGATCTTCTGAAATGGTTAATTTAGAAACAGAAATAGGATGTAAACTATTGAAAGAAGTTTGTTTCCAAGTTTACGTAGGAGCCATGTTATTTATTGATCACTGTAACTGTAAGTGGGTTAGAATTTCAGCTGTGTGGAAATGACTATTTTTAATTTGAGTGTAATTTTTTCTGGGACTATTGCTATTTTCCATCTGCAGAGAGGAAGTTATCCAAGCCATCTCTTAAGGTGGAGGATGCATCAGGGTAAGTGGTCCTTTCATGATTTATATGTGTTGACATCAATATGTCTACAGAAATGTTGGATCAAATGCTTTGGTATTATCCTGACCAGTGTGTTTATTCATTCCTTGATCTTTTAAAGACCCAGAGTGTCATAATCATGTAACGCAAGGTACCTGGGTGCACTGGATGTGAAATCAAGTATACATGCTGGCGGTGCATCTGAACTCACAGATCAAACTAAAATGGTCAAACATGGCACGGTTGATTGAACCAAACCAAACTTAGTTTTACAGTTTGTCACGTTTAGCAAAAGCTGAATTGTTGACTGTAACCTATGCGCAGTGAATATGAACTTGAAGGTTGCATTGTTCTTATTTGTTGATGAAATGAAAATATGAATACATCAGTTGCATCAACATCTTTAAAAAGGTATCACAACCAATTTCTTGTTTTCAGAATTTTGCTATGGTTGCGAAAATCTAGCACATTACCGTCGTCACTAGCAACAAAATCATAAAATTTAGGATTGAAAATTAATAGGACTGCTGCAAACTGCTTACTGACTGGATGGACCTGAAATATACAAATCTAAAAAATTAATGCGGCCTGACGTTGCGAACTTAATAAGTCCTTCAAAAGCAAAATTTAGGATTCTGAGAAATGTACAGTTGTGAGAAATGACCACCTGCGGGTAGGACCAGTTATATTTTTAACTGAAAGGATGCTAAGTTCTGCATCAGCATCAAAGGTAATTTACTTTAAAAATGGTTTTGAGTGAAAAAAGACTGCGGAATGAGGTAATTTCTTAAGAAATCAGTAGAGTCTTCTCCTCTGCATAATAGGTCCAGATAGTTCCACAGTGAAGACATTGTCTACTTGATTCACTGGCCATTCGTAGATCTTTCTTTGGCTCGTAAATGCTTTCAATTTGTTAAAAAATGTAATTAAGTATTAATTTATGGGAATTGGTACACGTATCAGCTGTTTTACATTTACAGTGGATGGAAAACAACGCAAGTAAATTCCTACAGTGTGGTTCTAAGACTGAAGCAAACACATATTGCCTCACCTTATAATTGTTATTATTTAGATAAGATCAAAATGCTCTTCCTACTCATCCATGAGATTTTACTAGTATCAAATGGATTTATTAACTTGGTAGTTCACAGTATGAATGATGTCATTATTTTGTTGACAATTTGCAGCCATTACCGGCCATCTACTAAGGAGATGACATCGTGGCCTCGAGTGACATTTGATGGATATGCCAGTAGCTGTCCATTTGATGTCCTAGTTCCTGGAGACAAGGCTGATAAGAGGACTGTGAATACACATGAACAGGGAGCTCAGGCTAGAGCTGATCAGCAGAGAAGACAGAAAGACCGTGTGGATACGCCGAGGTTAGTCAGTTAATATCAGGTATTCTCTGCATGTCATGTCCAGGGTGCTAATATATATAAATAAGGGATTATCAGAAATGATGGATAAACTGGATAAGTATGGGGCTGGGTGAAATTTGCTATTTACATCATCATCATGTGTGGTTATATCACCAGGCCCATGTACTACATCTTTGCATTATTATATGAGATACACATTGTTGATGGTGTGGCGGACAGGATATCCATGCAAAGTGGTGACTTAATGGGCTACATTTCCCAAGCCACATACGTCTCCTGCACCGACATCACTTGTAATGGTCCCCACTCTCCGTGGATCACTGCACTTGTTCATCACACAAAAAGCTCTTACTCTCTGCTGGCAGTTACTTGCCCACGATCGTTGCTTACACCTACCAAACACTGCTGTCAAACTGAGTTTCTTGGAGATAATTGTTACAAATGTCAGAAATCTGTCTACATGAATTGAAGGTTGCTCATTGGAATTCCTTCCAGCACACTTGTAATCAATTAAGACTACTGTTATGCATTGTAATTAGCAAGCCCTTGCTTCAAAGTATGAGAAATTCCAGATTTTTGTCCGAAATCAGATTCTTGAATCTCAGATTTTAAAATAATGTTGTATAGAGAGACCTCACTGATAGAAAAAACTAATTTAAGAAGTATTGCACCTTGTCCAACTTTCGGACCTATGAAATTCCTTTTCTTCCAAACTACATTATGGTAATCATTTGTGTGGTCATATTCAATTAGAGTTGCTGCAAGGAAGCAGATACAAGTGCCTACCCCAGGCAGACAACGAGATGTAGGTGTCAAGGATACTAGGAAGGGCTACTGTGAGTGCTGTCTGACAAAGTATGCAGATCTAGAAAAGGTCAGTTTTATCTGCTAGCTCAGGGTTTGACTTAAGCAGTAGCCTGCTAGCCAACTGCTAGTCAAAGCAGGGACGGGCTAGTCAAACTATTCCTTAAGTAGCCCGGCTGGCGAGTCAAACATAACTGGGCTACGGCAAAGATGAAAGGACAGGAAGAAAAAAATCATTACATTCAGAAAGCAAACCTGTATCAATTTGTGTCAAATTTTATTAACTGTTAAATGTTAAATTATTAGATCTGTTTTATCAAAAACACTGACAAGATTGCCTCAGGATACACATTTTACATGTACGTACATTGTTGTTTATGTGACACTGTTTAAAAGAAAAACATGAGGGCTAGTGAAAATGCCCGCGGGCTAGTTAAGAGTCCGTTTCAGTAGCCCGGCTAGCTAGCTTGTGAAACAAAAATTAAGGTTGAACCCTGCTTACTAGCTAGGCAATTCCAAACATCCTGAAGGTCTTATGTCTAAAGTGGACACACAGCAGAAAAAGTGAAAATAGACTTAGGATTTTTGGAGTATAATTTGAAGATCTTGTTGTAATATATAACCTTTCATCCAGCACCTTGCCGGGGAACAACACAGAAGCTTTGTGCGAGAGAATAACCATTATGTGAACCTGGACCTGATGATTGATGAAGGACCTAACATGGATCAGTTTCTGGAGGATGTCGTGCAGCACCATGAATGGCAGAAACTAGAAGGAATTCGGTAAGAAACTATATCATGATATGTTGTGCTTCTTCGGTATTCATCATATTCAGGGAGTTCACATCGTATTCCTACTTTTTGTCCATTCCACTGTACCAGACTTTGTGCTTCAATGTGCACTTAGCAAGGAATTTGTGCGCATAGCTAGATAGCCAGGAGTGTGTGCACATAGATGGCAAGGAATTGGTGTGACTAGTTTTAAACCGAGATGTGCCCAAACCTATCTATTTCTTAATGTTAGACACAACTTGAGATTGGTCACATGACAGGAACGGCACAAGTATCCTTCAATAGTACTGCACTCTTTTGTCATTTTGCTGCTGAGGTATTTGATCTCAGAGTTCAGACACTTTAGCTTGAGATTATACCCAAGAAGTCATTTTTGTGATTTAGTTTTTTATTTGCTTTTGACGTTAAGCTTCAATACAGACTTGTCTCCTATGGTAAAGGCTGGCCTGGCAAGTGCTGCATTAAGCAAAATTAATAATCTAAATATATTTCAGTTCAAATTAATTCTTTATTATCCACGTTGAAAATAGCATAGCTTAATTCTCAATATAAAAGTCTTATTAATTTCATTTTTTGAATTGAAGTGGTCAGGGTCAGGCCCTAGAAGCAATGTACTGGGTGAGTCAAAAAGAAAGTGACCGAATTAGAAAAAATATTTCAAAAAACATGTGGCTTGCTCCATTTCATAAAAATGAAGTACATGCTATTGACTAGTAACTGTGAAAATGTCACATAATTTGCATAATCTTTTCTCAACTTTTTTCTATTTTAATAAAAAGATCACAAAATTCAGCTGTCCACCACTGATCATTTATCATCCTTTGAACTGATGAATACCTATTTAAATACAATGAAACATAGACGTTTTCCCATCTCCATGAATGAACGAAAACTTGCAAAAGGAAAACAGACAAACTTGCCATCAATATTTCAGAAACAAAAGAGTTGACTTGTTCCTCATATTCAAAACACAAGATCTGACAGTAAAAATGATGTTTCACGCTTGACTCACTTGATTAAAATCTCATTTGTATTTGAATGCCTGTGTGTAATTTGTAATTCTCACTCGGCTCAATAGCTTCCAATGGCATTCCATGGACAGCTATAAAGATGGGTTCTTTTAGTAAAACATGCATAACTTTTGATAGCGTGGATCAATATCAGTAATTCTTTTTCTTTTCAGATGAGTGGAAGAACATGCTCCTTTTAAGACAAACTTCTTTAAGGGAAAAAACGATTAATCCAAGACACTTTCTTTTTGACTTGCCCTGTATATACTGTTTCTAGCATGTAGATATATATTCCAAATTGTTTCCCACATGCTGTATGTATGAAACTAAATGAAACTACATTAGTTAATTGCTTTAGAACGTATTGATAACTGATTATTTTGCAATTCCTTTTTTCTTAGGGGAACGGAAGTCATTGATGAAGTTGCATTGATTTCATCACCGGGCAATGCCAAGAAAAGGAAGACATGTCCTGTGCCTGCTAGCAAATTTAATCAACAAGAGGCAGAATCACAGGATACAGATCCATGCAGATCAGGAATAAAGACTTCTAGCAATGACAACACTCAGGAAAGGCCAGCTAAGGATAATGTATCTCCTCAACATCTTGAATCCACATACAGTGTAGATCAGTCTGCCTCTTGTGGAGTGTCTCCATTGAGAAGGTCTTTAAGATTACAAGCTCCTGCTGTTGAGAGTAGTCCCACTGCAGTTAGTAATCCAAATAATGAGAGGGTAACGTCTGTACCAGGTGCCGTATCCAACAAGCATGTGACTGCAGACAATCAGCCAAGTGGTGTCCAAGGGGAGAACATTGTACGTGAGTCTGCAAGCAATGACAAAAGATTGAGAGACAAATTACACTCGGGGAATTCTGGCAGTAGTCAGAGTCCCCCATTGAGGCATTCAAGAAGGCCGAGGAGCCAAAGTCAAGGAACTCTATCATCAACACCTACAAGCAATCCACAGGTTACATTAGCAGAACCTTACCATTCGCCTTGTGAGTTGATAGATAAAAGCTTAACTAGAGGAGTACCTGACTTGTCTGATTCCCCTGAGCCTGAGAGAACTCGCAAGAGGCGGACTTCCAAACTCTCCCTGTCTGCAAGGAGGCAATCACAAAAGCAAGCGAATACTCCAACTGAAGTGGTATCAGCTGATAAAGAATCTTGTGAGCAGCCTGCTAACCAGAGTAGAGTACAGGAAAGTGACCAAGTATTTGCACATACACCCAGTGGTACTGGCAAAAGAGAAAGGTCTCTTCGCCTGTCACTGACTGCGAGAAAGCGGCTCTTAAAGAGAAAAGAGTTGGAATATTCACAGCAAGCTTCAGATATACACAGCAAAGCACATGAAGGCACTTTCACTGGTGAAAAAGATTCCAACCTTCGTCAGAGTCAAAGAACCTCAGCAGACCCTAAGCACAGGTTGGAGGCTGATGCAAACACACATGGAATCGATGCCTTGACAAGCTCTTCTAAGAATCCTCAACAACATGGATCACAGCAAACAAGTACTTCTGTGCCAAGATCATCAAAAAGGAAGAGGGAATCAAATGATAAATACGCTAGCAAGAATCCAAAGCGTAGAATTACAGATACACAGTACCAAACGCACGTGAGCCATAAAGAGAGAGAAAAATTGGCAGGAAAAATATCACAGCAATCCAGGACTATTGAAAAGAATGTCCCCACAAATGTAGAGGGATCTCCTGGGCAGAGGACAAGCCAAGATGTTTTCAAAGAAAACAAAAAACAAGTTCCCAACCAAATTGGTTGTGAACTATCAACTCGGCAACCAAACTTAGAGTCCATCTTTAACAGTGATCCAACTGTGGTAGAGTCAAGTTTCCTAGGATTTGCGAGTGATGATATTACTGAGACAGAACAGCGTTTACAGCAGCTGAGTGCTTTGTCGACCTCATATACCAGTAAACTTCAGGAAGCTGCCCTTAATGTCTGCTGTATACCTTCCTCGGAGCTTAACATACCAGAAGACGATGATTCTGGCAGTAACTCCTCAGACATGAGTGAAATACAAGAGGTGGTGGTAGGGATGGCTCTCAGAAACCTTGCTAACTTCCCTTCTGATGGATCCGATTGGGAAGCTAAGGTAGGGGGATTCATGTCAGTCAGACTGGATGAAGCCATGCAGGTCAAGCAGAAAGAATCATTCTTGACACAAGTTTGTATGCAAGAAAAGGAAAACATGAAGGGGAACAACTACCAAGAAATCCTGCACAATTCTGGCAAAGGGGCAGAACAAGCAAACATGACTAAACAAACAACAATCAAGATCAAGTCTGTCACTCCAACAGACAAGTCTGGGCCAAAGGAACCAGAGATAAGATTGGCATCAGCAGATGCCAGAGCTCCTCAACCAAGGCGCGTGCTCAACTATGAATCCAATCACGCAGGAAGGTCCAAGAGAAAGAAGTCTAACTTAGAGAATCAGGCAAGCAAACCTCGGTCTTCCCTTGCCCTCGTTTCAACAAATCCAGGATTATCATCTTCACCAGTGAAGTCTCCGAAGCTTGTCTGTAGCACTCCCAAAAAGACAAAGAAGACTCCAAGTCCTAACAAGTACAAACTGGTGTTTTCACCAGAAACACCAAAGGAGGAAAGGGAGATCATTCTTGAACATTACGTGCATGATGTCTCTGAAGAGGAAATTGATTTCCCCAAATTCTCAAGTCCTCGGCAATCAAATGTCATACTCTCTCCTATCAAAAACTTCGCTAAGAGTATCTCCAAGAAATCTTGCAGTCAATCTCCTTACAAATTGAAGGCCTCAAGAGGACTGAGAGAGCTACCTCCAAGGAGATCTCTGTTTCGTAGGAGGCGACATTCCACATCATCTATGCCAGGTAGAGTCTTCCATTTTCTATTGAGTCCACCAGGTTCTCCTAGGAAGAGAGATCCTCCAGTTCCCTCCTCGCCTCTCAAATTGAGTTCTGCCAACCCTAGTCACTCATTTGTTACTCAGCTGGGAGACTCATCACATCAGATCACTTACCTTCCAGCCAATGAGCACCACAAAGTCTCGCCCATCTTTTGCACTAGCTCCAAACCCAATTTCTCTTCACACATCCTTCATCCCGGGAACAAAAAGAGACGCAGTGACAGGCTAAGGAGACCAAGTAGTAGTCAACCTGTGGCAGGTAACTGCACTTTGGATCATCCACCTGCCAAATCATGGTCTCTCTGTGTAGCCTTTGATGATGACATTTGTTGCAGTGAAGATGTACGTGTATATGACTTTGTAGATGATAAAGAAGGCAAGGCAGAGACTAGTACTGACCGATCAAGTCAAACACACAAGGTTACCTGTCATAACAAGAAGTCCCCAACAAAGTCCAAGTCTAACTGTACTACAAATCAGAAGACACAGAATCCTTCAGAGCAGGTTGTACAAGAATTTGGTCTGCCTTATTCATTTTTTAGGTGAGGTTTTCAAACCATTTGTACTGATTATTTAAATACAAGAATTACGGGTTAATCACATTTAATATGCATGGATACATTGTTACAAATGTGTTGCTCAATATTTCCAGTTGTGTTGGCTTGATCTTCTAATGGTATGGCAGGAAGATGTTGGTATTCATGATTGCGAGACCTTAGAGGATGACTATTTGATGACCCTTTTGGGTAGTAATCACGAGAAAAACCTATGTTGCCATGGTGACATGCCTTATTTCCTTTGGATGCCTCATGTCATCATATGTAATAATCATTCATATTACTAGAGCTTTAAATTCAGAGATTGATATTCAAAGAAGTACAGTCTCAGAGGTCAAACATACAAGAAAAATATATCCAAAAACGAAGCATTACATCCATCATCTGTACGCCGAAGTAAATTGAAAAACTTGATACTTGTCTTCATCACTATTAAGTGAACATAAAATGTGATCAAGATTTTTTATTATTTTGAAGGAAAAAAATATGTACCCAAACAGTATAGCACAAGTACATGTATTCATTTACAAGTCCTACTTGACAAATGAATGAATGATAAGGCTTTAAATTTGTCAAAACCTTTTTTAACGTTTATTCATTTTGTGAAGATGATAGTTAATATGGTAATATTGGTATTCACGTTATCATTTAATGAAACAAAGTGATTCACATGAAATTGTTGTCCCTTTCTGACAAGCTTCTTCTAAACTTCATCTTCTAAACCCTCATATGAAGAGACTTGGCCACAATAAAACAGTTACACATTTCAAAACATAAGCATATTTCTGAAAATCAGTGTTCTAGCTCTACGCTTGGTAATTTGTGTCATGATGAGTAAAAGTACTGCCTTCATTTATTCATCATGAGGTTTTAATTGACATGGGTGTAATTGATGATAAACATCTGACAATGTGTATTTAAACAAAACATATTTATGAAGGAGATATATGATGAAAATTGTCCTCAAAGGGGAAGGGGAAGCATTGAAAGTAAATGTACAGTGAATATATGTATGAAAAAATGGCAAAGGCAATGCCAAAAAAAGAGGCCCATTATAAGTACAACTTTTCCTCAAAAACAACTTATTTGTTTCGAAGGTCTTATGATTTTATTTTGAGTTTATTCCTTTCAAAATAAATTGAAGCCCTAAGTAATACAGCATTGTTCAAATTGTTTTTGTGTATGATTTTGATATGAAATATTCAGAACTAAACAATGTATTTTGGGGCTTAGATATGAGGTAGAGTGTAGTCTATAGATTCCTTCTCTCTATTCTGTCTTTGTTATCCTGGTTCCAAATCACATTCCGGTGAAATGTATAATTGTATGTCATGTTTTTTAATGATGTGGCATTAAAAATTCATCATTATGCTCCAACTTGTTCAGTTGGAATTAATTAATTAAACAAGTAAAGCTGTGTCCTGCTTTTGTCCATACTTACCGTTTATACCAAATCAGCTTGATGTTATTTGGTGAGTGTAGTTGCATTTGAAAAAAAAACACGGTAACCCAAACAAGTTTTTGTTTCTTCAATTGCTACCTGACTTATTTAGCCATGAGCATTTTTGTTTGAAATGTGGGTAGCAAAGTCTTCTTTACCCTAGCAAAAAACCAAAAAGTGTTCACTTTGACTTTGATTCCTTTCCTTCAATGTGCACATTTTAAGTAAATATTTCTTAAACTGTTAAAAAAAAGACTTGTTACATCAGGTTTCAGTTGAAAACAACTTTGGTGTTAGTAATTTGTCTCTTATTTACAGTACTGTTAAATCTTTCAGGGTGCAGATTTCATTAAGTTGTATGTACTTGGCATGACACAAACAAGACATTGAAGTTGTGATATCTTCTTATTCTGTGACTAAATCTCAGGTTGCAGTTCATACATACTTTCATGTTTTTCATGTAAAAAAATTCAAATAGCAAATAAGTGCCTTTTTGTGATTACATTTTAACATTTTTTTTACTGATGGAGAAATAGTTGTCCTTATTTCTGTATGTGCTACATGAGCGCTGTGTTTATAGTTCTTAATCTTCCTCAGGTAGTCGGTGTTTCTTTTTATGTACCATATTATATCTTTTAAAGTGGATTTTATTAAAAATCAGATAACTGATTTTAGTCTCCATGAGTTATTCATTATGGGTGTTTGCGTCTGTCTTGTAAAATTGATCCTGTGGCATCTTACCCACGAAAGAGTCTCTGATATCCTTGCAATGTCAAACCATTTGTAGAACTCGCCATATAATTATTTGACCTAATGTCCTTATAATTAAGCTTCATAAGCTTACTTTACCCCATACTGTACTTCACAAAACTGTACTAGTTCTGCTTGATGGTGGGGCTGGAGCTCATTCACTAGAACTTCTAAATTTGGGGCTTTTTAAGGCATATAGGACCATTTACTTTTCATGCATTTTGTGCATTTCCAATAATAACACCACTCAAAATCCAAGTATGTTCAAAACCTAACCTGTTGAAGTTTCAGCTTGATGGATATTACACATTTTGAGAAAACAGTGAAAAACAATGCACAACCTTTTGATCACGAAATACAATTTTGTCTAAGCGCTCTTCATTCCAACTGGCAGTCAATTGACCGATTGTTTGAAATCACCTGCATTTCTTGATTTATTTTAAATAACAGCAAGAGCAAGCTGGAAGGAATCATTTCAGTCGGCTTTTTGATCATCGGTAGGTTTCTTTTGGGATAAATGATCATCCTGTAGGCCTATACCTTTAAGTTCTTACTGTCTGTATATCCTAAATGCAGTTTGTGAAATTCATCAGATATTTTGTGCAAAGTGTTGTGCAAATGTTTTAAGTTTCGGGAGTTCTGGAAATTCCAATGATTCCCAAGGCATCTTGCTCTTCCACTGTTTTTATATAATGATCTGCCTTTTTTAGAATTCTGAAGCCCCACCCACAACACGTAAATGTGTCATCACCGCTGCCACAATTCTCCAGTAAGCTTTATACTAAAAAGAAAACAAATACAGAATGTAATACAATCATTATGCTTTTTAAACAAACAATACTTCCACATCTGAGTCATTCGACACCGCCTTCCCTTCCCAGCCGCCAAAACAAGGGGAAAACTACATAGTTATGATATGATAGTCATAGTGTTGGAATTCCATACCTTGGAATTCTTTCATACCTTGGAATTAGTACAAAGAAATAACCGTGTACATTTTCCTATATATTTCAGAATTTTCGTTTCTCCATGTTGTTTGTTTAATTGTCATCATTCCCATTCAGCCCGTTTCGGCGGCGCGGCACATCACATCACACCACACCCCGCCTTCAAGAAATCTGGCCGTTGTGGGCGCCCTTTCTCACTGCAAAAAGCTATCTTTGAAAAAGCTCACTCACTGCACTTCAATTTTTTTTTACATGTACATTGTATGTGTGATGCGGGAACACTCTGGCTGCAGTGCTAGTGCTACATGCATGCTGTAGTGGTAGTAGGCCGAATCGATGTAGTATTGTACGTATCTCTACGACTACGAGATCTGATGCAAGTGAAGAAAGCCTTGTCTTCTCGCTCAATTTCCCAACATTTAGGCTTCCTTTGTTGAAGAGCAAAATGGGAAAAGGCGCTCTCTAACACTACAGTTGACCACATGTACAGAAAGAATTTGAGACAAAACTGGTTGTTTTGCAGCGAATGCAGCACCGACGACTCGTACGAGTGTAAGTATTTCGCATGGCGATAGTGTAGTGTAGGGCCCCTGCTTTGTTTTGATGAAATTAGGGTAATCCTTACTTTTAGGACACCTCTATTTTGTATGAGTTCTGTTCAAAACCGACTTTTGCAGATGACTGTCCAATACCAAAATGACTTTTACAGGCTAAAGAAGTCTTTTTTCTTCAGACAAAGTCATGTTAGTTGTAATTTTGAAAGCACTTTCAAAGAAAATGTGACTTTCCTACCTTTTTTTGCGGTTCGCCATCTTGCTTTTTTAATATATTTTCTGTTTGTCATCGTCGTCTTTAAATCAAAGCCCTGCCCTCTTTCTTCAAAATTAAACCTGCTGATATTCAAGTGGTGTCATTGCCAAATGTTCAAATGTGCCAAGAAATATCAGAGTGTCACTTTTGAGTGTCATTTAGTCAGCTGTTTTGGTGAGTCTTTTAACCTTATATAGAAAAGGGGTCCTAAAGGTAATGATTACCGAAATTAGAGTCAATAATGTTTTTTTATTGCTCAAAAGTCACCCAAGGGCGGATCCAGAACAATCGGGGATCCAGAACGGATTCCCGAAAAAAATTAGGATTCTAGATGCTCTGTTGTGCGATCTGAGGCAATTTCTGACCACTTTAACCAATTTTTTTTGAGGGAAAAGATGGTGGTGTACTCATTGCCTGCCTTTATTTGCGATGTTGTCACATTAAAAAAAAAAAAAATTGGTTTCGCTTTTGGGGGGGGGGGGGGGGCATGGCCCCCTTTGGCCCCCCCCCTGGATCCGCCCTTGAAGTCACCTTTACAATCAAAAGCAGACTTTTCTCAATTCTACTGACGCCCGTTTTGCAATTTTGAACAGTTTCTTGGGGTATCCTCGATCCTCCTATTTCTGCGCAGATATGGCTTTGCAACCAAGTACCTTACAAATAGCGGCACAATTGCAGAATACCCCGCCACTCGATCTATCCACCTCGTAGCCGGCTACGGAGTCACGGTTGATTGCCCTCAATAAACCTTCTCAGCGCTAATAATGTACTATGCGTCATGCTCCACTGCACTCCCACTCCGTAGCCGCTTAGCCGCCAACAGGGTGGTTGGTTTGGACTTAAACATTTTTCAGCAACTCCCAATCCTTTTGTGTTGCTTCGTTCTCAAATAATGGACCCCCACTCAGTATCCGCGTAGCTGGCATGGACTTGAATTGTTTCTTTTCCAGTGATTCCAACCTCGTAGCCAGAGAATTTAGGGGTGTATTTCCGAGTGGCGGGGTATTCTGCAATTACTCCAAAATAGCAAAGCAACCACTCTTTTTCTCAACAAAACTTATATTGTTGGCTTACCATCATCCACCGTACAGATTAATAAAGCAAAATCTCTTTATTTGTGGCAGCAAGCGGGGAATTCCAAAGCGTGCAGTTTTGGCGTTGTAGAAAATAATCCTGCCTAATTCTGCGCAGGGGACGCTTCATGAAAAATACGTGCTGTCTGGGCCATGTAACTCAATAAAAACATTTTTTTTAATAACTTAGACTTGTTGGCTTTAGGAAAATATATTTTCTGAGCTTTTCAAACAAATTTTCTTTCTTTTTCCTTTCTTTTTTTCAATGCCAATACAATTTTCGTAATTTCAAGACTATTTTCAATATCCTATTTTTGAGATTTATACAAGGGCTTAAATTTACATATTTATATAAATACCCCCGGTACATTTTATACATATTTACCTATTAAATGTAGATCCCAATGATATTGTTATTCTGATCATCCCAATCAATGGAGACAGTTTTTAAGATGTCGGATTTTAAAACTTATAACCCCAAAAATTCCCAAAAATATTAAAATTGTGTCTTTTTAGTTGCACCGTAAGTTTTACACCCTCGTAGAAACTGCAAATTATTATCTGTGACATCTTAACTATAATACTGACGATATTGGGAGACCAAGAAAGGTCACCTTTTGGTCATATTTTCGACTTCTGCAGGCCCGGAAGCATCTGCCTGCGTTTGTACTTATGTAAAAAGCCGATGTTTTTCATATTGCGCCTGAATTCCCGGTAAAGCCTTCAATTTCGAATTTTTTTTCGGCTTCTGGTTAAAGTTAGTGCATCAAAGCATACGATCCCAGTGAAAGTTTTTCATTTTTTAGGATGCATGCCTTGCAAAATATAACTTAGTTGCGAGTGCCCAGAAATAGGAGCGTGTAGCTTTAGGAGGTCTGATGATAGAAATCACGATTTTCCTGCGCGGTTTTATTTTGGGGTTGCGTGGTGTCGCCGTGCTGTCATCGTCATTTTCCCCCCAAATTTCCCTCAAAAAATCAAAATCCTGCCCTCGATCTATGACATAGCTGTTTGTTGAGAATGTTGCCAACTAGTTTTGTCAGTCTAATAATTTAAAGTGGATTTTGTTCCTTTAATTAGGAACTGGGCCCTACACTACACGATCGCCGTACTATTAATCATGTAGTTAAGGACCTAGTCCGAGTAACTTGGACCCAACTTATCGCCTTTTTAACATTCGGACATGGTCTGGCGATAGTAGTAGGGTCCAAGCTAATCCTTATATGCCGAGCAACACAATTCTGTCATTGACCCAAAAACCCAACATTGCCTTACAAAAACATTAGATTTCACCCTCAAAACGGCCTCCAAATTACTAGATACGCCACCTGAGGTACAAGTAGACATCGATAATTAAGATGGTTGTACTGAAGTTTACTTACGATCTGGATGAAAAGTGAAATTTCCCGTTCGATTCTGAGAGCTCCCCCTCGCGATCTTGAACACGTTAAATTTCCGACTCGTGTTTGAATTGCGATCGCGATGTGGTCTTCATTCCCAGCGTACATTCGATGGTCCCCGTATCCCGAGTGCGATTCCGTTACCGAGCGCGCGCGATGCATCGATTATGATAATGAGTAGACTGGATTGTTTAGTAAACACAAGTGCATTTCGAACGATAATAGGGAGTCGGGAACTAGGGCAGATTTTATGGACGGAAACCAGTTCAAGCTAGTTCCCGACTCCCTATTATCGTTGCACTTGTGTTTACAAACGTTCTCCAGTCTATCATTATCATAATCGATGCATCAGCGCGCTTGGTAATGGAATCGCACTCGGGATACGGCGACCATCGAATGAACGCTGGGCATGCAGACCACATCGCATCGTTCAAACATTAACACGAGTCGGAAATTTAACATGTTCACAATCGCGAGGGGAGCTCTCGGAATTGAACGGGAAATTTCACTTTTCATCCGGATCGTAAGAACACTTCAGTACCACCATCTTAATTATCGATGTCTACTTGTACCTCAGGTGGCGTATCTAGTAATTTGGAGGCCGTTTTGAGGGTGAAATCTAATGTTTTTGACATTGGGCATTAGCTTGGGCCCTACTATCGCCAGACCATGTCCGAATATTTAAAAGGCGATAAGTTGGGTCCAAGTTACTCGGACTAGGTCCTAAACTACTTGATTATTAGGTAAAATTATGACAACGCCTGAACTAGTTGTGACTCGCTCGCATGGGTGTAGTCCCATAAATGTGACTGAAATACTGGACTACCTCCGTATTTACAGTCACACATTGTACATACATAGTCTATGCATGGATACTCCCGTTGCTAGGGGCGCAGTGCGGTCCCATATTCAACTCGCAATCACGAAGTTATTTGAAGTCTTTACGAAAGAAAATTTGCACAAAAGACAAAAGGTATAAAAATGTTTTATTTACACAAGTTTCAGCCATATGTGACACCTAATACGAACATTACAGTACTTTGAAAACCCTGCGAATCAGCGTTGTCTAGGCCGTGCGTGGGGGACGTTCAGCGGGCCTACTAGTACTACTAATAAAAATTACAAAAACCTAGAGTTAATCTAAATAAAAAAGACTGCTTGGGGGCTGCAAAAGTCATTTTTGGAAAATTTGACAATCATTTGCAAACTAGGGATGTGTCCTAATACACGACTTACAGTAAACAGGTAAAGGTATGTGTTACATTGCATGTTGAGACTATGTAAACCTACGCAACAAGCATACCTGTAGTTGGGCCGGCCATGTCTGTATGTTGCTTTTATGAGATTTCCTAAGTCATTAATTACAAGTAAAAAATGGACCTCATTGATTTGGTAACCATTTAATATACATGTAGCTACAGAAAATTGCAAGGAGGCTGTCTTTGTTGCAAAGGCTTCCTTATCACCCCAGGAATCCTGCTGAGTTGTGCCAACTGTTGTGGGCACCATTTGATCGAAGTTAACAAGGTGGTGGATAGACTGATAAAACCATAGAGCAAGGAACAACCAGTAGCTACATCTAAACTGTCTGTGCAGGAGTCATGAAGGACCATTCAGTTCATATTGAGAGTTGATTTTGAAAGAGCCATTTGAAGCAATGTGACATTGCTGACCCAATCTGTACCAAAGTTGAGTGTGTCTACCAGTTCACCTTTTTTTGAGACATTTGTTCCTGTTGGCTGTTGGTTCATACTGCGCAGCTTGATGGACCAGAGTGAATCGTTATTCAAATCATAGAAATTATTGAATGTATGCTAAAGGGATAGGCCAGTGGGTGTTTACTGTTGTGTAGTGCATAGAACAGACATACATGTACATCTGGGTAAAGGAATAGTCTGGACTATTCCAGATAGGATATGAGATACACTTCTCCTGATAGTAAACATATTATACCTGGTGGGAGTGGCACAGTCATTAATATGACGATTCAATGATACCCAGGCAGGAGTTTGTCACTCAATTTGCTGGCAGTGAAGTCCATACCAATGCCATATCGTGTTGGTGGGCAAACATCAAGGCAAACCTGTTCCTTTATCACTCCTATATGATCAACTGCGCAATTCCGCAGCACAATCCGTATGGCAGTAGATATGGTACAATTTCTCCACAGCACATTTCACCAATACATGCAGTTATGCTATTGAAAATGACTAGTGAAAAAAATTGATTACATGTTGGGCTATCTAGTGATCTTCCAATTCCAGATCCACTGATCGTGCCAAAACATTGACATTGTCAGCAACAGCAGGTACACTGTATGTTGAAAAAACATGAATTCTAGGGTGATCAATAAAATAGTCCAAGTGACTAGGACCCAATAATCGCCTTATTTTTTTTAACAAACAAATATTTTTACCCCCAAAAAATAAGGCGAGACTTCTGTGTTTTAACCCTAACCCTTCCTCAATCCTCCCAGATCCTCCAGACTAAATGGGAGAAAAAAGTGTCAGTGATTTTGGAGGATGCATTGCATCAAGTTCTTAAGCTGTACCCTGCATTGGTTATGTTCAGCCATGCATTATTGAGCCCTGCATTGTGCTTGATATCATCCGCACTGCTTCTGAATGTCATCGGCATTGCCCAACCCATTTACAGTGATTGTTGGAATTTTTTTTGAAGAATTCAGCCAGTGGTTACCCCTCCACTGAACAAATTCAGGGGGAAAAAAACGAATGAGTTTGGAGGATTGAGGCTGAATGCAATTTTTTAACATGATGGTAATTGGAGGATAATTGCAGGATTGAGGATGGTTCTTAGCCATAGGGCCCTAGTGGGTTAGGGTTACAGGTCAAGACACACACTAAAGGGAGCAACAAATTGGGCAATTTTTATTAAGGTTTGCCCCAAACACTTTGCTTACAAGTAATACATGTAAAGTAGATGTAGGGCCACCAATTTTTCAAAAGTGTAAGCAGGAAAGGAATCAAGAAAATTCTCTTTTTGAAATGGGCTCCATAGTGTGTGTCTAAGAAAACACTTTAAATCAAATAATATCTTCTGTATATTGCAGTCCCATGCTTCATGTAATGTGGGGGATTTTGTTCATTGAAATTCTATAGCAAAATTGTTGAATGGAATACGTCCAATTATTTTAATATATACATGTATGTCGTATCAATGAATCAGGAAGTCGATTTCCTTGCAGTGTTATGGTTGAAACACATGAGTGGCCCTACAGCATGCTAGTTTAACAAAGACCGTTGAAATGTGATATACAAGCAATTGTCCTTATTTTAAAATAAATAAATTTAATGAAAGATATGTACATTTTGTAGACTGTAAAATTTATGTCTTTGATGAATTACAGGGCGAGTAAAAAAAACGAAACCCAAATGTCGGGAAGATTGTTTTAGTGAAGTTCTGCACATGTAGCACTTTCAAAATCTAGGATATGAAAGTGTAATTCATTATAAGCTTTCTTTTAGTACAAGAATCATTCAAATCACTCATGTACTTTTCAAGTTACGGAGATTTAAACACAACCGCCGTTTGAAGGTTCTGTCCACGGATCACAAAATTTTCAGTGTTCTTTTAGCAAAATGAAAACAAATCACATAAGAATGAGTGTGAATTGTTTTCGATTACCTGAAAGAGCGCACACCGCGTTTTTTTTAACTCACCCATCCTGCAAAAAAAAAATCTTTTTTTTCAGGGGCATGGTTGTGACAGATAGAGTTGAGACTGTACAATAAAAACCGGGGTTTTTTTGTCTGCGAGGCCTACAATTTTTAACTTAATTAAAATACTCCATCAGGCAAGTAAAATCTTGCAGGATATGCCATTGCAGTGTACATTGAAAATAAAACGTGTATTTTGTGTATGTATTTTTTAATTGGTCAAGCAACATTTGACATTTTATGCCCTGAACTATTAAATGTCAAGTTCCCCCAACACACTGCTATGTTCATACATGAACATACAGTATGCCTGCCCAATAAGAACAATATTTTCCAGTTGAACAAATCCCTAATACTGGGCACGTGCCTGCAACTTTGCTGCCACTGCAATGCAAGAACTACCATACCTTACACAGCAACATGTAAGCCTTTCCACTGACCGACATGTTTATATTGGTATAAAGCCTTTTTTATACTGTTGAATGTTGCCTAGGCCCTGCGGACTTGCCTGGCTCAGAAATGATCTACTGATGGCAGCAAGAGACCTGATTTTGCCAAAGACTGGGATTTGTTTTGATTGAATATCAAATACCCGCCACTGGACATTTTAGGGTAGTGTGGAACGGCTGACATTTTGCAGCTTTCAAGACAAATAGAAATTCCCATCCAAGCTGAAAAACTCAGCGCTGGAAATCCCTGTGTTGTCGGCAGTCTATTGAAGAGAGGACATGATTTAGTTAACAGAGGAATTACAGTTAAATGTCAGGCAGAGAATTGTGTTAGTTATTCCATGTCAATATGTTTAATTGGAAAAGAAAATGAAGATTGAACAATTTCATTAATATTCATCAGTAGTGTTTTCCTTATCATAATGTACAGCATGCCTATGTCTTGATTCTCAGGGTTTTTGGTGGCTTAGTATTAAAGTTGTACAATGTAATTGACCACTAAGGACAATATACCAGTACTCAGTGGAGTAAGGGGGGAGGGAGGTACAGAGTGGGAGATTGCCAAGGGCTGGAGATTTTAAAACTGAAATCTGGATGCTGATTGGAGGAAAATCAAGACAGTGAAATCAGCCTGTCGGGGAAAAATTGTGTGTCCGTCAGCAAATGTGCAGGGATGAAGAGCGCCGCGCTTGCCTATTGTCTGATAGTGTACATGATTGTCCGCTTTTAACGGTGTTCCCTATCAGAAGATGGTGCAACCCCCCCCCCCCCCAAAAAAAATATTGGTTTGCCTATAGTAATTCAATAAGCAAATGCTAAAAAACACAGCAGAAAATATTTTAAAGGGTTTTGACATAAAAAGGTCATTGAGAAGCGGATTGGGTAAGATAAATTGGACAATCTGAATGTGTTTCGTATGTACCTTTTTTTCTTAATTTTTAAACTTGGAAATAAGTTAGTGTAGAGTTGGGCCTTAAAAATAGGGTTGGTCAAATAACTAGAAGGAGTGGTAATTTATTTGTTGCCTTACTATTTACTAAATTAAGTTTGTAACTCCACCTCTGTGAGCAGAAACTGTGTTAAAGGGAAGATATAACATTTGCAAACATCAAAAAATGAAATGATCAAATTATCACGAAATACCTTACTGAATTCTTAGGGAATGACAGTCTATCCTGTAAAATCATGGCTCCTGGTGTGCTGAAATTTTCAAGAAAAACTGTATTTTTCCAATGTTGGTCGGCCGACCAGTGTTGGAAAAACTGGGGTTTTTTTCTCAAAAATTGCTCCCATTTTTTTCATATTTAGTTAATCCGCATTTTCTTTGCAATACATTACACACCTATGAAGGGGTACAAACCTGCTAGAGTGATTCTTTGACCTTACAATTCCCCAAAGTCTTTACGTTTCTCCGTTTCATCTTAAGTGGGGTCGGGGAGCCAGACTACAAGAAAATGATTGGTTTCTTGGTGTTTCCAGCATAAACAAGCCCAAAACGTGAAACAAGTCAGTTCAACAATATTTGCTATAACATACTAATCCTCCAAATCCATTTATTTCTGAAAATTTCAGCAAAAGAAAATGTTGTACATTCCCTTTAACACATTAATAACCCTCCTATGTAAACACACATATTTGCCAAGTTGTCTTTTCAGTCAAAATTAAGTGACTGTTTTCAACAGTTATGGGCTCCCAAAGTAAATAAAGCAGGATTTACCGGCTGTGACTGTTTATGTAGCTTGATACAGCTTTGCTTTGACTATTGGTGATTGATAAGGCCAAAAAAATACTTCTGCTTCCGATTACATGGCATTCAAAAATAAGGTAGGTAGGTAGGGAATTTGTTTTTTTTTTTTGGCCAATTTTGTTTGTGTAGGATCATATGGAGTCGTCTGCATGTAGTTAAGGGTAAAAGGTAGAAATTGATTGTTTTGGGTGTTTTTTTCTCATTTTTTCCCTAAAAACAAGGGCTGTCAGAATAGGGTAGGAAGGGAAACCGGAAGCAGAATTATTATTTTTTATTGGCCAAAGCCAGCTGTGCTTACCACTTGCCTATTTTGTCTGTTGACTGAATTTGACTAGTCACAGTGCTTGCCTGAATATGATCTGACTGTTGGTGACTATAATCTGTGTGAAAGGCATGGCAGGGGAAGAGGATAGAATTGTTGACTGTCTGTGACTACTCAGCATTTCAGAGAGTAGGAGGGTTAATGAGTCATTTGGAATGTTTGATTTGCATTGCAGATTCTAGCCACTTCTTACCAGTGAGGAGTCTCATCTTGCAATGATGAGTTCGTCTCTCATCAAGCCCCTGGCTGCAGGCCTAGCTATCCCTGGTCTCTACCTGATGTATAAATTCCATGAATACAGAGAGAAAGAAAGAAAACGAGAACGCTGGAGATTTACAGAGCGAGAACTACAAACACTCAATCGAAAAATTGTGAGTACATTATATTTCCTTGTGTTCCATCAAGTGCAGTGCAGTTGTTACGCCCCCAACTATCTAGGCTATAGCAATGGTCCCAGCTATAGTTGGGCCAGTCCTAAAATTGGGCTGTCCCAACTGGGACGGAGTAGTTGGGAGATCCTAACCATAGTTTGGGCGTAACACAGCAGGAGGGAAGTGAGAATGGATGTTTATGGGGCATGTTGATAAAGGGGCGTAATGCGCAAGTTATATGCATTAGATAGAGTCAGGACCGGCAAGCATGAGTGTTTATAAATCAGACTTATGTCTATTGAGAGAAGTGTTTTCTTAAATGAGAAAATACGGTAGTAGGGAAAAACACAACACGCAAATTCCAGCTAGGGAAAAAGGTCAACTACAGTCATGACAGTGAGGAGAATTGATCACTGAAACATTGAGCAGAAATAATTCATCTCTCAATAAACGTATGTAGCAAGACATTCTTGTTATTCACATAAAATGTAAAATTCTTTGCAATTTACAGACGTGTCAATTACTGGATTGTTCCAGATATATATATGGTAGTGAAAGTCAGACTTTATTGAGTTACTGTTTGGGTACTGAGAAAATTCAAAACGTTTGTCATTCAATACATAGAATTATTGCTTTCTTCTAACATTGTGTCTAAAATGACAATATTCCAGAAAGGACAATTGACTTCAGTTTGGTACATTTGTACAAGCACCAGTCTGGTCTTTATTTTTTTTTTGTGGAAATAAAACTTAAGTGATTCGCTTATTACAGTCAGCCGTCATTACAAAGACAAAAGAATAATTCACACAGTTTTATAAAAAAATCATCATCATGTACATATAATTGAAAGTAAATAACTAAAACTAAAAGTGACACCTCTCTCATGAAGCCACAGATGTGCAATTTTTGGTAAAAGCGTTGCCAACCATGCTATTGCTTGCAATTTATGCAAACTGTGCCCACCAATGCAAAATGGAGCTTACCGTATGTAAATTTGGTCAATAGCAAATGATCATATCGTACAGGTGGGAGGTTTCATTGAATATCCTTACTTTGCAGGAATTTCTGGGCAAAACTGTTCATATTCAAGCAAGACATTAATACACATATGCCTATTTAGAATACATGTAAATGTCCAATTTCATATTAATTAATGAAGACAACAAACATTTACATGTATGTGTAAATGTACTGTCAATGTACTGCATACTGTTTAATGCCCTGTGAGGCATCTGAGCTGAATTTACTACAGCCATTAAAAAATATGGAAAAATGCGGGTAAATTTAGAGTTGCTGATGTTGATTAATATTCTTCATACACAGTATGTGTATACAGTGTAAGTAATTTATGCACATGGTACCGGTATTGTCATGTATGCATGATTCAGTATGAGCATTGATTACGAACTACAATGTATGTATATTGATCCATACATGTACATGTTAGTATGTGTCACCATTCCTTCATCATGTTCATATGCCAAACAGTCAAGCTTTTTAAAAAATATCTCCATTGAATATCATTATAGTTTACTGAATTTGATGATATAATATATAATCAATGCTTTGATGGGTGCTGTGCATTGCACAGTTATGTTTGTTTCATTGTGTAAATATGGTCAACAAATAGCACACAAACATTTTAAAGAGGTTGTGGAATGCTCGAAGACATTTCCGTCATTTTTTGGGTATATGTAGCCTAAGGTGTGATGAAATAAAAACGACTATTGTTTCTGTCATGAAATGAGTACAAAGGGTACTTTTGAGAGCTATTTTTCAGGTCCTGTTTCGACCCGAACGTGCAATTTGTGTAAAAGTCGTCGTTGCGGGCAGCAAACAAAACACAGTAAATCGTGACGTAATAAACAGGACTCGTTTATGCTACTGTGCATCGGGAGTCCTGTTTATTACGTCACGATTTACTGTGTTTTGTTTGCTGCCCGCAATGACCACTTTTACACAAACTGCACGTTCGGGTCGAAACAGGCATGACAGGACTTGAAAAACAGCTCTCAAAGGAACCTTTTGTACTCATTTTATGACAGAAACAATAGTCGTTTTTATTTCATCACACCTTAAGCTACATATACCCGAAAAATGACGGAAATGTCTTCGAGCATTCCACAACCTCTTTAAGTTTTCAAGTGGGGAAAAAAATTGTGGGTTTTTTTTTAAGTGGAAAAACCTGAATGATAATCTTTTTCACAGACAAAAGGCAAAGGGAGTAGGCCTATAGTTTTGTAAACCATGCATGTATTTTGACTCAAGGTGTATCAACATTCAATTTCAGATTGCATTATATTGCTTTTACATTTTGGAATATAAATTGTAGAAGCAGAAATGCACGTGTACATGTACATGTTGAGTTTTCTCACATCACTTGTAATTTTTTGTGTGTGTGAATTTATAGCAACAACTATTAAAGAAGTTGGAAAAGTATGAAGCAACTGAACCGGTATCTTCCAAGGATGAAGAGGTAAGATATACAGTGTAACCAACATGACATCTCACTACAAGCATTACTACTTTTTGACTAATGAAAAGACACTTTGTCTTCTACCATATTTTAATTGGTTTCTTTTATAGTACATTTGGACTTTGTTCAGACAACTGCTTTCAAGTGATCTTCCTGTATATGTTTTCAACTTTGGATCAAGAAAATTGGATCCCAGTATTAAAATAGGATTGCAGACAGTACTCCAGTCTGTTTGGATGAGTGGAAGTTTGACTAAAATATCCATCAGGACTATTATTAATCTCCAGTGACATGCTTTAACCTAACCCATGGAGGGATAACCTGTGGTTGCCAAGGTGATGTGAATTACCTTGTCCTAAAATATGGGATTAGGATTGGCTCCAAGATAACGATCTGCCCCTGTGGTGATGGTAGGAGAGGCAGTGGTCCGTGAAAGACCCATGAAATGCAACTGACGTGCCATTTCCTACTCTAAATTAATTATGTTGATCTGTACACGCATTCCCCCTCATATTCATCTGGTGGCGGGCAGTCTTATAGTTCTGTGTGTAGGTGGCCCTTCATACACACTCCTTCAGCCATGTAAACCTTGCAAGCAATGAACATTCTTATTCATGTATTTCATACACATGTCACAGACATGGTGAAAACTGAATGCACTTGACTGTTCCTGTGTCCTCAGAACATAATCATGATATGATATGTGCATGACGTGGTAGCCAGACATACATGACATAATGTGAGTGTTGTGTTTTTATATTGCATGTTTATGTACAATGTACATGTACATCTACATGTGTACATGGTGTTCCACTCATAAGTGTTGGACTGGACCTATTGCAGTTTGTACAATAATCACAGTACTGGTGTAAAATAACGAACTTCAGATTAAGCATGAACAGTCCATTATGTTTTTAAAATTTGAATTGATTTTTTTTCTTATAATTAAAGCAAAAGTTACTCACTTTTGAATGAAACAAAGTGCTCAAAAACACATAGTGCTTCAAAGTACATATTTGCAGTTGAACAATAATTCATTCCTAAGGCATGGTTTCTGCTATGTAGATTAGAATTCATAATGTATGGACCAGGAATCAGTCTATTTGCAAGGTGGATCTGTTTGTGTGCAAAAGGTTCCCAAAGTAGCAGCTTCTTTGGAGGGTTGCAGACACCCGAAATTGAAAAAGTTTTTTTTTTATCCTGACACGTGAACATTTGCAAGGAGAGGAAAAAAATCCTATTTGTTGGATCTTAAGCTCAGAATATGTGACTTAAATGGCATTTGACAAAATTTGCCTTTTTTGTACATGTTCAGTCATTAAAGGCAGTGAAATCAGTGATTTACAGTAATATTCTTGGATTATTGTCATTAGACAGTAGGTTTGTATTCTGATATTTTCCCAAAGTTGGCTGGTAATCAATGTATTTTGGTTCCATGTCATATGACGTGAAGTCTTATGTCTGTCATAAACATGGATGTAATCACATTGGGTATGCTATGAGCCGGATAGATGGACTGATTGATTAGCACAGGTTGATTGCAAGGCAGCTGCATACTATGCAGAGAACTGAAGAGGCGACAGTGACCTTCATGCTACACCTGGTTATTGCACAAGATTATCCCATGCAAGCACTCACATACTCAAGTCTGTGCGTACCATACAGCAATGATACCGACTCTAACAATGTGTCACATGCTAGCTTAATGCTGTTATCTGCAATCAAGTCAGTGGGCAGGGATGAGCAAACCTGTCAAGTGCACACTTCTTGCAATTTGGTTTTAGTAGTTAAAAGTACTAATGGTATTTACAGTCCAAAATGTGTTAGAAGGTTTTTTCTTCTAAATCACATGTTTGCTCAAGTACTAACTGTGAGATATGACAATACGCAATTACAATAATTTTTAAATTATTTCTTAATTTATGTAGATTAAATATCATTTTATAATATTGGAGGAAGTTAAAGAATCAGTATAACAATTGTTGTATTTCATATTGTACATCACATGTGTGAAACAACTTCACTTCAAACAGGTTCCAAGGTTCTTACAATGAGGGATACAGTGTGTAAGTCTTGGAATATGTGGAAATGTGCATTAAGATTTTAAGGTCAAGCAGTGACATGTGCTAATCACATTATAGGTGTTCTTGGGAGGGTACCAGTCATGTGAATAGAAGTACTAGCAAGCTTGTTTGTTTCTGTTTGCAGTGTGTGGTGTGTATGAGTAGTCAAGCTTCTATCTGTACTGAGCCGTGTGGTCATCAAGTCATTTGTCGACGTTGTTTTGTCAAGACAATTCAAATGGCTGTTTCACAACGAATACTCCCCCTACGATGTGTAGTATGTCGAGCAAAGATCACCCAGCTACAACAATCAACGCATTTTTCTGCTTCTTAGAAATGGTCTTCCTCTTCACATTGTCACGTAGCCATGTATATTGTACTTTGTACAGAAAATGTTATTTTTTCCCCTTAATTTATTGTATCATGGTCGCACAGAAAAAGTCTTTCATCAAATTTTTGAGTGGTTTTATGAACTTTTTTGAAGTATTTTTAGAACCTAGCAACTGTTCTTGAAATGAGAATAAACTTTGTGTAACCATTAGAGCAAAATATTCTTGGAACATTTTTCTGGGGAAAATATCTTTCTTACAATGCATGTGGAAAAACAAAAAGTAGTAGAGTACAATGTATATATACATAAAACTTTATTCATTACAAATGTACTGTGTAATTGTACAAAATTGTCAAAACTATGTCAGCACATGTATATGATCTGCATAAATATAAGTATTCAAATAGCTTGTAGAAGAAATGGCTTTAGTTCAGAATTGTACAGGTAAGCATTCTGTTGCACCCCTTCTTTCCAAGTCAATGGGTATGTGTCTTTAGGCCACTAGTTGCCTGCCTACCTTCCTGGTGAGATATAAACTCTTTCCTGCCAAGGATTGTAAGCACATTGCCTCTTGTGTATACATGTATGTGGTGGAAGTACAGAGAGCAATGCAAGATGTGATGAATGTAGACCCTTTCTGAGTTCAAGTAAGCATGCATGCATATTACAAAAAAACCTTGGCAGTTGAATGATTTGTGTTAAGGCCAAAACAAAAAGTCTCCGGTTTGTGGTCTGCACGCCCACATGTTGCCGTAGCCATGCGCGTCTGCACAATTAAAAAGGTTTTTTTTTTCAATGTAAGATGATGTCTCAAAACCACCAAACTCACTAGTGTGGGTCGAGATCATAAGTGGTTGCAGAATTCTCAAGCCTTATGGCCTTACTGAGGCAACCTCATGTATTTTTGAGAGTTTTAAGGGGATCGAAGCGTCATCTGCAACATCAGCCGACATTTGAAGAAGAAAAAAGTTGGGGGAAAAAAAACACGTCACTGCACCACTTTCGAGGCAAGCTCCATACCAGAAACCGGAGACTTTTTGGGGGGAGGGGGGCCTAATGCAATAGTGGTACATGTACATGTATCAGCCACATTGTATCAAGGTCTACAAGGCAAAATTCCCCCCCCCCCCAAAAAAAGACTTTAATTTCCATGATACATGAAGCTAGTGTGAACAAAGTTCAACATCTGATGTAACCCATGAACTGCTGAGGTGTGCAAATTAGTGCAAAGAAAGTAGTGATGTACATGTATGCAGTGTGAAACATTTTATCCACAAATATTAAGGTAAGACAATAGCCTGGAGTTTTGTCTGGCTCAGGAATATATACATGTACACACTTTGAAAATATTGTGATCCATTTCTCCATAGTAGTGTTTGTGCACGTACGTATATCATGCATCCATTCAGTTTTTGTGTGGGCATTAATTAGGAAAAAATGATTTGTACATATTTAAAAGTCATTTATGATAAACCATGACATAAAGCAATAAATTTATTAAATCAATTTTTAAACGGTTAATTTTTGTAAATAACAAAATTAATTGTTTACTGGCAGATGAGGAATATGTCATTATTTGATTGAGAATGTGTGTAAAATAGTGGTATGATATGCCAGAATGTTAAGCTTATATATTGGAGTCAATATGGTGTCAATTGTGTTCTTCCATTTGTTCCATATATGGGTTATCTGCTATGCATATTTGCATGTATACATCACAGTACCATCCAACCATATTCCCTCCAAAAAAGTCCAGAAACCAAGACTATGTCCTTTAATGTGTCAATGTGAGCTGCTCTATAACAACCAACAAGTCTAAGGTTCATACAAAACTGGCTTGGCTAAACGTTTGGACAAGATCATTGGCTAGTCTTGCATCTCTTTTAGGGTCTTTTTTTCAAAATGTTTAAAACTTTTATTGCAGAAAGAACGTGTGGAAAATGGAAGAAACAAATAGGTGATTGGTGTCCTCTTTGAATCTGAGCTGCTTAGGGCAGCATGAATTCTCAATGTTCAATTCTTTTTGGCCGGACTAAATTAAGTTGCCAATTAAATCAAAAGACATTTTTTTACAGACTTGGTCATGTGGTGTTAATTTAGGTACCTCACAGTTATGCTTTTAAATGAGACCAGGGCCCAATTTCATGGCGCTGGTAAGCACACGATTTTCTGCTAACAGAGTCTCCGTCTATTTCATGGAGACCGTAAGCATAAGCACAGCAAAAGGCATGCTTACCTCAGAGGAAAAATTTGCTTAACTTAGTGACGTAACAATAGAAATCTCCAGGCACGCGCGACCGTTAGCACACACACGCCGTGAAATAGTGCTTAAGCTTAGCAAATTTTTCTGCTATGCTAAACACAACTATTCTGCTAACTGTTAAGCAGCGCCGTGAAATTGGGCCCAGGTTGTTGCAAAATATTTTGGACTTGAACTGTCATGACTGTATGACAGTGATGTGCCCGTAAGTTGATATGTCAACCCCATTGCTATGCCCATGCTATTGACAATTGTTGGATCTGCCTGTGCCTTTATCCTATGACTAATATATCCTGATTTGGATGTACAAACTAAGGAATAGGTATTACATGCATGAATCTGTTTGGATTGAGATTCTAAAGAACTCTGAGTTATTAAGGATAGTTCACTTCCTGTGTGGTAGAATATGATCATGTGATATAATTTAGGCAATAGGAGACCGTTAAGGCACCCATGTTAGCTCAAGGTGATTTCATTGTGCCTTTTGAATACTCTATCAAGATGGAATCATTGGCAACAGAAGCTCTAGATCAGTCTTCGTTCACACAACTGCAGTTAGTTAAGCTGTCCATGTTTTGGGGGTGGCACCCCCAAAAATGTATTTTCCAATTGAATTGCTGTTTGTGTAGCATGATCTATTTGGAGACTTTTCTATAAGACATCAAACATGTCAAAAGAAAATTGTGTGAAATTATGGAAAAATATTAGAAAATGGAAGTAACATAACATTTGCTATGAATAGGGTCTGTCTGTATTCTCTGTCCTGTGTTCTACAATGCAATCAAACCTGACTTTGCCTGCCAGTACTGTATACATTCATGAACATCTTCTCTGACATGTCCACAAGTTCATTGTCATGGTTTAAACATATTCCTATAGTCTTACATGAGCCATTAAGGCTTCACTGTTTGATGAAGGGGCAAGTCCAAGAATTAGCACGCTACATGTATTTCCCATATGTAACAAAAGTTTAAACCTCAAAGGCATTCACGGATTTCAGTGGTTTTTTTACTCTACTGTTGGGCATCTGCAAGAATACCCTCAAAAATGTTTATGTTATTATCTTTGCAACCATTGTGTAATGAAAGAAAACATGGTGTTACGTATTGGACTTACCCACAGTTTTGCAGTTCTGCATTTGTAAATCTGTCTTCTTTCATTTGAGCATGGGTGATTCTGAAAAAAAGCAGTGTCAGCACCATATACATGGTGTTAATAATATTCCTTGCAATGTTGTCCTCAAGGTTCTTGTTATGTATCACAAGTACATCACAAGTAATAGTGGATGAACAATAACAAAGGAATGCATTTGTAACAGTTCATTTGAATGGCTTTGACTTGACTTGGGACTGGAGGACTTATGAGTGACTTGTGATCAGTCACAAGCACCGTGACTACAACCAAGCTAATTAGTGCACAACCATTCCAATCTCACATCTCATCATCTACAAAGTCTTTGTGAAGTTGTCGTCATTAGAAATCCAAGTGAAAATTCAGAAATATTCAACTGTTTACTGCTTTGAATTTCCCCGGGAATATATGCTGTTTGATTTTCAAACGAAACTTCATTGTATTGCTTATTCTATGCATAATTTGTTGTTTATAAAATGGATGAAAAGCTACGTTATTGTATATTAAGTAGTAGTGTTGGAATGTACAGAGTAGAGAGTGATAGGACCAATTCACAATAGCACTTCACTTTATATAGACCAGGAGATACATTTGTATATCACGAGGTACATCATGTATATATTATTGTAGAAACAAACTGTTCACTACATTGTATTTCTTATTCACAGAGGTGTAATAAATAATTTAGTCACTGGACAGTGTGATCAGAAGAAATCTCAACATATTGATTGATTTCATCATTTCTGATTGTTATTTCATATTCCTCTTCCCTACAGAACACTGTTGTACAATTATTGGACTAAGTGACTGCGTAATATAGCCCCTGCAAATAGCTTACACAGGAAAAACATATCTGCATCACTATTTAGTTAGCTTAAGAAGGCATATCAAAATAAAAACATTTAAACAATTCTTTCTTGCAAAAAAATGATTTAGAAATTACCTTTGAAAGCTGTTTTTTCTTCATGTTTCTTGTTTCATTTGTTGCTTGGGGCAGCAGGCATATGATGCAATAACAAATTCTAGTTCCGTGGTTTTTGGCTTGAGTGCTGCATGTATGTCATATCGGCAATCAGAGTCCTAGTTTTGACGTCACAAATCCTGTTTTTCCAAGAATGGCCTGAAGGAGCCGATGGTGCTTGTTTTCATTTTTGTGGCTACAGACTCGAAAATTCCAGAAGAAATGTTAAGTTTATATTTAAGTAGGCATTACAAAGCTGAAATTGGGTATGTGACATTGTTTCTCGGTCTACTACACAATATAAACCAATGTTTCATAAAATATTGTTCAGCTATCTGGAGTGAATATCGTGTATGTATATATTTGAGCATAGTATATGCATGGCAAGTGACTCAAATACAGGGCGAGTCAAAAAAGTGGAACCCAAACCCTAAAAATTACATTTCATATTTAAAAAATATGTAGCACCAAACATCATAATGACTGGAAAGCCAATTTCATAAACTACTTTTAGATGAAAAAAATACTGAAATTGATAAATCCGTTCAAAGAACATCACCATTGTAATGCAATGACCTTAAAACCTCTTTCGTCCAAAAATGTGATTTCAAGAATCGTTGTCACAATTGTCTTCAAACATCACCAGCGATGAAACCTCAGTTAAAAAAATTAAAATATTCAACAAAGTCCTCTTAAATGCCTGTCTTTTCGAAAAAAGTAGATTTTATCAATCATATTGTTTGCCTAACTAGGGTTGTTAATAAAGATATTGTGTACTACAGTTGTTGACAGTTGTTGAAACAAGTATTCTGTGTCATTTCCTTTGTTGTTCCAAACAGTAAGAATACACAATAAATTGCTTTTTATTTTGGACGAAACAGGTTTTAGGGTAGTTGAGTTTAAATGGTGATATTCTTTGAATGGATTGAGCAATTTCAGTAGCTTATGAAATTGGCTTTACAGTCATTATTATTTTTGGTGCTTCATATTATTTTAAATATGAAATATAATTGTTGGGGTTTGGGTTCCGCCTTTTTTTACTCAGCCTGTATACATGGTATAACTGAGAGAAATAATATGAATGAGATTCATGTTTGACAAATTCAAGATTAGATGGTTTTGCACAAATTGTTTTGAATTAATTCTGCCATTTGTCCATTTACCTGGGTTTACCATTTACCGGGCAGAATATGGCCAACAGGACATGAAACAACTTTACAGTTACCATAAAATAAGTAGCAATTAGGTAATAACACGGTTCCGATGCTCCTTGGCTGTCCTGAAAATTCTTGTTGTAAGGTTTCATTTAATTTCTGTACAAAAAACACTGATGAATTAGTATATTACTTGTCCTCCATGAAAATATAATTAAAAAATATACTAAAGTATACATATAATGAATATAAATCTGCAGATGAACACGCACATGCAGGATGTAGTGTTCATGCATGAAACCCTATAGAAGCTGTTGCAAGCAGACAGTCTACAGTGTGCAGTGACTGACAAGACCAATCCAATCAAATTGTGTTAATTCAGTTTCATGTGGCATTATGGAACGGAAGGGGCTTCATCGCACATAGACTGTTGCTGCAATTCCAGTGTTGAAAACAAATTAATACACACGTCACTACATGCATTCAATTCAAATGATTTCAGAATATTCCTACTCCTAGTGAAATTGTTTGTACCCTTTGAATGAACTGTTTTTAGCAAATAAAATAAATATTGCAAAACAAGACAGCTGCTTGGCCAGTCTTCTATGTGGCTTTAGCTGTCCCAGATAGGATCAGCTTAGATCGTGACTTCATCTCAACCCAAGGTGTAAGTCTTATTATTTCTCTCAGTGGCAAAGACTGCTTTTCAAAACCTTTTCAAAATATGGATATTTGATTCTAACAGTTCTATACTACTTGTACCTCTGATCATCTTTGATCATTATATCATGGCTTACAATGTATTAACGCATCCTAAATATATCCCTCCCTCAACCCCCCCCCCCCATTACTGAGGTAATATTGGCTAAAAGTCAGACAGATATTGCTTTAAATTTTTTTATTGTATTCAATTAAGTCTTAAATATATAAATCTATTTTCTTTTCATGAAAATGTAGAGATAATGAACATGGACTAACAACTTTGTTTCCTGATTGACTAAGATGATTAATATTGATAATTAGATCTACTAACAGCCAACAATTAGATTAATTGAACAACCTTGTTGATCCAAAAGGCTCCTGAACACAATCGTGATGGATTCAAGGCTTGTGGCCGATTCATAAGCCATGTTGTGTACTCAACTGAGTTGTTATCAAGTTGTAATTAAGTCTGACATCACAAGTCATCACAAGTCAATAACTGTCCAATCACAAGTCAATTATAAGTCAATTACAAGACAATCCATGTCATATAGTCTCAAGCAACAAACCAAAGGTGTTGGAGATAATTGAACTGCTAGACAGGTTTCCATTGTTCATGCTGTTGTGTGACCTGTTTGTGAGTCAGTTGTAACTGATTGGATTCAAGCTCTTGTATGTAGTATCATGAAGTCTTTATTGAGAATAACATCAACAATAACAATGAAAGTACGCTGAAGGTTAATTATTAGTATCAGCATTGTTTATTCTTTCAGATCATGACATATTGCTTACAAAAATTCATTTAAAATACAGGCTTGATGTTATGGTTCTAAAGCAAATTTACAAGTCAACTAAGTCACAAGAACAAACAAACATGGGTCAACATTTTGTTTTTGTTTAACAATCCTGAATTGTACTAATTGTGGTCAATCTAGATTCATCCATTGGTGTGTTGTACATGTACTCTGTATGTTTTCATAACACTTAAACATTATTTCATTTTACTTTAAAAACAAAATTATCCATTCACTTTAAAAACAAAACTGCTGCCTTTGTACACACGTTTCTTTTTCAGACCCAACGCAGCAAACTAGCTTGTTTATGCTGTGCAGCTTTGCCTAAGTTTGATCCACATACATTAAAACAAACCTTAAAAAAATATTCTGCCATATTTTTGTTGCAATGTCCACAACTGTGGACATGAAGTTATAGAAATCGCTCACATTCTTATTTACAATCTGCTCATATGTAAGAGGAGCAAACCTACATGTAGCTCTAGCTCTTTGAATTCAACACATCTTGCAGCAGATAAAACAGTGATCCATCATCCTGGCAAAACTACAAAGCTGCCAACACTATACTACTTCGTTCACAAGTACACAAGGAATAACAAAACAGTTGTATATTACAAGAAAAAAACAACCCTATTAAACAAGTGTCTGCACATAATACAGACTTGTACAGCAGTCCACTAACCCTCAGTAACATGTCCAATTAACTGCCAGCAATAGGCAGATACCGCTGCATGCTAGCAGCATTATAGCTAGACTGAGTGGACAATATACATTGAGAAGTAATTGAGAGTACAAAACTGAACATGAGAAATTCATGAATAAGTTATAATTTCCCCCACTACATTACACTATGACGACAAAGTTATTTACCTAAATTAGAAGAAATAGAGCAATGCATATGAATGCTGAGCTGATGTGCCGATTATCTCAAGTGGGCGCCATTTGGAGCGAATATATTGGCTAGCTACATGCAAAATGTCAAGGCAAAATGTATTGATATACAGAAACCCAACTATGCCAAATCCTACTGCTCAAGTTACCATGGTTACATGAAATCTATAATCAAAAACACACACATTACATCAAAGTACATGTAGCAACTGAAATACAGAAAAAAAATCATTGTTGACTTGTAACTCTACTGCAGTGCATCCATACAGGTGCTGTAGTTATGTGGGCCCATGTGCTTTAACAAATATAATAAACACACATTAAAGACGCTCTGAGAATCTGTTACAAAAATATTACCACTTAATAACTACCTAAATGGATGCACTAAATGATACAGTCCAACTGAAAATTACTAGTTGGTCAAAACTACCCCCCCCCCCCAAAAAAAAGGACTGTAATTTTGAAAAAGAAATGAGGACATTCCATGGAAATTCCTGCATACTGCCAAAGGGCTGTAAACAAACCAAATACTAGCTTCCATGGCATGTAAAGCACTGGAATCGCTCTGATATATACATGAATGTACTACTGGGAGTGTGGCATCAGCATTGCTTGTTGATAAACCCTGGTGGCATATCCCAGGCAATCATCATCTTGATGATTGATTATATCCATATAATGTTCAGGACATCACAATCACTGCAACTTGACTGTTATGTCAAACTGAGTGGCAGCGCTGTATTATATACGTGTACACCTTTTTTGCAGAAGCTGAAGAATTGTGACATCAATGTCAAGTAGAAATAAGTCAAAGGTTACAATGTCCAATGTACAAAATAAAACAAGATGAAAGAATTTATCAATGTTGAATGACAATATTTAATTGTGTAAAATAATGAATGACTTTGTAAATTGATCTTCCATTCATATGTATGTCAGTCACCAGTAGCTCTTCATTCGTATGATCAACATTTTGATAGTGACACTTGTTTTGCTTAAAGTTAATTTGGTTTATTCCAAATCTTGTTTCTTACAATCATGGTAAATTGAAGCATGCTAGATATTTTCTATGACTCCTTACAATGTATTACTCAGAGCTAGACTGATATCAAACAGACACATATCTATTAAGGCATGCAACCAAGTAACCAAACAAACAGGACATTCCAAGCTTTACAAGACTTTATACAGCGTTTTTCAATGTTTATAATGGCATAAGTGTGAAGTGAACAACAAGGAAATCAGTTGCATGCCTGTCTATTACAGTTTGCATATCTTGATAGAATCTTGAAAATTAAAAAAAAAAAAACATAAAAAAAAAAAATCAAACATACAAACTAACTTCGGCAAATTCGATTAAACATTAAATGTCACGGCCAGTGAAGTGTCTCTTCCTTCTGGAACTCAGACAACTTTCCTGATGATCTGCTATTTACAACCATGGATGCCACGCAGGATCCATACGACATAGGTTGTCTGGACTGTTAGCTGCTACTAGTGACTAGACTGAGGGGCCAGGCATGGATGGCTGCTATAACAACCATGGATGCCACGCAGGATCCATACGACATAGGTTGTCTGGACTGTTACATGTAGCTGCTACTAGTGACTAGACTGAGGGGCCAGGCATGGACGGCTGCTATAACAACCATGGATGCCATGCAGGATCCATACGACATAGGTTGTCTGGACTGTTACATGTAGCTGCTACTAGTGACTAGACTGAGGGGCCAGGCATGGATGGCTGCTATTACAACCATGGATGCCACGCAGGATCCATGCGACATAGGTTGTCTGGACTGTTAGCTGCTGCAACTAACGTACTCACTTTACTCTCACCTCCTTCAAACTGGGCCAAGTCTGTAGTCAAAAACAAAAGGAAAATTAAAAATTGTTTCATTTCAAACAAGATGAGACATACTCTGTGCATCAAATTGATAATCATATACAGTCGGCTCTTTTTTTACAAATTTGGTTAAATCAAAATTCTGGTTATCACAAAAATGTATCCTCAGTCTTGACTGAATTATGCATACTCCTAGGAACACGGTCAATGAGAAGTTTCATTTTAGACATACATTTTTATCGACCAAGTTGCATGAAATATCATGGTCTATTACAGAAGTACTAATTAATTCAAAAATCTGATTGATAAAAACAAGAGTAGGATTTGATACTGATGTGCCAGGCAGCTGACAATACAGATTGACTAGGAGTACACTGTACAGCAAGTTGGACTGAAGACCACTGGTTGGCAAGTGATTGATTCATGACATATATTGCACCTGACACAAATAATTCAATGTAAACCTCTCTGGTCAAACAACACTCAAACTCAACACAAAACTCAGTCCTGTCCCCTACTGTACACTAGTCAAATCATCTTGTGTAAGTCTGAGTGGTGTTTGTCAATCCATGGTTAACCATTGATCCTGCTTGAACTTGCTGACATGTTTATATATTTGACAGCTGTTACAATGGAACTCAAGAGTTAAAGTTTAAGTGAAGGTCACATGTACATGACCAGCAAGATGTGCGAAGTCTGAATGCAAACCATGGTCATGTACTTACTCTGTAGTCTTGTCATGATGGCACTAGCAGCTTTATTGACAGTTGATATGAGTACTTCACTGTCCATGTTAGATGGTTGGGACCCAGGACCACTAGCGTCATCTTGCTTTTGCTATCAAGAAAACACAACAGAACCTCATCAACAAACACAAACCCAAGCATCTTGATGCTAGTCTTGACATCAAATACAAGGAAGTCATCCGCAACTCGTATTTCAAACAGTACTTGGTTCAGCCTTTATTTAAAAGAAAGTAACACGGTCTTGTGAAATCATATGGTGTCATGTTATTTTAATAGTCGACATGAACACTGTGAAAAAATTACAAGGCAGATGTTAGCACACTATGTACATACAGCCAACAGGCATGACTTATCATGTCATATCATATACACAATCAAGTGTATGATTCATTCATTTGGATCACAGGAAATCAAATCCTAGCCATTACACAGGGCTTACCAGGGTATTCAATATAAATGGGACAAACCTGGTCATTTCATCAAGGTATCAGCTTAGACTTCAATCTTTAATGTAGAATGATGACATTGTGTACTGTTTAAAATAGTTTTTCCGTTGTCTATGTCCAAAGTGTAGACTGACCTTTTTGTCCCAAGCGATCATTTCATCTCTGAGGATGGCTCGTAGTAGTGATGGTGTCTGTAATGAAGGCTGTACAAAGCATCGAGCTGATGCTATCATACAGGCTGTCAGGACTCCATTGACTCCTACAGTAGTCAGAAACTCAGCTATGTTGGGTGTCAAACGGAATGGCACTGGACGATTGGCATCTAGCTCACCTGTCATGCACAATAGGTACATCAATTATGCCATCTATTTCAATGCAAATCTACTATTCAATTGCTGTGAAAAGGAGACAATCTGAATTATTCTACAGCCTCATGCCATGATATAGATATATGTAGATGAAGTATGCAGCTTTGTAATGGGCCTGATTCACAAGCCGGCCATATTTGATTGAGAGTGCAGCAAAATCTTTATTTTTGGAATTTGTGTAGAGAAAAGAAAGCAATGACGTTAGGAATTAATACCAGTCTGCTCTGATGAATCATTTAAAATTTATGATTAAACATACCCTGTTTTAAGCTACATTTAAAAAAGAAAGAAAGTGAGGCCATAGTGAATAAATAGTCTGGTACCATCCCATTCAACAGTTCACAATTTATGAAATACATTCAGGGAACTCGACAAAAATGGCCAACTTGTGCATAAGGCCCATGGTGTCACATGACAAGTCACATGACAAGTAACAGGTGATTCACAGTTAGCAAAGAATGCCTATGTTACATTGCATTTGAATAGCATGTGACTTGACTTGAGATAGGATGACTGTATCCCGAGTGACATTCAATAACAATACACAAACGCATGTTGCATTTCATTCTTCAGAGCTGTAAAGAGAACGATGGATGAGAAGGGATCCACATAAACACTGCTGCCTTACACCCATGTAAGGAATGACAGTACGTTTCCTACCTGTAGCATCATCCATGTCAAATCTGAAGTAGAAGATGGAGAGAAGTCCCGAGTTTCGTTCCACTTGAATGATCTCAGGATTCAGACGTGTCAGATGCATGACAAACTCCACCAATCCTAGCAATGCTAGCTGGGTGGTGAACTGAAACATGCAGAAATCAAACACAAGGTCATGTACATGTATCTTCAAAGGGAGCCTCTTCAAGGTTACCTTGTTATTCCAACATTATGACCAATTCATCAGCTTGATAAAGCCTAAAGCCATGGACTTCCTTCCTAGAGGCCATCCTAAACTTGCCAGGTCTTGGACTTTGGCAAATTTGAGAGTGTTATGTGTACATGTTTGGTAGCACAGACTTTAAAGGAACCAAAACTCTTTTAGAAAATAAAATGAATATGAAGATTAGAAGCCCTCAAAAACCCTTTGCCCATCATCCAATGTCCTTGTTACAGGCAGCTGCATGCATCAACTTACTTCATGGTCTGTGCAGATGTCAGTGGTGCGGGGTTTACAGGGGTTATTTGATCAATACAAACACTTTTGTCATGACCACCAAAAAAAGGAGAAATTGACAAGGAAAAAGTTCAACAAAGGAAGAATTCACAACTAACAAAGGTTTATAAATTCTGTATTCCAAATCAACAGAATAATGATGACAACAAGGACTAAATGCTCAGTTGAGTAGGTTTATGGTGTAAATCGAGGACACACATGTGCAACACCATCAATGAATTAAGGACAGAAACCAAATCGAGGACTCCTCGGTAAGAAAAAGTGTACAAAACCAATGAGAGCTGTTGCAAAAAAGTTAGACTATAAACAAAGGAAAAGGGAAGAAGAATAGAAAATCCTTGATTTACACCATAAACAAACGTGCTGGGGTCAGTGAGTTTGTTTCTGCATTCAATGGGGACGTTGAACAATAGAGGACAATTGGGTCCCCAATTCCCGAGAGGTCCCCAATTGGAATTCGTGTACAAAACATATGGGAGGTCTTCCTAAAAAGTACAAACAAAAGAGGGACAATAGGGGGTCCCCGATTGCAGGCAAATACACACTTGGGTGTGTGTGCGTGAATCTATAAATCTTTGGCTTACTAACGCCACTTACCATCTTACGGAATGCAAAGTAGTCAGTAGCATCAGGGAATGTCTGTACCACCCATTCCTTCAGCATGCCTTTAGGTACTGTATTAGTCTGTACTTCCTTCAAGACATCACGCAGTACCTGATGACTGGCCTGAGAGCCACGGGACTGCACCGTTGCTAAGCGCTCATAGTAACGATTGATTGGTGCATCATACTCTACCTGGTGCTTGGCACAACGCTATCAGAACAATAACAAAACAAAAGGTCAATGCTTCCAACAGCGATGTGCATTTATAGATAGATCTTTACATTAGGGCGTGGTGGGTGTGTAGATGACACCTCAAGTCAACTGCAAGTCATTCTATCCAGGTTAACAGCACTTTATGTATATTCCTGAGATATTTTCCATAATTCCGTGAGGAATATTTTCACTTTAACAAGTTTGCCCGAAAGTCAAGAGGTTGGGTAACACAGCCAATTGTTATTGGCTGGAGAGGTGTATAATATTCACACTACGTTATCACTAAAAAGCAACCACAGCCAGCCAGTCAGTCAAACGACACAATCACAACATGGACACATGGCACAAGATGTACGTATGCCAAACTGGCAAAAACCTCTCCCTTGCCGTTAATTGTCAAATTCCCTGAGATTTTCCTGATTTCTTTTTTTCCCCCAAATTCCATGACCCTTCTCCAACTGGAAAAATGGAAACTACTTTTCAAGGTTTTTTGTAATTTCTAGAGTGGCTGGCAAGCCTGTCTATTCTTTGAATGGTCTTATTGTCAAGTTGAGCTACCCTGATGTATTTGACGATGCATCTTGTGCTTTGTTTGGCAATCCCATATTGCCCTTTCATTGAGGGGGCTTGTGAATTCTTGGCTTTGTCTCTGTTGTCTGCTTCAGGCTGTAGCTTTGTGATTTTGGTCGCCTGACTGACAGACAGTAATACAATATTAATCCATATCTGCTTTAGAGACACCAAATCCTGGTGCCACGCATGAAGAGAGCGCTTTAGTTAGTGTATGATTTTTTGTAAGGTTTGAACATAACATGATCAGTACCACTCTTGTTTCAGACATAAAGATAAAGCCATAGAAGACCCTGGGAGTTTCTCAAGCCCCCTGAGAGCAAGAACCCTGACAGCATGTCTATGTACCTGTTTGTAGATGTCTAGTAGAGATAATGACGATGGAGTATCTTCAATCAGTCTCATCTGAGGAGATACAGCTACCACCTTGGGAACTGTAAACTGTAGCTGCCTCTTGGCCGTCTCCTACAACAATCAATCAAGCGAAGAAATTCACATGACAAGATTCAACTAGACCAAGGCTTCATACATACACTGAAGCATCATAAGTAACAATCAAATAAGCAATACAATGCATGATATCTATGTATCCTTTTAGTGTTGCCATGCATCAGCACTGTGTGGGATTTCACAAGACTAATTTGAGGACACACTGTGTGTGGGTACTGGTTGGTGCATGCGTATGGCACTGAATGGTATGACCATTTTCACAACTCAATGAGAAAAAACCATAGATGGTCTGAAAACACCACAATGAAAACACCCAAGTGTGAACTCATTTGTCACTACTGCTACTACAGAGTCTAACAACCAGGCCAGCTAATGCCAACAGAAACAGCACGTAGCATGTGCTAGTCACATGTTTGTACGCACAGACAATTCTTTTTGCTTAGCACTGAAGTGAGCACTACAATCAACAATTCCTGACTGGTTAATATTCACCCTTTCTTGATTTCCAAGGCACAAAAATTGACTGCCACTTGGTAGTGTCTTTAATTTAAAGTAACTGTTTCATTTTTGGAAAGGAAAACCAAAACTCCTTGCAACAAAAGACCCATAAAAATGACCCAGGCTGGTGTTAAGATCACAGTAAATTACTTGTCACTTTTGACAAACAGGCAACGTCATATAAACTTGACTTATATCAACCAACAGATACAAGAAATGGAAATATAAAAAAACAAGTCAGAAATGTGTTGAGAGTGAACCTTTCTCTTGGCCAGGAAGATGTTGAGCATTCTGAGTAGCTGTAGTACACGTTCCTCTCGCCTAGATTCACCCATAGATGCGTCATTGACCACCAGGTAAGGATAGATCTGAAACCAAAGCAATAGGCCAGTCAGTAGGGAGAATATCATTACCAATACAGTAATAAAACAGCTTCAAAAGAACATTATTGATGTGCCAGTTACTTATCGCATGGTCTGAGCCCAATTCTGCCCAGTTCTGAGCCCTATTACATGGCACTGCTAATTTCTAAGCAGTAAGCACAGCAAAATGCATGCTAACCTCAAAAGAAAAACTGCCGAAATTAATGACTTAACAATAGCAATCTCCATGCGCGTGCAACCGTAAGCACATCCACGCCATGAAAAATTGTGTTATAGTAAGCACAATGTTTCTGCTAACTGTTAAGCAGTGTTATGAATTTGGGCCTTGGTCAATGCTTTTGAAGTCTTAGGGAGAGGATTTTACTATTCTTTTTGAGCAAATAAAACAAACAAAATTTCTACAATATTCCGTTGTAAAATTGGAAGTTGAAAGTATTGGTTGATAGCACAAGATAATCAATTGAGGATGGAATCATTGTAACTGTGTAGACCTACCTTGCCATTACTGCCTCTGATATACAGCCTTCTAGCTGCTGTGTTGTGTTTATGGACTATTTCTACCCTCGGCATGAAGCGAGCTATCTTGACACTGTAGTGACTGTGTCGTGGTGTCAAGTATTCACCCGGAAGCTCAACATCTGCTGTGCTGGAGGAGAAATTGCTCAGGAAACGGCAGTACTCTTCAATTAAGAAGAATCTAAACAAAAAATTAAAATTAAAAACCAAGAAATGAATTCCAATCTCAAGTTCTTGCCGACATATTACCCTAACCCTCCAGGTTCTTTTGATCAGAAACCCTATCCACTGCAACAACATGCAAGAGTTGTCAAAGTGAGAAGCTTGTCCAGTGTAACAAGATCTGGCAAGTCAACCATCATGAGAGCAAACAGCCTTGGAACTTACTCCTAATGTCACACAATTAGCACATTATGCTGCTGGTGTTGACTACCCAAAGTAACAAGGTCACACTGATCGGTACACCTGGTGCACTTGTTTTGTCTGGCAGGGTTTGGGTTCAAGAAATTAAACAGCAATAATTTTGTTCAAAATAAGAAGGTCAATGCAACCAAATCAATACAAATACGTTTAGCTTGCCCCATCCTCAGCAAATCAAATCAAATTATCATCTACCTCATTGTGCAAAACCAGATTAAATTCACCTCAATGTAATATGATCTGACCTCAGCCCTCAGCCACCCAACTTGGATCCAACTAATGACCCACGACCATAAAGTCTGAGTCAAACACTTAATTTTGTTCACCGAATGCAGTCAATCCCTCACAAGCGCTGTCACGCCATCTTGGTGGTACAGACTGCTAGCAACAGAATAAATCAAATCTAGTCTTGGGAACGTTGGCAGCTTGGACCAGAGGAATTTAAAGCATACCTAACATGCATGCTTTAGCTTCAACAGTGTGCAGGTGAGGTATGGTCAGAATATCTCGCCTCCCATTGCCCAAGTTCTCGAGACTAGATTGGACTGATTTTGTTGATAGCGCCCTCTACCACTGGGGCAGCTTGACTGGTTGCATTGGGAGAATCAATCCAATTTCAGTCTTGGGTCAAGACTAGTGCCATGCAGTTGGACTCACTTTGGTAGCAGCTTAGATCTAGTCTCCATCACTTTGATCCATTTCTTCAGTTTAAAGATCAAGTTATGCAGCTTCATAGCACCAGGCAATGAGAAGTCAAAGTCTGTTGTGAACTGTGGTTTTAACTTCTGGAAGACCGGATCCTGTGTGGTGGCTTGTACACGCTTGGCAAGAGACTCTGATGCTGCACTGGAGAATGTGGTAGCTACACTGCTGACATTCTCAATGCCTACACCAAAGGTAGTCACAAGTTTCTTGATGAAGCTGAGAGTGTGTGGAGTAACCTTAGCCTCAACAACTAGGGAAGAAGAATGGATGGAGGGTACGATGGTTAGACCTGTTCAAAAAAGTCAACTTCATTCACATAACTGGGTTGGTAAAATTGAGCTTAAATAGATGCACACTAACTTGTCAATATTCAGTTATTTATCACATTAATCTAAAAGGTGACCAATTAATTCCAAACTGAAATGAACAAGATGTCTAGAAGGGTCAATTTATTGACATCCTAGATTTGCAATATCATGCACATACTTCAGCAGTTAGACTACATTGAACATACGTATTTCTAAACAGAAATTCAAGATATTTAGCACCTATTATTGTAAATGAAGGAGTATTGGTTGATAGGATTGTCAACTGTCCATACTTTACCTGCTCCTCTGTTCTCAAAGGCAACAGCCTGGCATTTAGCTAGTGCTAGTCGCAACTGTCTCAAAACTTCTTCATTCCAAGTCTCTCGAAACCAAACCATCTGCAAACAGACAGGATTCAACAGACAAGCCTCATTCACTCGTATGTATGCATTCCTTATACTGGTGTTCTAGACTTGCACTAACCTAAATAATGCCAAAGGTTTCCATTTAGTTTAATATTTGAAATGTGTAGGAGGAACTACAAACAGAATATGCCAAAGATCAACTATTGCAATAATACAACACGGCACTTGTGGGTCTTAAATGAAAGCCAAACTTTATTTCCACTGACTGCAAAGTCACTTGTAAATGTTTTGGTTCAGTGCAACTCTTTTATATAAGAGCATGAGGTCAAAACATTCGCCAATTTGTTTACCAGTGAGAAAATCAGGTTTTGCAGTACAGTGAGGCAAAGGCAACATTGAAGGGGTGGTTGGTTTCTCTTTTTCAGGTGAACCTGAATCCATAAGGACTGTTTTACGTATCCCCCATTTTTGGGTCTATCAACGGTCTATCAAACGTCTTTGAAACCTATTTTCATCCTGTTTTATTAGTTGACTTCTGGAGTTGTTCTTAGTCGCGCATTGATACTTGCGAAAATGCGCGCTATAAATCGTGTTATTATTATTATTTATTATTGACTGTTCATTCACTGTAACATAACAGTGTGATTCTTAAATGCCCTCTCCTCAAAATTTAGTTTTACAACTTTAAGCAGGACAAGTTCTTTTCAGAACTAAATATCTTCTAAGCAGTAGTTATTACCACATGGTGTTACTGCAAACCGAAACGATAACTTTAATTTAATTGGCAGTCCAGATTTCCATTACTGAACTCAGTACCCAAAGTGTTATATACCATTGGAAAGCTGTTGTTCTGCACAATCCATACTTAAAAAGTCTGACTTAAAGTTCATTTTGTTGTGTCGGATCACGTATGTACTTGTCAAACCAGACTCAGCCAGTTTTCTTGGCATTGCATGGCAACTAAACCCTGTGGTAATATGGGAAGGTACATGTTATAAAACACAGGGTAATATCTGATAGCAATCACTGAAGTGTCTTGGAGAGTCTGGTAAAGAAAATATTACAACACACAATGAGAACTGAGTAATGAGAACTGAGTAATGAGAACTGAGTAATGAGAAGCGAGTGTACTAACCTGATCAACAATGCCTTCCAGTGATGAGAGTAGTATCGGATGTAAATCTCTCTGTACCTGCATGATACGACTGCATCTAACCATAGGTACAGAGGCTCTGATAGGACCAGGATTGGAGGCGGAGCTTGCTCCTAGCTGGGAGGAGGAGGAATGACCAGTTGTGCTGGTACTGGATCCATTGGTATCTGGGAAAGCAATCATGGCCACATATTCACACTACAGAGATCAGGATATGGATTTATACTTCTTAAGTTACTTAGTTACAAGCCGATCATCCCGTAGTGAACCCTAACTCCCTTGGCATATTGCCAGGAACCTAGCCGCAATCCTCCAAATCCTCCACTCTGCAGTAAACCAATGGCACAGTCTTTGTAATTTGACTGTGTGTAATGTTCAAGCCCCATCCAGTCCCATGTGAAAGTGACTGGAATCTTCCTCCCTCAATCATCCCCCCTGACACCTGCAGCCGATTTCACAAAAAAAACGTGTGTAGCTTGCGCCATGCGAAAGAATTACGCAACAAATTTGTTGCGCAGCTGCGCAATAAACTTACAATCGATTTCACAAAACTTGGCGTAGCTGGACGAGGATAAAAACAACATTTACGACAGCTGTTTGTGTGTGAATTTGTTCGTTCATAAAACAGTCATTGGATCACCTCAGCCTGCCATTTTAAAAATTCTTTTGTCCGACTTTCTTCGGAATCTTTCGGCAACTCTAAAAATTACGTTACGAGTAAAATAGAAATTCATTTACTTCAAACATAACGTAGTGAGTGTCTTGTATCAACCTTGATAAGTTGTGCAATAACATGCTCCATGACAGTCCCGATTTGCTAGTAAAATAGGTCATTTTCAGTCGCTACGCCATAACTTACACCACCTAAAATGATTGCGCAAGTTACGCCATAATTTATTGCGCAAGTTGTGGACTTACGCACTATCCGACTATCGTGAAATGTGTCACAAGTGAAATAAATTGTGGCGCAAGCAGAGTTGCGCCATTGCGTAAGGTTTCATGAAATCAACTGCTGGAGGATTGTCAAGGATGTGAGAGGGTTAGATTTATAACCGTGAAAATACTTCACTGTATCAGTGACTCTTTCACACAGTTGCTTATGTGATGATTCCTTGTCTGTTTTACACAAATATCAACATGGACCCAGTCATACGTGACATACATCACATGAAATTCTGGCCAATTAAGGTCTTTGGCAAATCCAATGAATTTGAGGTCAGCAAGTTTCTGTGCTTGGTAGCACCCTGTAGTGTGGCAGGTCACACAGTACTACTGATATCCTACATAGGATCCATAGCAGTAACTTGTGTCATACCTGTTGAGGTTGTTGCAGTGGATGTGATAGTAGATATAGATGTCGTACTCGTTGACTGAGCTGTGGTAGATACTGCAGGGGTCTGTGTACTGCCTTCTCCTGCCTTGCCTACGGAGGAGTTCCTACGCAGGCCTCCTATGTACTCACCACTTTTAACTACGTTCACACAAAAAAGTACAGAATTTACAGCTAGAAAGCACATCATTTTTTTTATATCAAACTATATCTGATAGATGTTGTTAATATTAAAACTTTGATGGTCACTTTTACATTTTTATCAAAATATAAATGATCTTGATTAATGTTTGTTTATTAAAGTTGCATTTTCCATGTTATTTTCAAATTTCATCCCAAATACCGATTTCTTTTTCTAAATTGCTATTTTTCCACCAATACAATAGAGTTAATCAGTTCTTAGTGAGACATCGACTGAAAAAATATCAGCCCATGTTAAAGTTGTTGAATTATTAAGTTACAATTTCAAATTGTAAAATGAGTAAAAAAAAAACCCAAACCCAAATGTTGGGACCATTGTTTTAGTGACGTTCTGCATGAAGGGGTTTGCCCCGGTGTTTCTGGCAGTGGCTGCAATATGCGCCGCAGCACCTTGTAAACTCTTATAAGGTGCTACATAATGGGTCTCATATTTCTCATAAACTTTATTTACCTTTCTTTAATAATAGACATATCTCCAGCGCCTTGGGTACCTAATTGTTGGTAGATACGTGCGCTATATAAGACTCCGATATTAGTATTATTAATATGTAACACTTTCAAAATCTAGGATATGAAAGCCCAATTCATATGCTTTCTTTTAGTACAAGAATCATTCAAATCACTCATGTACTTTTTAGGTTACGGACTTTAAAACACAACCAACGATTTAAAGTTCTGTCCACGGATCACAAGAAGGTAAGTGTTCTTTCAGCAAAACAAAAACACATCACATAGGGTGTGTGAATTGTTTTCGTTTTGCTGAAAGAACGCACACTTTTTTGTGATCTGCGGACAGGACTTTAAAACGGTGGTTGTGTTTGAAATTCCGTAACTTGAAAAGTACATGAGTGATTTGAATGATTCTACTAAAAGAAAGCTTATGAATTGGGCTTTCATATCCTAGATTTTGAAAGTGCTACATGCAGAACTTCACTTAAACAATAGTCGCGACATTTGTGTTTCGCTTTTTTTGACTCACCGTGTATATTGACACCTTTTTGCATTTCCATCAGGTCATCAAACATGAACTTTTGAAGTATTTCATGTGAACAGTTGTCAAACAATGAAATTTCACAATCCAATACCGCGTATAACAGCAATAATTGGTACCCTCCTAAGAGACATCACTACTATGACAGCAACTATTAGTACTTACATCTTTCCCGATGCTCTATCTTCAATGTCAGGTAGAGTGTTCTGATTGGGAAGTACAGGGCTTGAGGATAGACTCTGCCAACATTCATGAGTACATTGATGATTAGATCTCCTTCTGAACCAACCAGACACGTCAGCAGCTGAGGTATCCTGTCCAAAAAAACAGTCAAAGAAGAATGTATTCATGACTACACACTCAGCTTATGAGACACAGAGATATCAGCTGTTGAATGATACCTGATACAAAATCTCTTTAACTTGTATAGCCTTTCACTGCTGTTTGCTTGATGCAACTTAGCATATAAATCACAGGCATGTCATTTGATCATTCATTAATTAGTTTCTTAAATTGGTGGGGGGGGGGGGGCAAATATAAACACTGGCTTTGTATGAATGTCCCAACATTCCACTTCATGAATGTACTTAAAGCTATAGTCCATCATTTGCAGCCATCCGAAAAGTAACTGGCGTAATTATTGTTGAAAAACATACTTGGTTGAAAGATAGTAAGGGGACTAAACTCCCTGTGAAGTTATTCTTTCTGGCAAGCTGTCATTTTGAAGTAATCAACGAAATAAGGCCTTTCCAGTGGTGCGTCTTAAGACGCACCGTAGGAAATTTAAATTAGTAGTTCGTTTTGTTATTCGGCAAAGCGCGCGCAAGCATTGGCACCACACACACGTGCGCGCGGGTGCTATAATTCGTCGGATCAGTGCGCGACATCGCGTATAGCTGCAATTCAAAACAATTCAAAACATGATTCAGCAACTTTTGATTTGAAATTGAGATCCTAGAAAGCTGTTTTTCTCAAAATATACAGCTAAAGCTGAGCTGAAACATCATCAGGTTAGTTGTTCAGCACCCTTCATTAGATTTTGAACGGTTTTGTTGCTTCAAACGAAAAAAAAAGCACAAATTACAAATGATGGACTATATCTTTAATGAAAACTCCCCAAATAAGGAACAGGTTAGCATATATATTGCCCATTTTTCAGCCGGACTGCCTCAGCTGACTGATGCATCCTATCAGACTCTAGAAAGTGATCATCTCAGTCGTATATGAAGATAATCCTGATTTCTATGCACATTACACACACTGGAATAAGCTCAATATTGGCATAAATAATGAGATTGATATTGGTTATGAAATTTGCCCAGTCATTTATTCCTGCTGAGCATCCATATGGTATATTTATGAATTTTAACAAATTGCTTGCCCAAGAAATGAGCATGAAACTTATTGCCTTAATACTATGGTATTACACCAATGTGCTATGACATCTGATCCTATGTATCAGCTCATCATATTCAGGGCATGCCAGTTTGAGCCAATGGGCTCGCAAATTGAAAAGATATATGCAATTAGAACAAATGTAATTGTTACCATGGCAACCACTGGATTGGTGGCACTCCCACGGAGTATTTGTCGACAGCTTCAGCCAGTGGGTGTGAGTTCTTATCGTCGTCGTAGGTCAGTAGCCATAAGACTTTGGCAAGATACTTGCGGGATTTGGTCTCATTCTGATGGCGACAAGCGTGCAGGAAGCACACAATGGCAGACACTCCAACCTGCGTTTGTCTGGGACGGACAACAAGTCTCAGTATAATGCTCATGTCAAAGGAAAAGAGTAGTGTCAAAACTTGTCAAACAGGTCTACCACGACAACAAGTCTACCACGGAAAACAGGTCTACCATGAAAAGAGGTCTACCATGAAAACAGGTCTACCATGAAAACAGGTCTACCATGAAAACAGGTCTACCATGAAAACAGGTCTACCATGAAAGCTGCAAAAAGTATGAGATTGGGAGCCCTGTCAATTTGTTAACACACATCTCATTAAAAATGTGCGAATATAAATTTGCAATCACAACCGAATAGGGACTTGCAAGTTCAGAATCTAAATCAGATGCATTTTGCATTTTTATCCACAATTTCAGACATCAGCTTGAGCTTCTAGTTGAACATCAAGTATATGATAATAAAGCTACCTGTCTTTGCAGTAGATTTGCTCCAGATAGTCTCCCCACAGAGCCCAAGCCTTGACTAGCGTGTCATGCATCTGAACTGCTGCTGAGAAGGCCTTGTTAGCTTCATCAGAACGGCTACAAAAATATACACAATAACAGAACAAATTACTTATATTGAAAAACTATTAACCCAAACCCTCCTTAACTGTTCAACATCAACCTGGCAGTGTTAGCTAATTTTGAAGGATTGAGGTAGGTATAGTCCAAGTACTTTTACATAAGAAGGCTGGATGCCAGTATTGCAGTCAAGTCCAGTCACAAGTCACAAGTAACGGGATGAAGACAAAGGAATGCTTTTGTCACAGTTCATTGAAATAACCAGTGACTTGACTGGAGACTGAAGGAATTGGGATGGACTTGTGATGGATTTGACTACAACACTACTGGATGCCATGCAAATAAGGTGCCATGGGAAGATTTGAGGAGTCAGGAAGATATACTCAAACCATCATTCCTTTTGATAGTCCTCCATGCTCTGCATTGTTTCACACTTGAAGATTTGTGGAGGATTCAAGAAGGTCTCCAGACAAAATGCTTGAGGAGTTAAGGTTAAACTATCTGATTTGTTTACATTCATCTTAACCAGCAAACCACACTAATTCTTTGTTTACATTCATCTTAACCAGCAAACCACACTAATTCTTTGTTTACATTCATCTTAACCAGCAAACCACACTAATTCTTTGTTTACATTCATCTTAACCAGCAAACCACACTAATTCTTTGTTTACATTCATCTTAACCAGCAAACCACACTAATTCTTTGTTTACATTCATCTTAACCAGCAAACCACACTAAGTTTGGAATTACTTCCTTGACAACTAGACAAAACTGAGAGAAGAAATTTCAAATGTACAAACCAGAAAAAGGTAGTGGAAAAAAAAATTGCCAAAATGACATATGAATACCCTCAAGCAACCTCCCTCCCAAAAAAACAACTCTTATTCTCCAGCAAATTTGGTTATGAACTGCCACTTCTTCATCTAACTTTTGTGTCAACGAAAGAATAAATAAGAATTACTGTATCACATAGAATCAGTCCCAATGCTTGTCAACAAACACATACCTGCCAACTTGAGCCAGGAACATTCCCTTGAGAGCATAGAATTCAGCCGTCATCTCTCTAGTGAAGAACTTCAAATTAGTGGATTCAATCACCTCCAAGCCTTCCTGTAGTTCCTGCTTACCCATGGTGCTGGCCATTTGTAGGTAACATTTGACTTGTTGTCGGATCTTCTGAAAACAGTCTACAATAGGCACGCTGGGTATGGTGTGGATCCTGTACAGACACATATATCAGTCAATCAACCATATACTTGAAACTTGAACACTGAAGACTTCCTAATATCCATTTTTTCATGAGGGAATAAAGTATGTTTTAAAAAAGTACATTTGAAACCCGCTAGGGGTCTAGTCGTGGATAAAGGCCTGAGCCGAACGCATCCAGGCCCCCTTGTTTAAAACTGGCCAAACACATGTTTATTCCCATTCATAAATACCTTTCCCTCAAAAATCAAAGCAAGTCAAAAATTCACACTTTTCCGACCATTTCCCTCATGTGTTGTGAAACAACCCTCTGGCCATATCTATGGTACGTGCCTCACGCGTGTAGTGCTACAAATCTCCTTTGATGGAGATTGGTGCACACGCAGAGCGTACCGTCTGATGGGACGCAGAACACAGTAATGCAGGAGAAAGTGTTTAAAACCAGCCGGTGTTTTATCAGCTGTTAAAAACCACCCACGTGACGGGCTCTTGACCAATAAGAATGGGTAAACTGTCTTAGGTATTGATGAATTTACATTAAACTTCTTATAATAATTGAGAAGTATCAATGTTACCTGCTGAGAGAGTCCAGCGCTGGTCCAATCAAATGATGCTTACGTGCCACTTTACCATAGTTGATAATAGACTGTGCAGAAGCATGGACTCCCAACATAGCGTGCTGCTGCTGCTGTAAACAAGCATCATGGTCAACTGATTAGCTTAATGCAATCTAGCGAACTGTGATGTCTACACAAAGCAATCTTCCTATCAGTATTAGAGATGAGAGACAGGACTAGTTAATAACACTGTCCTCATGTTGTTAGTATCCTACAATGCCTACCATCCATAATGATCACAGCACAGATTTGTCTCTGAAACCAAGACAATCACACCAATAGGAACGTGCCATCAATATTCACCTCTTTAGCTAAAGCACTTCTTGAAGTCTGGTTACTTTCAAGGCCAGCGCGGCTCTTCTAATAGAAGGGAGAAACATTTACAATTCATCACGTCATACAGTTTGCATGTTTGAGCTGTTGTATATTGTTACACTGGGCAGGCTTCTCACTTTATCAAGTGTTGGACGTTGTCGTGTTTGGCAGGGTTTGTAGCCAAAATACCCTGGATGATTAGGATTGAAAAAATAAAATGAATCAATTCATTGGCATGCACACGATGCCAATGTCTACATACCATGTCCTGTGTATTCAGGTTGTCATAGGCACTCACGATAGCCTGGTAATGATGCTGCCTCCACATAAAGATATCACTCCAATGAGTCAAGTCATCAGACACCATTGGAAGTCGATTCCTGACAAGGATTCAAATACAAATTTCATTTCAATTGGGCCAAGATGACAAAAAGATCAAACAAAACAACTACCTATTTGCATAGGACTTGATGGCCACTCAGAATTATATTGTAAGAATGAAAAACTGAGTTCCTACAGAAATGCCTAAGGATTTAGCATAAAACCAGCATCATGGATTTGCAGGACATTCTAGTTTGGTGTATTTTCTAACCTCCATGTCTTGACGATGGCTTTCATATCATGAAGACTCTGATTGCGTCCTAGGTTGGCTGGTAGTAGACCCTGGTGGATTTGAGATGCTTCATGTAGTTCTATGATACGTTGTGCAGCTTGTAGCAGTGGTGAGTGAGCTTGGGTCACATAATGAGGCAGACGACGCCATTCTTTGATAGCTTGACTGCTAGAACTCTCAACAAGACGCTCAATCTACGCACAAGACAAATGCAACACACAAGTAGAATGTAAAAGTGACTTGCACTGGCTCTGAAGCTTGTTGCTAGTGTTACTCAACTGAAATCAGTCACAGCTTTCTAATTATGGATATATAGCAATATAGAGTAGATGAATAGCTAGGATCATCCATGTCATAGATTCCTTGTGAGTAGGCCTAGGCTGTTTTTTTCCATAATGATTATTATTATTACCAGTCACATTGCTGTGAATCTCCCAATCTGAACATGGATTAATCTGCAAGTCTACTTGAATAGAAAGCTCACCTGGAATCTGTTACTTGTGACAAAAACATGAACATGAATAAATACACATTTAGCATTCAACAATCGTTTTCTTTTGTACTCTCGTTAGCACTTTGAAAAAAAGCTGATAACTTTAGACAGCTCCCAAAGCCAGATTTTGATCAGAGGAATCTTTGTTTTGTCTTGTTAATGTTCAACATGTTTTATGTTTATCATTTATATTAAATCCAACTTAGTCATTTCTTTGTAAAGTTGCACATACATGTACATCAACTCTAGGTAGTCCAATCTGATATTACCATGGATAGATTCTTCTCATCAGGATGGCAGATTGCTATGAAACCTCGATACAAGTTGACCTTCCAATTCATCTCACGTGGACAACTCTGCTCCACCTGCAATATTGGGATATATAAAGACTTCAGTATCCTGTCAGTCAGAGTGGAACATTCACAAACCAATTTATTGAATCAAATACAAATGTACACTCTACCATCACAACCATGCCACTCAATAGCCTTAATGCAAAGAGGAAACAGGTATTTACTACTTACAACAAAGAGGGGAAAATGGCACTACAAAAACCTTTAACCTTTAATGTAACAGTGAACAGAGCAGAACTGTTCTGAATTTTGTGACATTACAAACACATTTTTACAGAGGCAATAAAACAACCTTTTCACTACAATTGAAGTATGGCAAGAGTAAAGCCTTCTCCATTTATAGTTTGTTTTGTAACGTGCCTGCACAACAGATGGTACTTGACATCACTTGTGAGAAGTCCTCAGGAGACACACTGAGGGCATGCATTGTTTTGCATGCGTTAAGGCCCAAAGAAGGCTTGACTGATGTTATTCTGAATGTACACGTCTTTGTATGAGTTCATTGCATACGGTGGGTATGTGTTCTTTGTAACCACTAAGGGTGTGCTTATACGTGGAGTACATATCAGAATGAAAGGACTGCATACCGACCTGCGCTAATGCCTCCTTCATTGCACTCCAGTTAGGCACTCTCCAAGCACTCTCCAGTACTAGATGAGGATTGGTTTGACCCTTAGCATTGCCATAGTCCATCAGTAGATCCCACTGACTCAGTTCCCGTGAGCAACGTACCCAATGCTGTTCCCATAGCTGATACTCAGAGAAGACAGCTGGTGCTGCAGGTCCTGCATTATGCTCTGCACGTGCCTTAGACATCACCTTCAAAGATCAAGCAGTGTTGTTCAAGGCAATTTGCAGCCACGCAAAAAAGTTGAACTAGCAAGTTATCATTACAGACCTTACTTCGTTTAATGATAGTAATGGATACTCCCTGTGAAGGGTTTAACTTTTGAAGAAAAAGACAAAGATGGTCATTTCCAAAGATGTGCCAACATCTTTGGAAATTCATGTGGTGGTTTCTTTAGATTGGTTCCCAAACCCCCTATGATCACTCTGCCTCTGGATATTTCTCTTTATATAACCCACATACAGATCCTTGCCATTTGATTGGTGGAACTCACATCACGTGACATTCGTTATTGCTCCCATTCACGCCGCGGCTCAAAAAGTACTATCCGCCCATGGGGAATGGGAAATACTATTCAACAGTTAGGATCATTCTTGTTCCATGACGCGGTTTTTGTGTGCAAAGGCATGCTGGTGTGCGCGTTCAGCGTTGCGCATAGCGCGTATTGTTCCAAAGAGCCAGCGCTACAGCACTGGGTTCAAACATTTTCCTGAAGGGGTGGTTTGGAAGAGAGAAATACATTTTCCTCCAGTTTTTATTGAAATAAAAGTTCAAATATATCGAATGACAAGGATCTATATGTCAGTTATATAAAACAAATATTGAGTGGCTTTAAATTGTAAAATGGGAGGAATATTATCACTCGGTAAAATCTGGACTTTTCCAGTTCACTCGGCAAATGGAAAAGTCCAGATTTTACCTTGCGATAATATTCCTCCCATTTCACGTTGAGCCACTCAATATTTGTATATTGATTAGCCACTCAGTTACTGACATGTAATCTCAGTTGGAGACATGGTGTACACATTACAAGCTACTCACCCCTTCATAAGCAGATTGAGCTTGCTCATAGAAACCTTGCTGCTCATAAGCTATTGCAGTAGCAGTTTCAGGAAACTTGCAACGTTTCTGCCACAGACCTGCCCACATGTCTTCCTCTTGTAATCTCTCATAAATCTCAGATAGCGAGTCCAATGTTTCCTGTTGGATTTGGAAATCATTAAGATCTGAAAATCCACTCTTTCACTAAGCTTTTTGTATCGTGCATGAACAAATCAAGGTATGATGTGAGTTTACAATGACATAATGTGAGTTTACAATGACAGCATGTAAAGGATACTTGTGTGGTTGATGCACACTGTGCCCTACTTGGGTTTGAGAATGATTCACCTAGGATTGCAGTGTCAGTCCCTGTAACTTTTATTCATATAATGTACAAATATAAAAAAGTACAAGGCAAGGGCATGCCTACTGCCCCTTCTCAGTAAGAGCCTTGAGAGGGTGCTTGTGCATAAAGCCGTATGAACAGGGCAATTTAATTTTACTTCTTGTTTCATACAGACTCAGGAGACAATTTCTACACTTCACAATTCACTATTGACTAAACACTGCATAGCTTTTGGAAGAATCTTACCTGTTGTGTAGTGGAAGCATTGTCTGGTTCATAGAAGTCATACACATTAAGTGTACGCGGTGGTCTGTGCTGAGTACTAAATCCACTCTCAATAGCACTCTGCTCTAACATGAGGGCTGAACGATGCCACAGATTGTGATTCCTGCCTAGATACTGTCAAGCAAATAAAACACTGCAAGTTACAATTGCAACAAGCCATCGGCTATGTACTAAGATATAACATAAAAGATCATCATTTACTTCAATCAACCACACACAATTATGAATAAGTACTTCTTATTTGAAGAAACAAACATTTGAAATGATGACACATCCACGTACTTAGACTCATGGATAATCAAGAAACCATCACTCTTCCCTTGTGCACAGGTTGTGCATGCGCATTCCAGGCTTCTGTGATCCTTTTGTGTACATCTTCTCAAAGTCTACGTGAACCTCAATTTTCAGAAAATGTGTCACATGCATGCGAGTATGGTGCCACCGATGCTATGGCTTCTACATGAGGTCACTGGATTATATCTTGTTAATCACAATACATTTTATTGAGACAACAAAGTACAAGCATTAAACTGTCATAAATGTAATACGTGAGATTAATGGTTGCAACATAATATTGCTTAACAGTACGTCTAAACTCTGCCTACATACCTTGAGTATACACGGCCGAAGCATAACAGGTGGTACACACAAGGATATAGCTTCCACGAATGTATTGATAACACTAGGAGTTCCATCCTTCTGATAGAGGTGACTGCCACTACACAGAAATGGGCTCAATTCCTGAGCCAACAGCTGTACACAAACAAACCATACTAAGGATAGTTCAGAGTTGAAATATAATGGTAACATTGTCATTGTTAAGCCTGGTTCACACTCGGCGTGAAAGTGAAAGCGAATACGAATTTGTGACATAATGGGGAGTATTCGCACTGCGAATTCGTAAAAGTTAAACACCTTTCAACTCGATGAATTTCGCAGCGAATGCTTCATGACGTCAAATTCGCTTTGCATTCGCATTCGCATGAAGTATGAACCGGGCTTTACCATAATATTTAAACTCATTGAACAAAAACAATTCCTGTGCACACACAACACTCACAACAAAACTGTAAATTATCGCATTGAAAACAGTTGCAGAAAGACAAACTATTTACATCCACACCATAGAATTCTAATGTACTGGTTAATGATGGCCAACTTACTGTTTGTTGTTTCTCATTCAGTATCTTCCACAGTCGACGGAAGAGATCTACCCAAAGCTGGTGTGTCATTTCTGTGTCACTGTGACAAAGCTGAGAAAGTGCCGTCAGGAAGTTAAAGGTCTGGAAATGAAAACAAAATGACATTAGTTTATTAATCAATCAGTATTTCAACAATCACATAGATTTATTGAGAGCTTATATTAGGAGGAAAGATGTCTCACCTGACAATCCACGGAACATTCTTTGACTTCAAATATTAATGTTTGTTGCCACAAGTTTTTTTTATATAACGCAATTAAATTGTGTAAAATTAGATATATTAATATAAAGAACAAGTACAGCATTGGCAGGAACTGTATTTGATTTTCAATATTTGATTACGGATGATAGTGGGAATTGTAATCCACAAATATAACCACACACTATTGATTGTATTGAATATACAGTAACATCAGTATTAGTTATCTTACACCAGCATTGATATGATTGTTTTACCTTAGCATCTCGCAATGACTCAATGAACTTGATGTCTTTGCTGATGAGCATCTGCAACTGTTGCTTCAAGTCACTGCTCTTCTTGCTGCTAACTGAAGCTGCTCCTCCTGATGTACTTACTCCCTCTGGATGGCTCAACTCTATGTCTATTTCGATATCCTGTATGTACAAAACATACTAGGTGTTACTTGCATCAGAAAAAAAAGAGGACACTTATACATCACACAGTCTCCAAATTTCAAAAGTTTCTTTAGCTAAAGCCCTTACATATTGTGACATGTGCCAGCCTCAACTATCCTAAATCATAAATATTTTGAAGTCATGTCTATTTGCTAATAGAGAGGTTTCACAAGTTAATGGATACAGTTAGCACGCTAGATAGGTCAGCACTTTGTGTGGTCTTGTGATGTCATACGCAACTCACTTTCCACTTCGCGTGTACACAACACGGATATATCACACACTAGTGTGAAACGCGTAGTAAATTGACAATTTTTAATCTCATTTATGGTAATTTATTTAAGCATTATGATTTGATTAGAGGATGAATTGCAGAACATATGCGTGCCATTTGTCTGCGTTTAAAAAGCAGAATTAGCCGCAGATACGGGGCTTTCATTAGAAGCTCCCATTTGGAATTACTGCTTGTATAGGTAACGGTTCCAATAATCAAGCATATGCGTACGCGTACATGATGCAAAACAATAGAATGGTTGATAATAGTTAAAGATAGCTCACATATTCGTTCGAAAGTGAAATCTCTCCAATAACAAATTTTAGCAACACACTTTTACCAGAAATATTAAAATGGAACTATTGTGCGAAATCACTGAAGAAACAGGCCAACACTACCCAGTTTTGAAATGTGATTTCAGTCCCACACACAGTGTACGTTGTATTTGATTTGACTGAACATGTGCTTACTTCTTCCTTGTGAGATTCCATATCAATATCCATAGGTTCCTCTTTGATAGTGACAGCCAATGAGAAGGTCTTCTTGTCTTGACTATCTGCTAGGCCAATGACTGAGGAGATGGATGGTAGCTGGGGTGTATTGGTACAGCTCATGGACATACCATTCACACTAACTGCCATGATTAACTGTAACAAAAAGGATTCAGTCATACATTCATGCTGTGACTGTCCTAAAGAACAGACTAAGGCCAAAAAAAGAAAGTCTCCGGTTTCTGGTATGCGCACGCGTCGCCGTAGCCATGCGCGTCGGCAAAATAAAAAAGTTTTTTTTTCAATGAAAGATGATGTCTCAAAACCGCCAAACTCACTGGTTTGACTGGAATTCTGCTGCTGCACAATTTTAACGTGTTTTTAGATGGGGTTATGATCGAGAATAAGCTTAATGTAGCCTCCCTGAACTCCCATATATTTGCACTAAGTTTAGTCGGGCACCATTTGCAGTCATCAGTCGACATTTGAAGCAAAAAAGTCAGGTAAAAAAAAAAAAAAAGCCGCGTCGCCGCACCACTATTTAGACAAGCTCCATACCAGAAACCGGAGACTTTTTTTTTTGGGCCTAAGGGCAGATTTTCTGGTTGCAACCACTGATCTTTACATATAGATCAGTGCTTTCAATGGGGTAGGTTACACTGCGGGCATACACCACAAGGTTTGTGTGCTTAGAAATTTGAGTGATTTTCCCAAAATACAGCACGATAATTCTGCTTTTTGACCAATCAATACATGAGTGGTTATGGTGTTATGGAGCTTGACCAGGACGTGGCCCTATAAACATGTCATTAAATGGTACAAATTTGTGAATTTTTCCATCACTTTCATAGTAACACAGGAGAAATCATAGGTTGGTTCTTTATTTCATTAATTCGGGTGCGGCTTTTCAGATGTTCTATAATGTACCATATCACAAGTTTGTATACTTTTTTTGCAATCTCTTATTACAGTTCATACTAGTTAAGCTTCCCTTGTTAGTACAGCGTAATTCAGGGAATGCAGATCACATATTTAAAGACAGTAAAACTGCTACAGTCAAAATCAAGATTTGCAAATCAAATCATTCATGCTGACTGCGTGTTTTAAACATATTTTTACTTGAAATTCAATTTCTGCATTATTTCTGTCGTCTGATGAATATTTACAAACTGGTTGTATTCCACTGTAATACACTCCATTGAAACATTATTTGCCTGGTATTCAGACACTCATCATGGCACATCCCTTTTTCTACCAATGCGTCAGTTTTAACTGCTTTTGATTCCAAGCCATGATTGCCTTTTTGTCAGTTAAATAACAATTGTGTATGGCACAATTATTGCTAAATAAGAAAATGACAAATGTGGTACAGCATTCAACCATAGTTAGTTCAATATGAAACATGTATTAACCCTAACCACCCTGAATCCTTCAAAATCGTCTTTGCCAAAGTGGAGGAATTTGGAGGATTGAGGTTACATGGCAAAAGTGCTTTACTGATTTCGTAGGATGCACTTTGTCAAGGTCTTGGGCCGGACCTTTTGTTGTTTTTGCTCAGCCATGTATAAATATGGGCCTGGATTATGCTTGAAATCCTCCGTTCTGCTCCAGGATGTCACTGGCCAAGCATCAACATATTGACAGTCACTGCTGCAGGATTTTGCAGGATTCAGGCAGTGGTCTCCCCTCCACGGACCATATTCAAGAAATAATGGAGGAATTTGCAGGATTGAGGCTATATGCTATTTTTCCATTGAGGATTGAGGTTAAGGCCTAGGGAGTTAGGGTTAAGGGATGCAAACTATGACTTGGGAAACGTGCCCCAATGATTTGCAAAATGTAAATGACTACACGGAGTTATTATCTTTCAATTATTTGCTATGTGCATATGACATCTTCTGCTATTGTGTACCTGTATACACTGTTTCAACCAGTAGTGAGTAGACATTGCTTCCCAGTTCTGTGATGCTGTAATGTACAACAGCCTGTCAAACAATCGTCTCTTTATGCTGCCATTGAATACCTGTAGATCAAGAATAGATTAACTTGTCAATGTTGTTATTACTAGTCCTTCGACGAATACAAATAGCAGCCAATTATATTTTACTGACAGAAACATTATTGCAACAATCCTATTTCTTGGCTACAATTTTTTCCATGTTAAGTGATGTATGTGGAGTGATTTCACTTAGCTTTACTCTATCCTGTTACCAGTCTCAAAGCTATCAATGAATGTCTGGTTAGCTCCATCTGAAGTACATCTCCTCAGTACTTCATCATGTATGTCTTACAACTTAATAAACTGTTCTCAACATGCATCAGTGTAAAACATCCCTTTAACATTTCAGCTCTTGTTTATCCATATGGCCAAACAAGCCAAAACTCAAACATAGTTTACAGTTCAATTACAGTCAATATATTCAATTGCCCAATTAACTGTACAAGTCATTTAATTTCACAGGCTATTTCTGTTACATATGAGCAGGTTCCTCACCTCAAAGAATTTCTGGTGTATTTGTGGTTGTTGGCATCGTAGCCCAGCAAGGAATGCTGGCTCTAGCTTCGATGTCAACTCACTGCCCATGAGTGACTCATCCCTGCCAATCAACAAAGAAGGAAACATACTTGAGATACAGATGAGCATCGCTCTCTGACAACGGAGAGAGCATACTGTCCAAACCACTGAGCTTACTCGTCTTCTTTTCAAAACAATGTCACATGGTGCAACTACAAGCCGACTGTTATACCTGACTTCATCCTGCACACATTCGAATCTTGTAAGGAATCTTATGCCTCACCTTGCTTAGTTTAGTGACTTACAAGAACAAAATATAAGTATGGCAACATGGACACCTCGTAGGAACTTTACATGGTCTACTCATAAATCTTTGGAAATTCTTTTACAGAAAGTGGCATGGAAATCTCATCTGGATTGCTAGGGACAATGAGGCCTCCGCCCACTGTGCAGGTGGGCAACACCACGTGTGCCTCTCCAATGCATGCGTGTACACGTCAGACATGAATCACAGCTGTGATTGGTTACAATACTATTGGGCGGAGCTTAATGGATCAGTCTATTCCACTGCATGTGTGAATTACATGCACAATTCCTACCTTCTTTTTTTTAAAACTGTGTATGCATATCTACAACACGCTATACATTATAAACATTGACTCTCTTGGTGTTAAAAAACCTTCCAGACTATGCCAAAATCAATCACTGTACAGGATAGCAATGGTACATTCTTGGTACATGAAGAAAGATCCAAGTAAGAGTAATAGTGGCTATACAGTCCTGCATCCATCAATATACTACAATATAAGGTGCTGCATTTGGGAGGATTTGGGAGGTTTAGCATTATTGCATGAATGTACGGTGATTGCATGCATTAATGTAAACGTGTCACAATTATAACCCTTTTAATGTGAAGTAGTGATTAAAATAATGATTGCTTTCTTGCCTTAGTAGCCTTAATATCTGATCTTTTGACACCAAATAATGAATACCACACTTTCTTACATCCTTCATCTTACTTGTAGATTGCTGAAGAAATTGCACTCAAAACAAAAACACTTACCAAAAGTTTTAAAGCATGAGCAGTCAGTGACATGGACAAGGCACAATGGTCTGCCAATGGTTAAAAAGTTTAATGGGGGTACTTATGATCAGTGTACTTCCTGAAATGTGCATATCAGATTTCTACGTATTGTTTTAATTCTTTCTCTGTAACTTCAAACACTCCTCTACATGTATATCTGTTCCCTTTGACCAGACCATTAAGAAGGCTCAGGAAAAAAATCTAACTACAATTTGCCTGGTATTGCAGGTGTAAATTTGTCTTCATTACATGGCCTTACCGATACACCCAGTTGACAAGTTCCAAGAAGTGACCATTGAGATCTGCATCATCAGGGAATCTCTTCTCTACATACTGCATGAGCTTGACGAGTAAGACAGACTTCTCTCTAGGTGATGGTGATTGGTTCATCATCAGAGGTGTCTGATAGGATGCAATGGTCATACAGGATTAGTCAATTAGTAATCTACAGGGACTGATGTCACAGTACCGCTAAGCTCACCATTTACTGCTCAATCTTTCTCATGGAGACTGTAAGCAGTAAGCCCAGTAAAGGCCACGCTAACTTCAGTAGTCCATGGGCCCGGACCCCAAAATTCACCTTCTGGTACCATCTGACGTGGCAAAATCCAGTTGCTATTTTTTATTTGCTATACATGATTGATCAGACCTCCCAGCAGGCAGCATGTTTTTCTTATGCAGGCTGGTCAAGTCAGTTACTTTAATGCGCATGCATGTCACATGGTGAATTTTCTTTCTTAAATTATGTTTAATGAAGTCCTGTACTGAATTTTTCCCGTTTTCCCCCTCATTCTCTTAATTTTCTCGTTTACATTATGAGTATTTTCTTAAACTCTTTCATGAACATGTGCTGACTTTGTAATAGTACCTTCCTCACTGAAAATGCTTGTAGGATTATTTGAAAGCATTTGAATGAAAAATGAAGAAATTATGCCAAAAATACATGGAGTGCTGCATGTACGACTTGTGCAATGGTATATGGATTTGAACCCCGACAGAAAACATGGTTCTTGTTTTCTTGGGCAAGACGCTTTACTACATTTGCCTCTCTCCACCCAGGAGTAAATGGGTACATGTGATTGTGAGGGTAGAGTTCAGATTGTCCTGATCTTCAGCCTGAGCTTACCTTAGCTTTGACCCATTCCTCCACCATTTTCACCACTGTCTTCATGACCTTAGCATCTGGAGATTTCTCTATCAGTTGTGTCAAGACAACCTGAATGAAATTCCTTCTCATATCCGTACTCATCACACCGATACGATTCTTGACCAGATCTAAACTAATGATCAGGAGTTCTGATGCCACTGCAAGCAATGAAACAAAGTATTCATTGTTAGGTATGTATGATCAATCACTGCCCATTTCAAAACCTTAGCTCTTTGCATATGGACCTAATCATCTGATTCATGTGACAAAATGCATCTGCTACTTGCTGTCCATTTCTTCTTGATTTCCCACAACGTGAATTACAACAAACTAAGTTCCAACTGTGCATTTTCCATATACAGTAAAATTGGTAAAATTGTCAAAATGCAACAATTCAACATTAATATCAGTATGAGAAGACAGAATACTTGTAAGTTTACTCTTGTTCTGCAGTCAGGATCCTGTTATCTTGGCGTCAATTTGAGCCAATTTTTTATACAAATTCAAAATGTCTGAGTACATTTTCCATCCATCACACAAGTCTCTTATAAACTGGTGTATAATTATGGTCTAATTGGCACAATTTATTTTGGTCACACTTCACACAAGTGCAAACTTGAAGCAAATTTGACGCCATGATAATTCTCGGCAACTTTTGCAGGAGTTAAATGTGTTCAACTTTTACAATTTCACAGTGCAAAAACTTGACATGTGAACCAACCTTTTTATATTATTTTTGAATCCTATGCATATGATGAATTCTGAACTTTCTAGACAAGTTTAAGCTAAAGTAAAGTTTCAAATATTTAATCTAGTGACATGTGCATGAGTGAATATTAAACTAAAATAGATGTAGATGTTAGAGTCTGATCATACATGATGTAGACTCGGAGCTGCTAGGTGTTAGATGTTCTCTAGTCATCTTCTGTAGAGCTCTCATGAACACAGAGATCAAGCGATCAATGTAGGCAATGTTATTAGTACACGCTGCCTTGAGAATCATCAAAGTTCCAAACAGACTTGTTGTAGGGGTGCCACTGGCTGCTCTGAAATAAACAAAGAAAGTCAACACAGATGTTATCATACTCATTTTGAAGTGTTTAGTATATCACTGTTTCACCAACCTAAATTCCCAGTTTTGCTTTCACTTCTGCTAAACCCCTTCATTTAATATTCCAGCAGGATCGGAGCCAGTACCCTATGACAAAGCTCAACAGACACTGATTTCAGGAGGGAAATAGCCAACATTTTCAAATTTTATATACTGCATATCATATACTGCACTCGGCATCATTTTAGGATATTCTACCAGTCCTGGGACAAATCCCACCAGCGAACATTCGCAGAGATGCTGCAACCCTTAGACTCGCACTCAGAGTGCTGGATGAAGAACACCTGCTACACACCAAGCTTACGAATGAGGGAGCCCGATGACTCAAGTCTCGCCAACCATTCTCATCCTTGTAAAAAATTTTTTTTAATGATCTTAGTCAGGCATGCAACTGGGAAATCACAAAAAAAGAGGAAATTCAAATTTTTCCCAGACTTTGTACAGTGTTTTTCTATTTTCAATGGCACACATGGGAAGTAAATAAAAAGAGGAAATCAGCTGATCTGAGGAAAAGTTGCATGCCTGCTTAGTCCATAGATTCAAAGATGTTCCAAATTCTATGGTAAGTTAACTTACTTCTCATATGCCGTCAGTCCTTCATAGATAACTTTGCCAACACTTGCATACAGGCACTCCAGTTCCTCATACTTGGAGGCCACATTGGATGTACCTGGAGGGAAAGGTACAACATTCAGCACTGGCATTGGAGGCAATATCTAAAAACCTAAAACATTGTGAATCTTGACATCAACTGTTGTATTTGGGAACAAACACTGAATACGGAACACTAACAAGAATCGTTTAGATATATATTGTTTGTTACACAATTAATATCATGTTACCTCTGGGCAAATGTAATAGACTCCACCTAGTTGCACAAAGGTCTGTACCAAATTAACTCCATATCTGAAATACCTGACAGCAACACCTTAACACTTTTAAAATAAAAACTTTCCCCTAAATTTACATTCATCAAAGACATATTCTATATCCATGTAGGCCTAACCAGTCAACCAACATAATCAACCAATGAACCCATGTTATAAATCTGGCAATAGTATGAAATGCTGGAGGCAGCATGTCCATTCATGTCACTGTGGTATTACACAGCCAATGAAGTCCATAGAAGACATCACAAAATAAGGAATGTTTGTCCTAATTCGGGAATTATGCTGGTTTAGCACATGAAACAAAAAATCATGAATATGCGGGAAGAAGCCGTGCTGTGCTGTTCAAAAATGCTCTAATAGTAGTAAGAAAACCAGGGGCAAAGTCCACCAATGCATGCAGATACAACCCAGCCATGGTTCCATGGCCACATACAGTAACCAGTCGCCAGATTGGTTACACAATAGCAACTTTCACGAATGACATGACGGTACTTACTTGACTCTGTAGGGAAGGTGTTCATGAGCTTGACTAGTAGAGCATGTACTGAACGAATCACCTTAGTATTAGCACATGTCAGACATGCTGCTATGCCCCGCTGTAATGGCTTCAGACTAGTCAGTATCACTTGTTTGGTCTAAACACAAAGACAAGTACATTGGAATCATGATTATCAACCCATTGCAGGATTGCTTCCCCTTTGCACAACTTATTACGGTTGATACAAGACACTCACAGCTTTGAGTTTGAGGTACATGAATTGCTATTTTACCGAGATTAGGATATTGTAATAGACAGATATGGGATATATTGGAAGCCTATGGACAATGGCGGCCATTGACTGGAGTGCACTCTCTCCCCAAAATGACCATTTTCACATCATCAAAAAGTTGTATTTGATGAAAAGATGATATACATGAAATAGATTACTTTGGATGGCAACAAATAATAATAGGTGTATTCATTTTATAATAAACATGAACAGATCTGCCCAGCAAACTGTTGCTGAAAGGAACTTACCATGACTCCAAGGAGAAAGTTGAGCATATCCAGCCCAGCACAAATGTTACCATAGTTTGCTTGAGCTGGCTGATCCTATCAGGAAAAAATAACATTCTAATCAATTTCACAGAAAATGATTTAGACTATTTTTAATCAATAATTGTTTATTAATCAGTTACAATAAACTAACAAGAGCATGATCGTTCAATACCTATGGCTAACCATGGTTGAACTGACTTTTACTAACAGTAGACAATTATGGTGGGACCAGTCTAGTTGACCATTTGGAACCAGTCTATTCAGGTTGGTCGCATTGGCTATCAGTAGTACAATAGGGTGCCAGACACATGAAGTTATGTGATGATGTTTAAACACAGAATGATAAAGGATTACTACTTCTTTAATATCAGTGCACAGGCACAAGATGCATCATCAGGCTGATACAATGGCCTTGATTAAATCTGCTCTTATTCTAATGGCAATTTACTGTGTTTAATTCACATGTGCAACAACAACAGTTTGGTGAAAAATGGTTTTTATTCAAATGGCAACCAAGCAAATTCACAATGAGTTGTTAATAGAAATATGGGCTCCTTACACAAGGACCCTCAACTACTGTGACAAAGAGCCAGTAAATGTAATCTTGTGTGTACGTCTGGCACTCACGTGAAGACGATATGGGCTTGTGTATATATTCACAGAGAGATTGTCCTGCATACTTTGTAAACTGTGTCCCATACACTACAGCAGTCATGAGTGATCAAACAGGGGCAGTCCAAAGACAACAAACTTACCACAGACAAGAAGAGTTTGTCCATAAAGTTGAGTCTGAGTTCACTACTTGGCCATACATCTGGTCTGAGTGCTATCTTCAGCAGTGCTATGCAGCGTCGTGATAGTAACTCTCCTGGGGACCCTGCACTTGTAGTACCTAGGTCATTGACTTGGCAGGCGACACGTAACAGAAAGTTGACCACTGCATCGGAATATATCTTATCAATGGGCTTGCTAGCCTCAGAAGATATACTGCGAACACTCTGTAGGCAATAAAATACACAATCCTCACGTTATGGTTTTCTCAAAAATCAAATCTGACTTCTTGTGCTGTTTCTGGCCTACAATCCAACTGCATAGCTCTGAAGGCAGGGTCTAGAGTCTGTACAAATGACTTGTATCAAAATTTCTTTAAAAACATCTAAAATCCACATATTTCCAAACTGCTTTGTTCAATTTTGAAACACATTTACCTTGAAACACGTTACCTTGAAACACGTTTACCTTGAAACACATTTACCTTAAAACACATTATCAAATTCCAGAAAACAAATCTCATTAACCACAAGACATAATCCAAAATGTTCTTTACTTCTCACTTGTGACCTTGACCTTTGACTTTCAGACGCATAAAGTTATATCAAGTCATATCTCACAATTAGGGTAATCCAGATTTTCAAAATATATAAAGGAGATTACTTATAAAAGTAACCCAACAAATGCCTAGACTGATGGTTTTGACAAACAATAACAATGCCTCTCTAACCTTGTCGGACTAAAGAGTAAAACAATGAGTTGATTTTTCTTAGAGTCAGGCTAATCATGACTGGTTACAGAGCTATACTCACAGTGCCTGAGGAATGGCGTACCCTCTTAGCATCAGGCACATGTTCACCGGAAGCAGGTCTCTTGATTCCACCTGGTGTAGTGACAGCAGTTTCATCCAATGGAGCGGCTGGATACTGTAAATAGAAGAATACAATCACTCAACTCTCTCAGTTCCATGCAGGACTTTAATCAACAAGGAAACCAGACACACAACACCCACCAGCCATAGGTACCAATCAGCGGTTTGCAACAAAGCTGGTATGTTAGTTGTGTTTTACGCCTAATAAATCATCCATATACCAATTGACGAGTATTTTTGGATCTTTCTGATGGTGTATGTAATAATAAAGTTACCATAATAAAATTGTGGAAAACTGCTTCAGAAGTATCATTGCAGTTTGAGGTATGGTGTGCCACTTATTCATGTGGAAAAAAATGTACATTTGATAAGCAGGAACGGATAGAAAAGGCCATTTGTTTTTCTTTTTGCACATATGGCCATGATTTTCAAATCACATGAAAGAGTAGATTCGCAAACAAAGTTTTTTCAATTCTTAATCAGTCCTTGACAATGAAAATGTATGCTGAATAAAGAGAGTTATTTTCTTCACACTCTGGTGAGTTCCGCATAACTCAACAATGAATGTGTCCTATGGAGAACCAAGTCAAAAAACAATGTGATATTGCATATTGAAAGGGTAAAGATACACACTGCTTGTGGAACCTTGACCCTCACCACTCAACTACACATCCAAACCAAATGAATGCATATCACCCCAATAATATTCCAGCTAACTCAGATTACAAACCAGTAACTTTGTAGCCAAATTCACATTCCTGTAGTTTTTGTAAACGTTCTTGTATACATAAGCATGTGATTGTGATGTATCCATTGGGCTGCCATTCTGACTTTCACCACAATTAAACCAACACCAATTTCACACTTGTACAGTTTTAACAATAGCTGTTCTACTACCTCTGAGTTAGTATCATCCTCTTTGATGCGTTGGACTTCCCATTTGATAATGACTTCCACTAAGTCAACCACCAGCTTTCTGTGTTCGAGGGTAGTGTTGGGTGTACTGCCCAAGCGCTGGATGGAATACACCATGGTCTGAATCAGGTGATGTCGAACTGGGTAATACACTTTGTGGTGACGAACAAGTAGTGTTCTGTGAAGATATAGTCAAACAATACAATGAGTCTGGTGCAAGGTTCAAACTGTCCCTACTTGTCCCTTTTTATAACAAAGCAAACGCAATCCAAAAGTTTTGGAGAAAGAACTAAAATCATCTAAAAGTACCCAAAGCCCTAAAAGTACTCTAATGAAAAAACCTTTACCCTAAATCCCTAATACTTTAAAAAATGGGTCACATGGCACACTGCTGGATTTCTCAATACAATTTACAATGGACTGTGAAAAAAATATCAACATCACAAAAACCAACAAATTGCACTCATGCTTTTTTAGTATCACTGTGACTAATTCTAATAGTGATGTTGTGTAATGATAAGGAACTTGTGCAGGATTTATGAATGAAACTAAAATAATTACACCATCCAGCAAAGTATGTGTACAAATTACATTTTGTGACCTTAAAATATCAACTCACAACATGTGTACAAGCTGGAAGACTGTATATCCCTCCTCTACTATGATCTTTTTAGTCCAGTGGGTCAGCATTGCGTAACCATCTTCCATACGATGCGGTAATACTGGGGTTAGAATGTCTAATGCTTGGCGCACCACAACACGTGCTTCCACAGCATGAGCTTTCAACAAGCTGTGAAATACCTGAGGTAACAGAAATACCACACAGCATTATTTAAACAATGGTTGTTCATTTAATGGAATAATATGAGTAGATATTGTTTTTAAAATTATGCATTTTTTATCAGTTTAAGATGCCAATCAAATCTATTGTAAACATGTATAGTGACTATGGCTTTACAGCATTCATCCAAGTGCGTATTTTGGTCTGAATTTGAGTTTTAAGGCCAATTGGTTTATAATCTAGATTGTGACGTTCTTTGATTGAACCAATGTTTATTGGATGAAGCCAATAGTAATGGAGACATACCTGAAGCACAATCCTTTTGTGAATGGCAAACTTGGCGATGTTGTGAGATAGCAAGAGATGACCATGATACTTAGTGGTTGGATCTACACAGTTCTTCTGTATCAGACAGGGCCAAGCAAACGTCATCAGACGACGTAACTTGGTACCTTGCTTCCTGAAATAGAAATAGTCCCACAAAATAACCAATAAGTTCAGGACGGCTTCATTAGGCAAAACAATTACCGTCATTGAAGCACTTCAAAGAATAAAAAGGACATTATCGTTGGGGACAAAGCAGATAAATGAACAACTAGAATTGTTGCACATGAGTGTTGCTGCATAAAATACTCAGTTTCTAATGTTCCTCTTTTAAGACTAGTTTGTTCGACAGTTCAGGTGTAGTAAAAAAAAATGACAAGGATTTCTGTGTCATTTAGTATCCCTTAACTTATTTTTGGACAGGCTGCACATTCTCTCATTATTCCTAAACTATAATTCAATATGATAGATTCTCTTTTAATGGTTACAAGACCAAAAGAACTATGTCACCACATTCCTAAAGTGAAAAGACTACTTTCTTCTGTAGTTTCAGACAAGTTGGCAGTAACATTGTGATTATAAAAATGATTTGTGAAACAGGCAATCTTTGAGGTACAAACTAAATATTCAAATTGCAAGAAATTGCAATCTTTTTTATTAAAGGTTAACACATAAACAGAACTGGAAAAAAAAATACAAATGGTTCTGCAACAAGGGTATATATACTAGAAATAAAGATTATATTTGTGTGTCGGTAATTTATGGAGAGTTAGATTACGTAGACTTTGCGGTCCCAAGTCTTGACAAATTACTGAAACAGAAAAACGATCCAGAGTAATTTGATCTTCAGTATTACATAATTGTTTCAGAACCATTTGAAGCATTTCCCTTTATCCGTATCTCTGAACCTCTTCGAAGTGTGGAAGCTGATGATTTCATTCAATCCAAACTGCCCTGATACCACAAGGAGATAGCAGGTATTGTAATTCTGTATTTAAGAGTATTTACTTGTCAGCAGCATCATGTATGTGTGGTGCAGCTTTCTCTACCAAGAGAGCAGCAAACTGTAGCAGCAGGATGCGCACTGAGTCCGATGTCCGGTAGGGATTCTCAGGGTCAATGACCTTACTGATGAAGACACTAACGAGGTTATCTGGACTATCCTGGCCTGGGTTAGGTGGTCCACCTATCAACTGTACAAAACACAATCAAACATAGACACAATAACAGTCAAGTCATCTTGCATAAGTTTCAGCAGTTTCACTTTGTGATGATATCACTAGGGTTTTCCCCCATAAAGCCTATATCAAAGTACTACAGAGCTCACTGTACACAATGAACCCCTGCTGGGCACATCCATGTATGGAAAGCTCAACAGTTTGTATGGCGTTTGTGTGGCTGTTTGCATATCTGCGTTTGTATTTGAAACAGGTACTTGAATAAAGCTGATACACCCAAAACTGAAACACAGTCAGGAAATGAGTGTTTCAGTTCACTAAGTGCAACAACGCACACATGCATGTATGCACCTGAATGTTGAGCTTGTTCATGCTAATGATAACATTGCACCTGTCACATCTGTCTTATTCTTGTGTCGCTTTTAGAACTCACCACTGACATTCCATTCTATCTACAATCAAACACATTCATTCAAAATGTTTGCGCCCAGGAGCGAGGAGTTAGCTCTCTAGTTATTCATATACCTCTTTGATTTTCCCTGCGAAACAGACAAGGACCCAAAGGTCATGGTTCTGCTAACAACAAAATTCCATGCTTATGGTCAGCTTTGTGTGTTTATAGCACTAGTTAGAAAATTCAATGGTTGCCCTTGTAGGTACAAAACACTTACTTATTGATTAAAAGGAGACATGGTTTACCTTTTCTCCTTCTCCCTTATCAAAGGAAGCAGCAAACATTGGTATGATGACAAACTGCAATGCTTTAGCCTTCAACTCTTGCGGGAAGGTCTTCTCATGAAAGAGTTCAACAAACTTGAAGAATACGTGGCGTTTCTGCTCCACACTGTATCCCTACAACACAAACAATGATATTTGTCATGTCAATCCATGGTATAATACTGTGATCGACGACATATAAGAATGATTACATCTCCCCAGTCAGTACAGGAACTAAACCCAGAGGCAAACAGCTATACATATTACTGCACTCAATATATGTAACAGAAATTTAATCATGGGCCCCAATAATTATTCATTTTTGGGTCTGTTCACACTAATGGACTCATTAGATGCGTATGGTAAGAGGTATACAATCAATTTCTGCCCCATTTTTTCCCTGTCCGTCCCCAAGCCATTAGTGATTACGCTGACCAAATACAATAACACTCTGGATATCCAACAAATTATAGGGTCACCTTTAAGACAATGTTCATAACATGGACGGACGTTCGCTAAGGATATTGAGTAAGGAATTTATTAAATTACCTAAAATGTTATTTAATGTACAGCTCTTATCTCTTCAGGATTTGTGTAAGTCCAATCTACGACAACCTTTTGGGTATTTAACAAATTAGGATATGACGTAAATAATGTACGTAACATGGACAGATGTTTTGTGACAAATGTCTGTCCCTGTTATGTATGCTACATTTTGTACAAGCACAACCTGTAGTTTCTCTAATACATAGTAGGTTGTCTTCAACAGGGCAGGTTAGGATAGTTTAAAAATCAGGAACGTTTGTGTGATCTAAGTCATGTTAACACTACTTCCTGTCAGCATATGATAAAATGTCTGTCCATGTTATGAATGTTACAGTGTACATACACATTGGTGCATTGTGTGTATGGGTCTGACAAGCTACAGCCTTTGGGTAAGAAAGGGCAAGGGGAAAGTCAATTATCAACTAATCTCAAATGAGGAACCACTCACTTATCTTTAAAAAACAAAAAAACAAGCAGAATCTGTGGGTAAGGTGTAATAAAGCTAGTCTTCCTCGGTCATTCTTGGATTGTTCATTTTTGGCCTTGGCCTAGAGCATTCCACATATTACTATGACATCCATTGAAGCAGTCTGTATACCAATCCATTGCAGTGAAGGAGTCAATGTTCAACTACTGATGTATACATTGAGGGGATCATGGGCCATGATATTCCTAATTACCTGAGCAACCGTCTCTTCAAGATAGTCTCTCAGAAACTGAAAGTTAGGCAGATATCGATTGGTGAAGACTCGAAGTAGCTGAAACAGGAGCTCAACATTGCTGGGATGATGTCTGTATACAAAAGGCAAGAAATTGGACAATAAGTAAAGAGTTTCATATCAACTGTGTTATGACATTCTTAAGTACAGATTTCAGCACAGATATACAGCAGTCACATCAGGTGCTTCCTCCAAGCTGACTGGTAAACATTTAATAATCCCCAATGATGAACAAAATATGCATCACTCTGGAAAACTGTGTACCACCTGAAAATAGAAATCATCCCCACCCCAACTTTGTCTAAAGCCACCATTTAATTGTCCCTGCCCTAAGCCTGGTGAGATCGCTGCAGGTACACTCAATTAACAAGAGATGTCAGTACATACTCAGCATAGTTGAGAAGACACTCCACTATCATCTTAGGTTCATTCCAATGAGCAACACCCACATTGTCTGTATGGTGCTGATCCTGGAAGGCATCAGAGATCCAGATACGACGTAGATGGCCAAACTGCCAAATGAAAACATGCTTGTCAATCATTATAATAGCATTTCATAGCCAGACCACATGTTTTAAAATCAGGGGAAAAAAATTCTGATGGCCACAATTTTACTTACACTGTAAAAATGTTGGGAACAGTAATTAGTAAAATGAAAGACAATTAAATGAATTTCTTACCAGGACTGATTTCTGAGGTAGCCATGCGGGATCGTGCTTGACCAAAATGCTGCAAATCAAGATAGTCTGGTACTGAAGTTCCAACTTGGCTTGACTATTTGGACTGGTAGGTCTTGCAGTCGGCTGTCAAAGCAATCATTTGTCATATTTAATATATGTAAGCATATAATAAATGTTTTCAGATGTTGGCAAATTAAACTGTTCAACTGCCATTAATTCTGTGAAAAACATTTGCACAAATAAGTAAGTGTCAATTACTCCTGAGACAGTCTTGTAACCAATTGTTGATAACACTAGTAGATGGGAATTGTGCTTACACAATATGCCAGTACAGTCATGTTGCAAATCCCAAGAAGTGTGAGACAGTTTGATGACTAGAGGCAACTAAATTTACTGACCTACCAAACAGCATGGACATGTAGCAAGGAAATCTGTTAAACAGGGTGTCCCCCAAAAAGGAAACCATGAACGAAGGAATAGTTTGACCCAGCTATGAACTTAATAAGGGAATAACAGTGTGAGGAGCCGGTCTTCACTGCGTGATAATGACCAGGTTTGGGGGTGACTGCTGTTAATGGACCGAGACAAAGTCAAAATCAAGGGCGATCAGAAACCATCAACTCTCCAAGGTATTTATTAATGACCATTATTATGGATTTATCATAAACTAGGGGCAGTAAGCTTTTCATTGATATCTTGACAGTATTCCTCTGGTCAAACATCTCTAAGTTTCATTGTCTTGAAAATGTAACATGAAAACCTTCATGGGACAGTTTGGGATAAAACCCGAGCACATCCAGACGAAAGACAGGTAGGTTCATGGGACATTTAAGTTATAAAAACATGCACAAAACATACTTCTCTCCAATAATGATCTGAATTATTCAGGATTCAACAGGTGTATCATGTTCCACATGTACACCTGCCCGTTTAACACAAAGTCCACATCGACGGTGCCTATCTTCCATGGTCTGTCTTACCATTGCAGATCGATCATGTAAATTGTCCACCTTGTGATGAATGCAAGCCTAAAAATACTGATAGTTAGGAAGTGGACAGCTGAACCTTGTTCTTTAAATACCCCACAAAAAGGAGCAAAACAGAAAGTCCAATCCAGTGACCTGGGAGGTCATTCCACGGCATGACGCTGTACTCTTTCCCCAAAAGCATACCTGCCAACATTGAAAAGTCAGAAAGAGGAACAGGGTGCCTACGCATCACAAACGGTGAGCGGCGCAGGCGCGCGCGAGCTTATGGGTTGGGTCCAGGGGCAATCATACAAAGTACATGTACATGTACATGTGCCTAAAATGTTACATGATATCCAGAAGCAGACCCAACACAGACACTAATCTTATTTAGTGGATAATTTTCTGAATTTTCCAGCCGGTTTTTGCTGATCAAAAATGTTTACAATTTAAGAATAAATGACTGCTGACTTACATGCTTCACAATTTATCACATGTAGATATTCAGTCACAGTAATACATTTTACATGTACACTGTACAAGCAGTGACAAGTACAATTTTATTTGGAAAAGTTCGTACATCATTGTACGGTGTATGTACAAATGTACATAGGCCTGTTAGTGTTACAATACACATTTGCCATTTCTAAATTTTTCACGATATTCCTCTCGGAATTTTTAACTCCATCGCTTTTTCTCCTTCAGTGTATCATCCTCCTGGTCCATGTTGCAGTTGAGAGGCTCATACAAAAACGTTGACAAAAAAGTGCGACTCAACACGGTCAAAATATCAACGAAAAACCACCGAAGACTATGAAGAAACAACGTGTGTGGAAAACAAACATGGCATGCACCGCGCCGTGCCTGGCCCGCGCTTAATTCAGTAAGCACGCAAGAGAGGCAGTACACCAGACGGATGACGTAGTGGGTCTCAGTATTGGCTGCGGCTAGGTTGTGGCTGATCGCACAAGCCTGTGCGCGCGTACGGCTGCAGCCGCAGCCTATTCGGAAATGTCCTGTTCGATGACGTTTGAGTCTGGTTTACGTCCCTTTCGTCGTACATAAGAGCGAGGCGGATTTTATACCATTATGGTAGCGGCAATAGCGCCCTCAATACAATAAAACATTTTTCTCGGACAAGTGTGCGACGGGGCCGGGGCATTTTTTAATTTTTTTTTTTTTGTATTATTTCTTCTCTCGCAACTCGGAAAATCGGGACGTTCCGATTTTCGGGCACTATTTATCTCCGAAATCGGAACAGTTCCGCCTAAATCGGAACAGTTGGCAGGTATGCAAAAGGTTCCTGTATCACAGCGATTCCAGACAGCAATGTGTCTGTATGGTGGGGCATTATCTTGTGCCTGCCAAAGATGCATTCAGGTACCATTTCCATGACTTTCAAAATGCAACTCCAGCTGCAGCACAAGATCATTAATTGACAGAAATCCTGGTTGGTTCATGTTTTCATAAATTAACTGTATCTTGGACCTACTTGTCTTTTGTCTGAATATGCTCATGTTTTACACCAAACTGTCCCAAGAGGGTTTCACATATGGCAATCATTGTTGCATGATCAGATGAATGCAATCAAGATCTCAATGGAAAGCGTACTGCATCTAGTTACAGATAAACTCATAACAGTGTTCAATAAGTTCATAGCTCATTCACATTATCCCTTTGTATGTGGGTTACCTTATTTGGGATACCCTGTATGACCAACACTGTCAGATAAGACAGATTGACTCTATGTACCTGAGGTTTGTTGAAGGCTAGATTGATGAGTTTGATGGTGTTAGTCTGTAGTACATCTCTCAATGGCTTGGCCTCGTCTTGCTTCAACAGATACTGAAACAAATAGGATACGCAACGTCAATACCTAGGATATATAAATTGACTTGAAGATCTCTTGAAAAAAAAGGCATACATGAAAACCAGTGAAGCCAAGGCACAATACGTTTATAGGATCAATACAGGCAAAACATTCCCTAAATCAGTGAATGCAAAGTTTGCTGTATGATATTAAGAGACAAGTTGGAACAAAATGTGTTTTCACAATGATTAATAAAAACAACTTTGCATGGTTGTCAAGTTATTTGTTGCTACTTTAATATTGCAAGGGGGTGGTCTGATATTGTGTATGTACTTACAGCTAGCAGACTACTGAACTGTGAATTACGTAGATTGGTCTCAGTCAGAAAGAAGTCAATAGTCTGGCTAGGATACCTCAGCAGATACAACATCAGTGGTTCACGAAACGGACTCCCAACCTAATTATAAAAGGAGTACACAAAGGTACAGTCCAAAAGTCCTGAGAAGTATTCAACTAAACATAATAGGCACAACCATATAGACTAATCCAAGTTTTGCTGGTGGTGGGATGCTTCAAGGCTCACCAGCCCATCACATGAATGCTCAATTCAAGCTACAAGTGTAGTTTTCTAAGCTCTGAACAAGTTATTCAAGATGAGTGGAATGTATGAAGGGTGATGTATAACGGGTAATGTGGCTGTGTACTAGCACTGGTGCAAAACCAACCCAGTAGTTATATACTTAGATTAGCCTTTGTGTAATAATAAACACACATAACATAACATCAATTATCAAACGTCAAACTCTTCAACAATGAACTGGCAGGTATTCCTTCATGTACTTCAGGGTAGTTGATACTTTTTATAAAGTATTTTCTTATGGAAACTTCAAGTAAATGCTTCTTATGTCAAAATAACATCTCAAGTCGTATATTTACTGTTACAATTAAACCAATGAGTGTTTACAAGCACAACTCACCTCAATGCATAGTGCATTTTCTGCCTTGATAGTCAATGTAACCAGTGCATCTAGTAGCTTAGCTGAGGCTGCTGGTATAGCATGGAAGATATTGATGATTGCTGAACATATCTTAATACTCTCTGTAGCCTTAGTCTGTACACTGGTATTACTACGCTGTGCAGCAATCGATACTTCCATCCATTTCTTCAAGTGTGTCTGATGAGAGAATATGGACATCCTACATCAGATCCCATGTCATGTCACAAGAGTTCACACAATAGCCCAACTCACAATGCCATATGACAAGCCCATCATTTGGGTTTTTTTTTTAAAGAAAACCTGTCGGTTGACTCTGCATGAGTCCCTCGTGGTAAGAAAAGAATGCTTTATGGCCATTACATGCTATTACACCTCATACATATTTAGAAGCAAAATGCTCTTCTTTCATTGATTAATGTTTCAGCATGCGAGGGAAGTAAAATAACTTCCCCGCATTTATGAAGCAGGTGCTGTTGTCGGACAAGTCCATAGTAGCAGGGAAGTAGTACCCCAGGATTACTTCCTGAAGTCCAACTATCCAACAGTAGTGATCACAAATATTACTATAAACATTCTGTGAGAGGGATTTCTGAAAGAACTTGTCGAATATTGTATGAGGTGTAATAAAGCAAATACAACATTGTTTATTTGAAGACAAAGTGTGAAATGAATGGTCCGTGAGTACTGGTTGATTTTGACTACCTCCCTCTGCTTCACATCAGAAGGAAGTCAAACCAGCCAACACATCAGCACCAGTAGTACCAGTAGTGACACTTCTTCAAACTCAAACCATGATGTTGACTGTAGTTATGACATTATATCCATCATAACCAGTTGGGGCTTTAGCACAAGATGCAACAAGGTGTAAGCTGAGTTAGGTCAAGTCTATCACAAGTCAAACAGTACAAGTGATGTCGCAAAAACACTGTCAAAGGAATGCCTTTGTCACAGTTTATTTGAGACAAGTTTGCCTTGTGATTGATTTGTGAGGATTTGCAACAACTCTGAAAGCAAACAAAGATGGAATCATGAAGTACCTAACCTATGATTGTCAGTTCCATATCATTACTACAAATATAGGTATAACTTACACTCAGAGATAAATTTAATAAAAGCTATCAAACCGACTAATCTACCACTATCATGACTCTCTGAACAGTACTGAACTTACCAGCATCTGTTCACAGAGCTTTTCATTGAAAGCATTGGGGAAGAGCTGTGTCAGATTATGTAGTCTCTGGATAGCATTGAGATTGAGTGATCGATGGTCCCCTAGCTTGAGAAGTAACGGTCGTATGGTGGTATGTACTAGCTCCATATCTACAGCATGGCCAGCTATGAACTTCTTCATACATTCAGCGCCTGCCTTCAGAAGCTCAGGGACTTTGGACGTCAGGAAAATGTAGAGTAACTTGAAGATCTTATCCCGTACATGAGGAATGTAATGACAGGCAGCCAGGGCATCTACAGTGGCAATCAATCATTTATTCACAATCAAGGTTTATGACAAGTTTTATGTTCATCAAATTTTAAGTACATGGTGGAAATGGATAAGGTGGGACAACATATAACCAGCAAACTCCAAGTGATCAGAAATGAACAATAAAACCAGGCACAAGTAATAATCTGACGAGAAAACCTTACAATGACCAATAAAGTCAACATTTTCAATCAATGAAATAGTCCCCATCATTTGTATAGATCAAGAGATTTCTTGATGTTAGTGCTGCGGCTAAACTGCTAAATCTAACTAAAATTCGCCGAACATAGTACTTAGGCATGCCCCTAGGAGCTTTTAACGACAAAGGGCTAAAAGAAGTTTATTATGTATGCATAGACGATTAACTTGTATACTCCTGAAGCAACTCATTTTGACCTCAATTTTGCTGCTGAACCCGAACCGAACCAATGTTTGGACAATGTCCAAACCAAACCCAAACCAAACCCTAACTGAACCTGAGGGCTCACTTTCAGCACTACTTGATGTAATCACTTATGAAATATTCTTATATTTCTATTAACTCTAACTCCCCGACAATATTTCAGCAAACCTTGAATGCTCACATATCTCCTTATAGGTCTTTATACTCTCAACATTGCAGGGGCAGAAAGCACATGTTACATTAAGTCACAGTGGCTGAGTCTTCAACCCTGCAAAATCCTTGCAATGGATTTGAAGGATTAGGTTAAGGTTAAGGATGTATTATCTTCTTTTTATCTAGCAAAACAAATTATTCACTATTGAATATCAGACAAAAAACCTCTGCCCACCTTAGTTATAGAATAATGACTTTAAATTTTGTGAATTATTTGCAGCCAAACAAGAATTTAGTTCTCACCAGGTAGACTGGTTCCTGCCCCTATCAGAATCAACATTTAGGGACCGGGAATGGGCAAAAGTAGCGCAAAATAATAGCCTTATTTCAGAGGGTTGCAGACACCCCAAATGGAAAAAAGGTTTTTTTGTGTGAGTAAAAAATACAAATTGAAAATTTGTTGAAGAGCATGGATTGAATATAACTAAAGTCATGCTGCACAAAACAAAATACTGAATGAATCTTACTCAGGGCACTGATGCGTAGTGGCACTAGTGAGGGTACATTCTTGTAGCACGGTAGCTTGGTAAGCATTGCATCCTCTACTTCACACAGGTTAACCAACTGTCAATGAATACAAGTGAGACATGTCCCGTTATTCAGTCACAGCCGCATACAGATGGGTTTATCATTCTAACATATCCAAATGCGGAGCAAACTTAAAGTCAAGAAATATTTGTGATGTAATGTGGTGGATTTGGAATGTGTTGGGCTCCAGTATGTACTGATTCCTGCTTACATGACTGGAATACTACTCTCCATCAAAATAGTCATATATATTTAACAATGTACCAGAATCCACAATATATTGAATTATACAGACATTATAGCCTGAATTACAAGCCTTGGTGTACAAAGACTTGAATTTTCTATTTCTGAGTAACCTTTCCTAAGGAAGAGTTAATACTCTGATCACTAACATTGATTGCAAAGCCTAATACTATATTTCATTACCAGGACTAACGCACTTTAAAGCCATTGATTACAGGATGCCTTGCTATTTGAGATTACAACTTGGCAGTGAAAACTAGTGGTTGTAAGCTTGGTGGTTGCATCGTATTAGATGTTTGCCATGGTAAGTAGACCTCAAAGAGTTTGTAAACTAGCTCTTGAAATACACGCAGCATATTATTACATTGCGTCAACAAATGTCAAAACCCAAATATACAAATTCAGTAACCGTACTCTCGAAATATCGCACATAAAACAATTAAACTAACAAGTATGTATGAACTGACCTCCATATAGAAGACTTTGTGCTCTGCAATGTTCAGATCCATAGTGAACAGCCTTGGTTCTAGTGTTGTACAGAAGGTATTACTCTCCATCAAGCCTCGTTGTGCATTGGCTGGTTGATGACGCAGTAGATGTTTCTTGGGTGGGATCATGTCTGCTAGTACTTCACGATGTGGTTCCATTATGTCAGTCACCTTCTTGCCAGTAATCTCAGCCAGAGATCGTAAGGAATCCATAGCCTGATTGATCACACAAGTCAATCTAATCATAGTCTGTGCAGGAAACTCTAGATGGCCCTGGGTTACATATTCACAGGAGGCAAGTAGAGGCATATTACATGCCCTGGTAGCCTGCACTACATGGACCACAGTGTATGTAACCTTTGTATTACTGAATGTGCATAAAACCATGTGAGAAGAATACAGTACGTACAACAGAAATGTTGATCAAATAATCTCTGCTAATGCTTCACAGTAACAGAATATACAAAAGGAAAGATCAGAGGTCACATAATGTAAAGTTTATCCTGAATTCACTAAACGCCCACTGCAGCAATTGACATGAAAGAAATATTACCAACAAAATCCAAAGAACCATCATGGACTGTGTCAGAAATCTACAGGCGTTATGACATAGTTTTGTGCAGTCATTCATTCAAGTTAACAATGGTTAAGCATATTACCTGGTGCCTAACAGTCTCATTAGGTGATGTGACTTCTATGACTAACTGTCGTGTGACATCATGGAACGCTTTCTGCTGTGCTACACTGAGTTTGGCATTCTCTGCATTCTCTCCCTCCAATGGAGAAGCACACAGTTTCAGTAGAGTCTCCAAGTTAGTTTTGGCCATGTCCAGAGCACCACTCGATACCTACAAGCACATCAATACAATGCACATTTTATAAAACGAAATTCCTCATGAGTGTTTTCATTCTTCCATAAAGACACTGTTAATAAAAAGTTTAAATTCAAAGCTTTTACTAAAATTAGAAGGGGATTTTCATTACCAAAATAGTGGAAGGTTCTACAGAAATCAGAAACAACAAAGCCTAAAAAATTCACAATTTCAGGAAGGACTTTCATTTTCAGCCAGAGTTAATAACTCTAGTAGTATCTAAAAGGTTTGTTTTTTCTTCCTCTTTAGCTGTATCACAAGGCTCTGCATTTGATGTTCATATGCCGTATATGTTGATAGAGATATTGCAAATCCTTCACAGAATTCAGAAATATCAGAGTTGTAATCAAGTCCTGACTAGTCAACCATACGTCCTCCAGTCTGATGTCAAGTCACAGACTAGTGAAATGGTCCGTGACAAATGCATACATTTGCCAATTATCTTTCAAATGTATGTGTGACTTGATTTTGTGACCTGAGTAGTGAATTGGCTTGTGATTGACTGGGTTACAACTGTAAGAAATTTTATCAAAACAGACGCAATTATGCAACTAACAAATACCATCATCGACAAGTGGAAAACATTACTTCTGTTCGACAATGACTAAAGTCATAATGGGACAGTTTTGAGACGTTGGTGGCAGCAAACACAACGGTCCTTTTCAATTGTTTACATCATGTTTAAGTTAAAGCACGCATGCTCAATATGATGCAAACAATGGAAAAAGGACCGGTGTGTTTGCTGCCATTCAAGGTCAATGAAATCACTTTATATGCTTCATTTTGGATCGTCCTAGTGATGAACATTTGCTTACCTCTCCAGTAAGATCCATCATGACAAAGAAGAGAGCTTTGAGGAATTGATAGAGATGGCCTTGTATCCAGCACAGATCCATGCGTTCCATCATGAATTTGATTGCAATACAGCCACCCAGCTTGGCATACCAGGCCCTCTCATAGCAACATCCACACATACGTTCAGCCATGTGCTCAAACAAAGGCAACTGACATGCCTGAAATGCAATCAATGATTCCAACATGTCATAGGCTTATGTACTGCTTGATCACTAGTCCTTTATTTTAAAGTTATTTGTAAATATCAAGGATCTGCATGTAATACCTTTTTATTACTGTAATATACTTGTTCAATACATTATTTTTGAATGTGCATTACTCAAGTTTTGTGACTAAACACATCTTGTTCATAGCAATACACAAATAACAATCAATCAACTTATATTTGCCTGAATCAGTCTTTAGGTGCGATAATTTTAACACTGCCATATTTTAAAATGATGCAGTTCCATATGACAACCCAAACAACTGTTGTTGTTTTTTTCAATCCAATAAAGTCCTTACTTTCCTCAAAAAGATTTTAAAGTTAAGAAAGCCTCTCCAGTTTAAGGCTATGATCCATTATCAACCAGCAGCCCCTAAACTGTTACAGGTATTCAAAAGGTTTGTATTAAGTACAAGGAACATTTATCCTGTGGTCAGACAAGATAAGTAACAATTACAAAATTGAAACTTAGGAGGGAAAAAATGACACTCCAACTCCATGAATATAATAGTACTGTTGGCTTGATTTTATAAAACTGGTCAGATATATAAAAAAAATTCGGATAGAAAAAGATTCTTTAGTAGTCTGGAATAGTAAAGTACAAACCCCATCACAAAATATATGATATGTATGAAGGAACCAGAAATGTTTTTTACTGCGAGTGTTTTCAATTGTGAATATAGGGCTATCAAACACAATGACCAACCAAATGCAATGCACCCTACCCTATATTTGGAGCCCATGACAACAGCAGCAGTCTCAACAACAAATGACATAGCCAGATGGCCAGTCTTGCATAATTCCTTCTCCTCATACGCCATACAAGACGCTATGGCATCCATTAACACCAATGGATCCATTGCTGTCTGGTTCTTCTGGTTAGATACAGGAAGTGGACCTGAATATAACAAAGGCAACAATTATCATTCCTGTCTGTTATTGGGGAGTGACGTTTGACAGCACGGTGTGTATACAACCTAATAATTACGTTGGTTAAGGGCACTTGCCAATTTACATCTTTTTAAACAAGATTATATATGCAAAATTACTTGCCAAGTTCATTTTATTTTTGACATAATCATTAAAAAAAACTTCAAACTAGATTTAACAGTTAACATTTCAAGAATAACGATACAATTAATTAATGGCGATATCCTTAAATTTGACAAAATTTCCAAATGTTTATGTTTGAATAGAGTTACTAGACAACACTTGCAAACTTAAAGGGAACATGAAATAAAATTTTGATTGCATTTTTTTTGCTTAAATCAATAAAGGATGATGTTCTTAACAATATTTTGTGTATGGCGGTGTTTATTTTCTGGGATAAATGGGGGAAAATAATTTGTGAACATGTTTGGTCAAACTACTCCGCCCCACAAAGGGAAGCTTCATTAACATAAAACTTCGCGAGGGGTATGACGCAAATCAAGGGAGAGACTTGCCGCGCTGCGGGGGGCACCGGCATTGCGGCGTACATCATAATACATGTACATATACATTGCGGCACTGAAAGTTTTTCTGGTGTTTGGTTCGGAATCGAGGAGAAATAACACCCGATTTTCGGCCATGCCGACAAGGTGTGTGGCTGCTGGGTGTAGCAAAACTACCAAGGATGGAGTAAGCCTTCATTTGTTTCCAGTAAATCCGAAAAATCGGAGCATTTGGAGAGCCAAAGTGAAGGTAAATACCAGAGCAAAGTGGTCCGGGCCCAGTGAGTTCACAGCCCTCTGCGCTGCACTTTGAGCCGTCGTGCTTTGATGCTGGTCTGTACAGCAACTTGGGCATGCCCCTAAAAAAACATTGAGTCAGTGTCTGAATCATTAGAACTCTGATTCGAATCGGACGAATCTGTACCATTTTCATCGGATTCGCTAAGGAAAGAAGAGGAAGAGTCTTCGGAACTTTCACGGTCATGACGGTCGTCGTTGTGTTCATTCGACAACGGTGGCACCGTACCGTGGCACGTCCACGTGTGCATGTACATGTACATGTATAGACACATTCGTACGTGTGCATATAATGCCACGTACGGGTACGCGGCGGCTGCACATACACACAGCACAGTAGCTTCGCTAATCCGTCTCGTACCCAGACGTCATTTACGGGCCCTGGATTTCTCTGCCTTTGTTTACGTCATGAACAGCGCCCTCATTTGGAGTTGCCGCGAAAATCAAAAAGGGGGGGGTTCAATTTTGGACGGCAAATTACCACACTAAACGTACACCAGAACCAGTTCTGCTTTTAATTCACATTTAATACACATAAATTAATGTATATATAAAATAAAATACGTTATGAAAATTTTGGACTGCATGTTTCCTTTAATCTGACTGCTATGTTGTCATTATGAAGAAAACAGGAATTTACTGTCACAAAATGATTGTAAATTACTTACTTTTAATAATCACAAGCACACCACAGGGTGCATATAATTCAATACCCACGTAAATTTGTCCTGTAACAATTTATTTCAAGAATTTGTATAAAACTACTATTCCACAAAACTATCTGACTGGACACGATTAAGGGCACTTACCTGCTTGTTGGACTACAGCTATCAGAGTGAAATGCCTGACAATGCTCAGCATGAAGGAAAGGGAGTCACTCCGAAGGTCTTTGATGGCTGCTGAAACTATAAATACCCCAAAAAACAAAGAGAAATGCTTTAATCACTGACGTCTCAAATTTGGCAGATATTTGAAGTGTGTTTTGTTTGCCTGCACTCGGAGTGCACACTAGGGTTGTAGCTAAACCAGTTACGTTCAATAGGCACACATCTCCTGCAAACAACAACACAAATTACAAGACTTTAGAACTGCCTCAGCCATTTTGGATGACCTATGACCTATGACTCCAACATCAAGCAAACCTTTGGGGGCATAACTTCATCAATTTCATGATTTCAAGTATCTATTGAGACACAGCTGATCATCCCTGAATTGTTTTACCGGTGACATGACCTTTGAAAGATTCATCATCTTTAGTCCAAGTAAACATTATTCTAAAAGTTTAACTGGAATAGGGAAACTGAGGTGGGGATGTATTTTTCAAGTAGCTACGGCTTGCAAACGACCCAAGAGTGGCCAACTAGAATTAGAAATATGTCTTTCACCTGACAACCTCTTAAGAATCAGGCATGCAACTGGGAATTTAGAAACAAACGAGGAAATTCAAAACCACACAAGACTTTGTACAGTGTTGATCAATTTGTAATGGCATTCATGAGAAGTAAAAAACGAGGAAATCAGCGGATCCGAGGAAATGTTGCATGCCTGAAGGATATGTCATGCAAAACATATAGAAGCTGTATGGCCAACCCATGAGGGTCAGTACAAAACAAGGGTGCATACAACCAATTTTCCAACCGAATGAGCAAACACCTGTCACTTTTGCAAATGAGGAATGCACATGAGTATGGGATTAGATTGAGGAAATGCTGCTACAGTAACCTTCTATATGTTATCTCTTAATTTTAGCTGAACTTGAAAACTTACCGATCATTGCTGTAAGTGCATGCTGAAAAGCTGTCCTAGCCAGTGTGTTGGGACACTTGTACACCTGGCCACTTGATGTGCGCGGAATGTCACCAGTTGTCATGCTGTCATTCAATCAAAAGATTTTTTTTAAATTTTTATTAAGTTCATACAAAATTCAAAGAGAATTTAATGTGTTTGAAATTTAAAACGAAACATCATTTTTGGTTCAACATGATTTATTCTTGAATGTATCCTGCACCGCTAAATACCAACCACAGAATTCTCTAGGATTCGGCCTTTGAAAAAGAGGGATTTCCAGATTATTATCCAGCGCAGGTCCTACATGATTTAACCCATTAGCACCTGTACTACATTGTATTACATTGTGTTTACTCACTGAAGAATAAACAAAACCATAGAGTGCTCAGACGGTGTCGGGGGCTACAATAAGTAATAGGCAGGGCGGTTTCGGGCGCTACTGTGAGTAAAAGGTTAACAATCTAGTAGAGAATTACTTCATGTCCCACATAATCTGATTAGATATATCTACCTGGAATGTGTCAGTAACTGATGTACAGCCTGTTTATTGTCGTCCAAATTCATCATACTGATGATGAAATGACGTACAACTTCAAAAGCCTGGCGACGGTAGTACGGCTCTGTACTTGGAGATTTCAGTTTGTTCAAAGCTGTCTCTACCACCTTTGGAAAGAATACAACAAAGGTTGCTTATAGTCAAGAATTGAAGTGAAACAAGGCATAACTTGAAGGTATCACTGTTTAAATATTTGATGGCAAAAACCTACTGCTCTTTGACAATGTTGCTCTTCAACTAAATGTTTGTCAAATTTTGACCTTTTGAGAGCTTGTTTAACGTCCCCAAAAACCCTGGTTTTAAGTGTCTGAAATCCCCTGTAAAAACCTGTAAAAGGAGGAACCAGTTGACCCTGCCAAAACTGAAGTTTTGTCAAGAAGCAAATAAATCAATATTTGTCCAAATTTTCTCATTCAAACTTGAATAACTTCTATATTGCTAGAAAGATGCAATTCAAAAACAGAATCTATCTATTCATATCAGGATGAAACATAAAATAGCACAGATGGCATGGACAGCACATTCTGAACAATCAAACCTGAGATATCCGGCTGAAGACCATAGACAGTTGATGATGTGATTCTTACCTTACAGACTGGTAGCTGTAAATGTGTTTTGTGGTCTGGGAAGTATACAGTCACACATGGACCTTCAGAATCCTCATCCTTGTATGTCAGCTACAGAAAGGACAAGCAATGTAATCAACATAACATTAATATTCAGATTCTCAGTTTGCTATTGCATTCTGTTCGAAAGACAGCAGTTATGCACAAATCAATACCTTCACTTGATTGAGCAGAATTTAAATAAACATTTCACACATTCTTTCATTTTCTTTAGGACACTTTCCCCCTAAACCCTAATAAATCTATGATGAATGCTAAGGATGAAAACATATCATTTAACATCAAACCTTCCCTGTACACCTTCACATATTATCACATACAGGTTAAATAATTCAATTTCTCAAGAAAACTACCAATCATAGTTACATGTGTAAAACAAATACAAGATTTTCACTAGGTTGACAATCATGAACTTTTAAATTTTTATTAAATAAAAACTACAGCCACTTCGATTTGCCACTTTATATGACAATACCAAATCTCTTTAAGTTGAAGAAAATCTCATTGTTTCAAATTTCACCAAGTTTTCCTAAAAATATTCTTTACTTGACAACTTTTGAATAATTTGGCTCTAATGACTTCTGTTCTTGTCACCAATCCCAATCTATGGTTAAGCTTGATCTGCAAAGAACCCTTTGAAGCGAGCCAGATCTTTGCTTCAATGCAAGTTACATGTACGTCTTACCCTTTGTGGTTCCTTCAGCATTTTGCGATTTCCTCCACCAAACTTGCCCAGCACACGGAAGGCAACATGGGCGATGTTATCATTGCGATTGCGCAGTGTGCGCCATAAGGCCTACGGCAAACAGAATTATAATACAAAGTTACTACTTTATTTCGGGACATTTCCGAGTCACAATATTTAATCCGCTTCATCGACATGAAATCCTTCCTCCCCAAAAAAATTCCACTTGGAAATTTAGTAACTTTAAATCCCTCAGTTTTTCATGTGAACCTTGCTGAATCTGTCATCATCCAATACTGTGCAGTAATCAATTGGAAAATTCTTTCAAAGCAATCCTACCCACAAATTTCTAATCAATCAAAAGATAAAAAGGATTTTCAAAAAAAACCATCTCATTGCTTAAGGCTACTCTACAGTGAGTATGTGTGTGGTTCATACCACTGATTGAGATGATCTTACCTGCATGAGTTCTGCTCTGACTGGCTGGATATGTTCATACAGGAAATCAGGCTGCAGGTTGTCAACACACAACTCCAATGTTCGTAGACCCTATCATCACCAAATGTAAATACATCAAAGTACACGTTATACAAATCATTAGGTTTGGATATTAAGGTTAACATAATAATACTAATGTTATTATAGTGTAGGGAGACCAAGTGCGCCCTCTGTTGTTATCTAAAAGTTTTGCGAGTGATTTGCATATCATGACCTTTGGGCTTCCCGCGTAAAGGCAAGTTGTAACAAGTTTTCTCCTGTGGGCTTCGAGCAGAGAAGACCAACATAAAATTGTCTCCGCAAATTCTCTCTTTTTGTAGGGAGCATGGCTCCTGCCATGCTCCTGAGATATATCATTCTGGGAGGGTACTTCATAGAAAGATCCCAGTGAGTATTTTGCTGTGTTTCATCATCATTTTGTGAGAGAAACTGTGTAGTTTTGGGATGAGACATTCGTTGCATTGTACTGTCATGACTGTGTAGTTTTGTATTATAGTGTGTAGCGTACATGTGTTGAACTTTGACACACACACACATTGTATACTGTGTCATATTTAATATATTATTGTGCCGGGCTTTGAATACTGGAATTGTTTTAAGAATAAATTTATTGTAGTTCATGTTATTGGAAATAGTCGTCATATCATCATTTTTGTTAGAACACTCGTCCTCTTTAAATAGAGGGCCGGCCTCCTTTTGCCGTCCCGCTACAAAATGGCGTCGTAGACAGGATTGAGTGCTCCGACAGTTGACATCTCTACTTAGCCGTGAACTTTTTATTGACGACGCGTTTTTATCCGGAAATATTTTCCCCAGACTTTAGATTTTCTAGTGCACCGGAATTCGTGTTCACGAATCGCACTGAATCGCTTTCGTGTGTTTGATTGTCGCGATCATAGACGTGATGGTCATCATCTGATTTTTGCCTCACCTTGCGTTGAGAGGACTTCATTGACAAGCTACATTGTGTGCAGTGTAACTTTTATTGTAACAATCTATTTTTAGAATTGTATTTGATATTTGACCATTTTGTATCCAAGCTTAGATCTGTTCAGTTTTTAGGCAGTTGTGCCTTGTGTGAATCTGTAGTAGATTCTATATTAGGAGCAGATAATTATAGAGCCATGTGTTGGCCTGTGCTTTGGATTGAGTGTTTTTGAGTCAAATACTAGTATTGCTTGTTGCACACACACCATTGTAACTTCTGGTTTTCAGCTAATTGCATTTTCACGACATTTTACACCAGTGCATTGTGTCATTTGCTTCTTGTATTATTAGATTGTCTTGGCATTATTGGGTGACTTTTTAGACCGTGTCAGTTGGAGATTTTTACAGTGGAATTGTACTTTTGTCTACAGTGTAGTTAGACATACTTTCGACTTGTATTTTATTGTCTGTTTGTATGCAGACTTGATTGTAGGTCAGTGATTGAGGCCTGATTTTGTAACAAGTCATATTTTTGTGTGTGCATTCCTAGGTAATTATTCCAACCATGTCTGTGCCAGACTCTATTTCGAAGTCAAATAGTGCTTTAGCTAGGACCATTGTTAGTGCCTTCACAAATATTTTATGTGAACAAAATGAAGATGCTTGTCCTATTGATAGACATGCAGTGAGCAGCATTGAAGCTGCACTGAATGATAGATTTGCTGCTATTTTGAAATGTTTCGAGAAGCCGAGTGAAGACAGGGTTCATGAATCGCAGTGTCCTGACCTTGTTATGTGTTCTCATACAGTTGAGGTGGTAGATGCTGTTTTTGAAGAGGCTAAGCCGCTTCTAATTGAGACGGTTTTACTTGAAGCTGCTGATTTTTGTAATGTGCAGGTGGAAGGAGTAGTTTCTGTTTCTCCCACTGTGAGTGTTTTCGATGATAGCCTTCATGTAGTTAGCTACAGTAATGTAACACACCTCTCACTTAGTTTGTCAGATGGCAAAGCCCAAGAAAAAGTAGGGAACCCTCCCTTGTATTTGGGTATTGCAGCTTATTTCTGTGTGTTGGCAGTAGTGGTGACCATAATGACTGTTGACAGGAGTACAGTGCCTCATATTCGGGGTCTGTGGCCAAATGCCATTACTTAAAAGTACTTGTGTTTATCTATGCCTAGCATGATCATTGTACATGTATTTGGCTATGTACTGATAGCTCAAGCTGCCCCTCCATATTTTACTGTATGAATATTGGTGTTTTGCTCTTTACAGAAAAAAGGGACACAGGATTTATCCGCACCATATTTACTTATTTCATTGTATAAACTTGTATTTTATATTTTTCCAATTTTTGGAAATTGTTGTTGTCATTCACATGTTTGAATGAGATTATTGTACGATTTGTTGTACAACTATTATATATGCCTTTTATAATGTTGTATTTTTATAGCATGTTCATGTAGGTGTATCTTTTGTATGATGACTAATTGATCATTATAATTTCATGATTCAGGCAGATGCATTAAGGTTTTTCCTGACTTGTCAAGGTTGGTTCACAGAGACGTGGTATTTTCATGTTTTTCTCTCTCATTGATTTTATATGGGATAGGAATTTGTCTGTCTTTGTTTACATTTCCAAATTTATTCCCTAAGAACGTTTAGTGACGGGATTGTGGATTCCTAATTTTAGTGTAGTTGCTAAGTGGAACATTCTGTCAGCAGTTTTGTAGTTTGGTGTATTCCAACTATTTTTACTCACCGATTTTATGGGATATTTTTGTATACCCTTTTAAGTGAGATTTGTCTGGCACTTTCACCATGCAATCTACCATTTATAGGACCCTTTTCAGGAAATGTATGTGTGTATGTACTTCGTAAATTCCTCTCCTATTGTTGTTGCCCTAAGTACCATTAGTGATGGGTGTTGCTCCTACCAGGGTAGAAATGTAATTGTTTTCCTAGCCTTATGTGGGTGAAGGATGTTGTAGTTGGTTGAGTTGTCCAACTGTTTGTTCTCACAGTGTGAATGAAACTTTGTATTATTCTACCCTGCAGTCTATCTGGGGATGCACTGAATTGTTTGAGAAAAATACATTTTGTATTGACAGCCACTTGTATCTGAGACCTATATGTAGTGTATGAACCTCCTGTTTGCCTGCCACTTCATATCCAATTGTTCCATTATAACAAAAATTCACTTCTATCTTAATACAGATCCAATGTGATTTAGATTTCATTACCTTGTTATGTGTACCACATGGGCTTTACTTTTGTTAATCAATATACTGGGATTTTCAACGGATCAATTTTGAAGCCATAAGCCTGTATGTGCTGATTGTGAATCCAGAGGGCCCCCCCCCCTAAAAAAAGGGCAATTCTTTTTTCAATAACTGAACCAGAGACTGAGTGAAAACGACCGTTTTAAACAAGATAGTTGTCTACTCATTCCCTTTCCCTCAAAGGATTTTTGAAATATACATAAAAGCAAAACAAAGAACAGAGGGAAAAAAGTGCCCCTAGCATCATATGAGGTCCATCTCCCTCCTCCCTCCCCCCCCCCCAATTCAAGTTTGCAGGGCAGTCAGGCGGCCACTCCCTTCAAATTGTGGTGCCACAAACACTTTTTTTGACTGGTGTAAAGCCCTTTGGCCAAGGATTATGCAAGTCATGATGCTGGCCACATAAGCAGCAACCTGGGAAACAGCAGTCAGGCACCTCTCAGAATGGATGCAGCTTTTCATTACAAATCATTAAATCAAATTAATGTCGTTGTTGAACCTTATCAATGTAAACCCAGTCCGTTTGAGGTTTAAACAAAAAGGAACCATAAGTCAATTACAGGTCAAATTTGAACAATGTTCCAAATGTCACGTACAAAGATAGGACGCGGCAGGCAGGATAATGCCTGCTTGCCTTCATCTCCAGGAGCATAGCTGAACAATGGTATTATTACCTGACTAACTAGAGTCTGTGATCCATTCAATGCAGAGACCAGTGGATCCATCAACATGGGTAGGTAAGGTAGAAGCGAGCTCAACCGTACTGGAACAGTCAGACATAACTCAACAAACAGATCCTTCATATGCTGCTTGTGTAAACCACTCTGTAGCTGGTTTAAACCTACGAACACCAACATTATCAGATATTAAGTTGTTTCAAAAATGATGCTACACTGCTGTACAATAACAGAAGATTCACAGGAGATCTATACTTCTATGATGCAAGAAAACAAACTACTGTATAATCAACATTTTGGGGCCAGTTATCAGGGCAATCTGCTATCAAAGACACTGCTTCTCGTGCAACGGTTAAAAGCCATTCAGTGCACAAATGATAAAACCTCTTGAAAGAGGCTGCACATGGCTTGACTACAGTTTAAGAAGATAAAGTTTCAAAAGATAAAGTTTGTTATACAGTTGTTTAAATTAATAGTACTAATAGTCAGTTTTCCTTTCATGGTTCATTTGATTGCGATAAAGTTTGGCTAAACACATTGTTAAACCACACGTTTCCAGACTCCAAACCATGCAATTACTGTTATGAATAGACAGTCGAGAGAATTGGATGAGCAAAAGGATATGGCTTAGATATTTGCATTGATCAATAATAGAATTATTAGATTATTAGATAGATCCACACAGGGTGGAACTTCACACTTCACCAATTTCGCTTTTGCTACTTAAGTGCTTACTTTCTTAGAGTTTAGGCACTCTCCTGAAGACGGTCAGAGCATACTGACTGGAACGTCGAGTTTATACCTCTGGTTCTTTCCAGAACCATTCTCTTAGTTGAGAAATTATTAGCATATGGTGTTTCCGCAAACCTTTCATTATTTAGTATCTCCACCATGCAAAGCCTCAAATCTCACTTAGAATTGAAATATCAACCAAAAAAAATGATTTTAAATTTCAATTAAAACAAACAATTGAGACAAAGCGAGGATTACCCTGTAGAAGATCAGGCAACAATGGAAGAAACTCCTGGTACAACAGATCATGGCTGCCTCCACCAATGGATCGGAACAGCGCCCTCAAGAGAAGGAAGTAGTTATATGGCTCTTTGGCTGTTGTTGCCAGTTCCATTGAACGGTTGACAATCTTGTGCAAGTGTGGCTGTATGGAAGAATGAGATATGGAAATCATGTTTATGGCAAGCACAAATTCTGCAAGATAATATCTTAAATGGTTGACTGATATCTGGATCAGGTTTCATGCAGCTACTGAGCCCAAGATGTTCTGCTGACTTCTGGTAACTCAACCTATGTCAAATTTGTTAAGCACAACAAAAGTCACGTGAACTTTCCCTAACCTTCAGCATTTGTTCATTCTCAGCTGCAAACAATGAGACAGATCCAAAGACTAGTTTGAAGAGCTTCAGATACAGGTTGGATCGGTCCATGTTGGCTACAAAAAGAAAAACACAACATTAATTAATTGATATATTTATTTGCTTTCTCAGTATCATTTCTTGAAGTGAGAGATATAACTTTCTTGACAACATTTGCAATAAAAGAATAATTTTATGTTTCTTTAGGCAAATAATGTGACTTACTAGAAATTAATAACAATGAATATGAAAACAAAAAACAGTTGAAATGCAAACACAATACAGCTGAAAAGATTGCTCTGAGTGTTACGTACTTCCCATTTCGTGCATTCGCTGAAGCAAATACTCCACTAAGATGGTAGCAAATGTGGCGGACGTGGCTGGATTGGCCAGGAAGGAGTTAGCGATGATCTGTAGTGCATAGTTGTGATAGATCCTATCCACAAAGAAGTCAATGGTTGTTTGGAAGATCTCTCTGAACGTTAGCTGATGCATCATGGTAAACTGCATCAAAAGAGCAATCAGTTCACAGACATTTATATAAGAAAATTTGAACATTGAGGTAGTATTCTTCTCTGTTGTGATGACCATATATCACATCACATGAGTTAATCCTACAAGAGCAGGGTTTTGATGACCTTCCCATGGTCAAGGAGGTGCAGGTTCCTCCCCTTACAAATCTCACTGGTATCATGACAGATTTGTCTAACAATCAGGTATGCACATAAAGACATTAATGCTTGGTACATCTGCTTCAATCTCATCAAACAGTGAGTTGCGTTGTTATCAATATCTACAGTTGTCTGAGGTCCTTTAACATTATTCTCCACGCAGCTTTTAAAAGTTGGAATTTTTTGTAAGGGTGAAATGTTCACGTCAATTTGATCAATCCATGTGTGAACCCAAATAATATTTGACTCCAAATGAGCCATTTGTTTAATTGAAGGTTATAACAGGATGAATTACCATTTAGTATTTCTATCAGAAGTATACAAAAACCATGAAAAGTCCTTGGGGGAGGAGGGGCCGTAATCTATATCTTCCTAGGGCTTCAACAAATAATTTCTGTGTAGTCAACTTTTCTTACCACTCCAGCAAAATGTTCCAGTACTTCCTTCTCATCCTTGATGCGTACACCTTGCATTGCTGGTGGTCTAATGGTTGTCTGGCCATTAGAAGCTACTTGGATCTGGTAGATGTCTAGTGCTTTCATAGCTACAATTCAATCAAGCAAATATGGACTCAGTTACACAGGAAACAATCCATTTACATGTCAATTCTTTTACAAAGAGAGCAAGTACAATATGCCAGTGAAAACACCATGCGTATGCAGGCTCATCACGTGTGGCATTATACCAATTTTTCCTTCAGTACAGTACCTTGTTGTGCATCCAAAAGGTTTTGTCCACACTTGTTTTCAATCTGGCTAAACAGTTGTACATGCATATCCATGGCTTTGTATGAAATGTCTACATTGTGTGTTCTGGCACCTCAGCCATTACGATTGCATTTTGGTTTCATCTATGGTGAGGTGTTATTGAAAACGCCTGCTGTTAACTCATGGTGCAGTCAACCTGGCCTCCCTCAGTGATCCATGCAGTATTCTATTTGCGTGACATTGCCTCGGGAAATAAATGTTTTATTACATAACTCAATATTACTGCACAACTCCATTTTGTGTTGTATTCTGTACAAATTAAGCATGTTTCAATATATTTTTATTTGAAAGTTTGGCTTTAAAATGTTGATAGGCCATGTTGATAGGCCAAGTTAAACTGGGACACTTAAATTCTCCCTCTTACAAGGACAAAAGGTCTTGTAAAGATCAAATTGTAGACAACTATTTTCAAAGCAAATGCCACATTACCACTAACCCTACAATGGGCAAGTAGGTCCAACAAGCATGATATCTTCTTCGAGTTACTTTTGCTGTTGTAACTATTTACACGTATGCTTTATCTCAAATTGTCTTACCATACTTGACAAGGTCAACAAAAACTGCTGTCTCCTTGGGCTGGAATTGCTTGTTCTGTCCAAATGTTTGTACATCTATGATTAAAAGCAAACCAAAAACACATGGGAGAGTGAAAGCAGCTGCAATATGGTACATTACGTCTTATACACCGGAAGGGTGCCATTTGCTCTTCAATTATACCAAGGACCATGGTCTAATGTTACAATGTCCAACTCATGTGCAGCAGTATGGGTTTTCAAACCCCAACAGGGTTCATGTTGCTCATGTCCTTGGGCAAGACACTTCGCTTGCCTCTCTCCAACCAGACGAGAGGTTTGGTACCTGATTGCACTGATCTCAAGCGTTGCATTGCATGAAACTGATCTCCTGGCCAGATGAACACAGTTATAACTGTGAAGTGCTTCCAAACTTAAAACAAACTTTTGGACACAGACATAGCGCTTCAGACTTTTATAAGCACTATGCAAGCACCAGAATATTATCAATTTACTTTTTAAGAACATTTCCACAGTTGTACTTGTTTTCAACTTGTAGATATAAAAATGTACGTCCAACAAAAAGGTTAACAAGGATTTATAGTCGGTCACACAACGATGAACGTCCAACCCAGATGTTCACTGGATGCTAAGTCTTTTCTGCAGCTCAGAGTCATTGGGCGACATTTGCGAAATTCTTTTTTTTTGGGGGGGGGGTATCTTCAAGTGGTCGGGGAAAATGACATTATATATAAGTTAAATTTTTCTTTTATAATTACTATTATAATTGGCAGAACTACTTAACTGCATTTCAGAAACCTCTTATTACTGTCTGCTTTTCAGAAGAATAAAAACCTCTAGACCTGATGTTTCTATTTACACACACTGTATTTAGATCAAACTTACCAGTTGATATCTTACAAGCACTGACTCCCCATGTGATTGTCTTGACACCACACACGACAGTCTTGACCAGATTCCTACAGTCTGTGACTGAGTAGTTACTGTACTGTGAGAAGCTGGATGGTACATACGTCTTGGCTTTGGAATCATCTTTGTCTTTATCAGGAAACAGAGAACTGAGAGGTAGCATTCCTGGTCCTGGGGTGCTTGGGATGGCAGGTGTGGATGGGACAGTGGGAGTAGGGGGTACCGATGGAGTGGGTGGTGGGGGGAGGAGGCCTGGGGTAGATGGTGCAGGGGTGCTAGGCGTCGGGGGAGCTGCAGGGATGATGAGAGTAAGAGGTGGTGGCTTGGAACCGAAAGAACTTATCGGATGGGACTGTGAGGAACTTGACTTGTCTTGACTTGTGTCTTGGGGCTGCCGACTAAACGAATAAACAGACAAAAATATACATCAATATGCGATACACTCAGAAATGCTAGGCCTTGTAAATGAACATGGTCCACATAGTCCGCAATGAAAAAAGGAAAACAGTATCAGACGACTTGGATACAAATCTAAGGGAGGTTTTAAAAAACAAATTAAGGCTTCAAAATAGAGCACATGTTCAAACTGATTTTGTAATTCAAAATACATGTTAAGAATTCTTACCATTTTTGGAATATAAGCGGCAGTTGGTTCTCCGAGATGGTTTTGAATTTCAAAACAAATACTTGTAGCATATGCATCAATATCTCCCTGGCCTGCAGTGAAATAACACATGCAATATGATCAGACATGGTTCAATGGCTTAGACCTATACTCCACCTCGGCTGTATTATCCAACCATGATACTTCCATTACCATGTGGAGCAATGTACTCTAAGGTGTTTCAGGTGGCACACAGCCACTGCAGCAAGATGTGTGTCAATTTGTCATTAGAGTGACAATCCCATCTAAAGCAGTTTAAAGTATAATCTGATAATCCCAGTAATCTTGTATCTTATTGCAGCTGTATGAGAGATGCTTAATTACCAAGAAAAAAATTTCTAACTAATTTCAGACCTGTTTCTTAACTTAAAGCAACCCTTCAATTCGAAGCTATCGAGATGTTTACAAGAATTTTAAAATAAAATTCAGAAACATTCTACTAGAGCAATGTGAGATGGAGCAATCCAATTTAATAGTATCATTAAACTCTCAGTCTTCAATGGGACTTACATTGGCCCCATCTTGCTCACTCTTCTGTCGTATACACTCTACCAGGTTGAGCAGTAACTTGCAGGACACAGTTTGGATGTTACATGGTAGAGAATCATCATGTACATTTTTGGAGAAGAGATGAACAGCCATGGACAGGTGTTGAAGAGGTAAGTGTTGCCGCAAGTGATGAACAGAATCAGCTAATGTGCTGTAGGCTAAAGGTCTGTAGTACAAATCAAGACATCATTAGCGGGCAAGTAAGTTTGCTACTTATGAGCCAGATTTCATCTGAATGACGATGAATGAAAAATGGTGCATTGGAATGCGCAATAACAACTCTGTAATCATCAGTAACCGGAAGCGGGTGAGATGTCTGTCATCTGATACAAGTGCCTTTCCACTAAGTTAAACTTCCTTTCTGATGCCATCATAGAGAATCAAGGGATTTTATCTTCAAAATGATATATACATATGTATCAGAATAAGCACCCTAGGTCACGTTTGTTTTTAATAATGGTCTTATCATCCCTTCATTGAATTAAACCATGAATATACAGCAACAAATGTACTACGTCTGACAGCAGATTGAACCAGTTAGGACATCATTCATTGTATTTATTGTATGGGGGCAAAACTTCTGTAAAAAGACTTCATCGATGCAACTTGGAATGGGGGGAGAAGGAGAATGCTCTCTTTTTCAAGGCGGCATGTCTAAGAAACAACTTGGGAGATGGAGGCCAACATTTTCAGTGTGTTCATTTCTGCAGTCTTGTGTTCAGTTCACCACAAGTTATTACCGTGATAATCTCTATCTTAAAACTTGACGTTTACTGACCTGAGAGATTCTTTACTGGTCGTGCCACTTCCTACTAAGATAGCCTCATCAAACAGCTTGTCAATTGTTGGCACAAACTCTGTTCAATTAGGAAAAAAATGTTTGTTAACCATCGTGGGGAAACAAGTTCGTTTTGTAATATTTGACAAGTACATTAGCAACATGGTTTGAGCAGTATTGGCTGTTGGCTGATACTGATTACCTCCCTCTGCTTTGTGTCATAGAGATGGTCAAATCAGACACCTGAGAACCAATGATCTTGCACTACTTCCCCAAAATAAACCAGGATGTATGTTCTATTATATATCATACATATTGTGCATCAGTATTAAGTATTAAACAGCTGACAAAATGGATTACCTGAATTAAGCATTCAAATGCAAATCAACCTGTAAGTCATTCTCCCTGAGAATGCACGTTGCATAAAATTAATTTATGCGAATGCGAATCAAATTTGACGTCACAAAGAATTCGCTGCAAAATTCACCGGAGTTGAAATGAGTTCTACTCTGTGAATTTGCAGCACTCAAGGCCACTTCATACTTGGCGTAAAAGTTAATTTTTGACATCAGGGCAAGTATGTACTTGCCCTGATGTCACAAATTAGCTTTTTGCCATCAGGGCAAGTATGTACTTGCCATGATGTCACAAATTAGCTTTTTGACATCAGGGCAAGTATGTACTTGCCATGATGTCACAAATTAGCTTTTTGACATCAGGGCAATTATGTACTTGCCATGATGTCACAAATTAGCTTTTGCGCCAAGTATGAAGTGGCCTTGAGTCAGTCATGAAATTTCAGTTTGTTGCCACAAACAACCTATACCCGAGACCTGAGCTCATAACACACGTACATATGAGGACATACAACCGCCTTGTGCTTCTATTATTGGTTGCTATACGTCTTGGCTGTGCCGTCTCCTCTATACATGTCGTTTGATTGGTCTACTTCTGCACACTCATGCATCATTGTTAACATAGCACCCTATTGGTATGCATGGAGCTATTGTAAATTAGGTTGACCCCTACATCACAGGTCATCCTAACGATCCACACGCAGGCTGGTATCAGACTTTACATAAACGGCCCGTCATTTTGAGTCTGACAACTTGACTTGCTATCACTATTGTTGCATGCTAACCTTTCTTTGTCTTGATGTTTACTAGACAGTAATACAGACTGGCAATAAACATGCGCAGGGAGTGAGAGTCTTTTCTAAAAATTAGCAACTTTTACTTTCCTGATGCATTGGAACATTGACAAATGAAAGAGGTATGGTATGTTTAGCCAACATGACATGTACTGAAACATGTACTGTTCATACATGTAAACCATGTATGTGTATGTACTTTCTGTGATATTGACGGCCTATAGTGTAGATGTAACTCACTATTTCTCAGATCTGTAGCCAGAATGTGTCTGGCTGCAATCAACAGCTCTTTCCTCAGATGTGCAACCTCACTCGGACAGTTGGTGAAAAGCCCCAGCATTCCCTTGACTAGCTGGGGGGCATATGAGTTGACTATCTCCTGAAAAAATATAACAATGCAACTTGTTGACACTATACTAACAATTATAAACAATGCATGATTCAAAGTGCTCGTATTGATTAAAAGTAAATTGCTATAACAAGGTGTAAAAGAGCACATTAATATATTTTTTATAAAACTCACAAATATTTTCCTGATACCAAATCTTATGAAACGACATGTAAATTGAAGGGGCTTCTTCAGGCCTCAGCCTTTACCTGGTATATTCTCAGGATGTAGGCAAGGAAAGACAGTGTCTTGATCTGAGCTGCAATGAAGTCAACATACATCTCTTTGTTGAATGTCGGAGACAGTCTGCAATAAATATAAAAATAAAATAAAGAAAAATATATAAAAATAGCACACACAAAAAAAAGGAACTATTTTTTTCTGTAATGTTCACGTCAAAGAAAGAAGTTAATGCACCACCATTTTCCTTATTCTTGTCTTAAAATAAACATTGCACGGGCCTTTTCAATTTAATTTAAATTGGCAGTTAATTTCAAGTTTCATAACATGTAATCACTTGGAACTGGTCATTTTGTTCAGACACCAGTTGTTATGATTTCTGCCCCTAGTGGTGTGACAGCATACCTGGCCTGGGCGTTTGGCTGGATGGTGATAGTGTTCATGATGAGTGGAATAAAATCAGCCACCACTGTGTGAACACTCTGCTTGTACAGTTGATACATCAGTAGAACAATGAAGGGATACTCAGCAAGGACCTTCAATGAGTTGATGCCTTTAGGAAGAATAGTTTGCTGAAGAAATAAAACACATTTGATTCAAACAATGTTACGCCAGTCACTTCTCATTTTTTGACAAATAGAAATATTTAAGTAACAACACTACCATCTCAAAGACATGAAAGAAAGTGTTACATTTAGTTTAAGTCTCTGGATTTCCAACTTTACATTTTTGCATAATTTGCATAAAAACTGTGTACTGAAATTAAAAGTATACTAGTCGGAATTGAAAAAGATAAAAAAAATATCAGCTTTTACGTAACTGCATAAAAAGTGCCAAAAACCAAAGATTGAAAGTGCCAAAAACAGAAGATTGAAGGAACAACTAGATTGAAGAAAAGACTAGACTGAAGGGAATATGATACATGTTAAGACAATGAAGTGTGAAGCTTGACTTACCTGACTTTTGGTTCCATCTGGCTGGCTGACTGTGATAATAGTCTGGCATGCAAAGCCAGGCCTGTCAACAAATGGTAGGATGTTGAGTGGATCTGGTGGTGACACACTGCTGCCAGGATCTAGACTCTTCTGTTGACAACAAACAGAAGCAACATGAAATCTTAGACATAATCTAAAACTCCTACCAATGTTGCTGTTTTTACAAAGGTTTTTAAGAAGTACAGATTGAAATATGAACTTTGTGTAAACACCTCCAATTCCTAAGATGTAATTGAGAAAGCACATGCTAGATAAACACCTCGTTATCCAAAGAAAAACTGTTATGTTACATTACCAAGTTACATTGTTAATCCTAAACCAAATTCTACATACAGGTTTCTAAGTATCACTGAGATTAAAGAATGGAAATTACTTACAAATTAATTCACTTTTGATGGGAGATTTTGTGGCTTATAAAGTGATTTATAAATTCTTCAACATAGCACTGTAATACCTATGGTGCTGGTATCATCCCCCCCCCCCCCCACACACAGTCGTTTTTTGCTATGCTTTCGAGGATCGGCTTGTGTTTTCTTTCGTTCCCTTATCTAAACCTTTCCCAGAGACTAAGCGCGCAAACCGGCATTCGAGGACAAAGGGACCTTCGATCGAGACCACAAAAGAACCTTTGTGCTCCCTTTGTTTGCGATCCTCGGTCGTAAAGCCATGTAAGAGCACACAGACATGTTTGTTTATGGCATAAATTGAGGATTTGCTATTGTCCTCTTCCCTTTTTCTTTGTTATACTCCAACTTTTTTGCAACAGCTCTCATTGGTTTTGTACACGTTTTCTAATCGAAGTCGTCCTCGATTCGGTTCCTGTCCTCGATTCATTGATGATGCTGCACGTGTGTGTCCTCAATTTACACCATAAACAATCGCACACATCTATGTAAACGCCGGCAATCGTGGACCCCCCTATTTTCCCTGACCCTTATTTAGCAACAGCTCTCATTGGTTTTGTACAGGAATTTCAATCGTAGACGTTCGGTCAATCGTGCCCCTATTGTTTGTGCCCCAACCCTTTTGTCCTAGGTCCACGATTGCCGGTATTTACATCCTCACACATACAAGTGTGTATTTGCCTGCAATCGGGGACCCCAATTGTCCCTCTAACTTTAACTTTAACCTGTTTGTACTTTAACTTTTTAGGAAGACCACACGAATCCAAAGTTGGGAACTCTTGGGAATTGGGGACCCTGTTGTCCTCTATTGTTCAACATCCCCTATTAAATGCAGAAACAAACTCAGTCACATTTATGGTGTAAATCAAGGATTTTCTATTGTTCCTCGTCACTGATCTTTTGGTTATAACTTTTCTGCAACAGCTCCCATTGGTTTTCTAATCGAGGTCGTCCTTGATTTGACTCCTGTCCTCAATTACTTGATGATGCTTCACATGTGTGTTCACAATTTACACCATAAACATGCACACACAGTCGTAAATTTCTAATCTTTCAAGGACAATGCTTTGTGTTTCCCATTGTCCCTGTAATATAACACTCTCCCATAGACTAAGCACATAACCGTATGATTTGAGTTTTCAAAAAAAAACCAACGCTTGAGGACTGAAAGGATCTTTTGTTCTCCCTTTGTGTGTCTGTCCTCTATCTTAAAGCCATGCAAGAGCACACACACACCATTATACAATAATGGTTAATGGCTTCATTTTAATGAGCGAACTGTCTGATTTTCCATCTGATTTATTATGAATAAATAAAAACATTTACCAGGTTCGTTGGGATTTCCTTGTACTTGTTCTTCACAAACTGCAGGAAGTTATGAATCTAGAATGAAATGTGGATAGAAAAAAAAAATTCATTCGATGACAACACGAAAAGATCAATTTTGTAACCAAACAGGCAAAGATTAAGAAAACTCCACCAGCAACACATTGCAGTTTGGGTGTGCGCACTGACAGGATAAAATCTACACATTTAAAAAGGTAAAGGACACCATCTTTTGTGCCCAAACAATTGAAAGAATGACACTAACCTCTGGTTGTAGCGCTGGTCTGTAATGCTTGTGTAATTCAATGATAATACGAAGAGCTACTAGGACATTCTCCTCATTCTCCCGTTCCAGCAAGGAGAACATTAGTTCAAGGATTGCTGGAACGTATGGCCGTAGAGTCTCATTGGTAGGCACACGATGAAGAAGCTCCAATAATAACTTGCGCAAATGCTAGCAAATCAAACAAACAAACAATGCAGGATATGAAAACTAAATTAAAGATGATCACAATACAGGTGATCAAAAGACATGAAGTCACTTTCCAAATTATAAAGGACTTACTTGTATGTGCATGTTGTCTGCTACAGGTAATCTCAAGACTGTGAGACTTTTGTATCTTGCCATTCCCACTGATAGGTCAACATCTGTGTAAGGCTAACCCGTGTTAGCACAAACACTCTCACATCAATAGTGTTTTGTGACTAAAGATATCTTTACATTGTACTTGCAATACTGAAATTCCATTCGTGTAAAACTATCATGTACTAGTGTCATTTTGTGTCTAATCACCAAGATTTTCAGATTACCAATATTTAAAATACCTCTATGCATCACATGACCACACAACAGATTCTAGCTCCCTATTCCAAGTAATATCGGCATTGATGGGTATTAACAAACGCATTGATGTGTACTTGCTTTGCTGAATGGGACTTGAATGAAGGCCTACAAAATGATGCAAAAAATCACACGACTTCTTATAATGCTTCCTGCTTAGGCTGAGTTGCAGATGGCCCCCATGCCATAACAGCACAGACTATAAGCATGCCTATTCCACCCTTGATTGACATTATACACATAGTCTCCATCCCCCCACATGTTGCACTTCATCCCTTACCCCATCACATCAGAATGCCCTCACATGAAAGACAGATAACAAAATGAAAGTGTCTGTCCGACTCATACAAGTAACTTGCAGTCTACTGTATTGGCATTTGGGATCACAGTGGCCACGGTTATCAAGAAGTTGTTGTTTATATTTCACGGTTAGTTTTTGCATCTACCGTGAAGTCAACAAATGTTTACCATACAGTGCACTGAGTTATTTGCAACCTTCAGGACTTTCAACTCCCTTCAAGCAACTTTAGCTTTATAGTCAACAACTGTTCTCTAGCTAGACTAGATTACAAAACTTGACTTTCTTGAACCAACCTGTTGAGCTTTTTCTGCTATGAAGTATGGTTTCTCCTCCTTAAGCACTCTCAGGAAGAGTGGGATTGCAAACTCCAAGAAAGCTCCATTCTGAGATGATGACAGGATGACCTGTGTGTAGGATTGTCAATATATGTCACAAAGACATGGATTTTTCAAAAATGGGAGGCACAAGATAACAAGGAATGACTATTAAAATGTTTCGCTTAAAGATTAAAATAAAAGTAAAAAAACAATTAGTTGCAAAATCTTTCAAATTCACTCCATGTCTAAATGTAGGAGACTACAGGTACATGTATCTTTGTTAATTATTATGTATGATTTGTGTGGTTTTTTTCAGCCAAAGTTGGCAAAGTGGTATACAATACATGTACTTCAAAGATTTAAACATTCCACTTTAACAGAAGGATCAGTGTCATATGAATTCAAATGAACAGTAACATGAGCCAACTTAGAGTAGGTGGAGGCGAGATCGGGTCCTCACCCTTCATCAGTTACAGAGTTAGGCAGGACACTTGAATACACTGATGTCATGTATACAGACTCTACAACCTTTGTGTACATGCAGATACGCCATGTGTCCTGCATGTGCAGCTCTCATGTGTGGTCCCAAAGCACTAACTATCATTCATGCACAGAGACCATAAAGGAAGGACCCAATCACAGGATTTTATCACTTTCCTTCACAGCTGTTACATGTATGTGTATCACACAACCACTGCCCATTAATCACATGAGATAGTTGTAACAGCCACCAATAACATGAATGACAAATCATGAGGGGAGTCAGGTTGGAGAGTCAGGTGGGCACAGTGGCTTCTGTCCTTGCCTTCCACTTCTATGGCCCGGTTCGATTCCTGCTATGGGCCAACATGCGGACTGGGTTTTCAGCCCCTACCTGATTCCATGGGTTTTCCTCAGAATAATCTTCTGGGGTTTTCCTGCCACCTCTAAAACTGTCATTGCCTTTCATTCTTTTCTCTAAAGGTTTTTTTTTCAGGCTTGCGTGCTTTTAGTGCCGAGGGCGCTTTTGAGGATTCCTTGGTTTCAGTACCAAAAATGTAATAACAATAATGAGTAATTAACACAGAATACAGACAATGTAGATGTACTACTACAATAACCAATGCAACAATAACATTAGCATGTTAATGTGTACATATGTACGTACCTCAAAGTTTTCACTTATCTCTTGAGCTGCTTTCAATCTGTTGTCATCAACTAGAAAGTAACAATTTGTTTAATTATTACAATAATTTATTTGAAGTCCCGTGATTCTGCTGTTCAAGGCTGCTTCATGTGGTGCTGTGATGTACGCGTAGTCAGCTCTTTTCAGCTTACATGTATGACAATCACTGCCTGGCTTACCATTATCAAGAGTTAATGGATCTTGCATGACTCTTCAATGAAGATTTCATGATCCATGAGATATATGGCAAGCCAATGTGGCTCAAGGAACAAACATGTATGTCATCATTCTACTGTACTCAAGCACCACTAGTCTGAAGACAGACCCTATCAACCTTAGAACCAAGGGGAACAAACTCTTGTTATGTGTATTTCTAAAAAGTGAATTTTATTCAGAACAGACCTGTTAAGTGTTATCAGCCAGAATAATACAAAATTTATGATGGAAATGTTGGTCATTGACAAGCAATCTCAGAAGTTGCTCAATAAAAAAAGTTCCACTCAAGCCTCCTACTTCCACTACATACTGCAAATTGATAAAGCAAACATTTTTTTCACAGAACAATGCAGAATCAAGCAAAGTATGGTCAGTGACCGGTACCACTGACATGGGCATCGCCAGGATTTTTTCCGGGGGGGGGGGGGGGGGGGGGCAAAGCAAATTTTCCCCAAAAATTCCTTAACTTCTTCATTATATTCTCAATTTATCATTTTTCCCAGAGTGAGCAGGGGAGGATTTGCCCTACCCCCCCCCCCCCCATCAAATTAACAGCAATATGGCTTTGCACCTCTTTTTCCTTTTTTTTTTTTCCAGGGGGGAGGGGGCAAGCGCCCCCCCCCCCTTCGCAACACCAATGACCACTGATATAAGGCATGCTAGGTACCCAAGCTTGTACAAGAGCCAATTGTTCACTAGATCAGTTGGTACACATGTATACATGTCTATTTATATAGGTACATGTAGAACATAACCATATTCCATAGCCACTAATTATGCTGAATGGTTCTTACCTGTCCTAGTGTCTGCCAATATAGAGACATTGGTGCGATACTTGTTGATGATAGTGGCTGGATCAATTGGTGATGACCCTGATGCTATCGGCATCGTGACCACTGCTGGCTTGGACTGAAGCATCTGATCAATTTGCTATGTGGAAAAAAATATCACATCTCAATCTGCAAACTTCCTCAAATACAATTATGGTTCTTTGCTCAATCGTTATATTTTGCAATGTAAAATTATACTGTGTCAACCACTGCAGCCTGTTTAAAAGTACCTCTTGGCCAGTAGGATGAGTCCTACCTGATGTCTGGTGACCAGGGCAGGGTGATGTCACAATAGATGTAATCCTCTATGTTTAACAGCCAGGTTTGTCAAATGTAGCCATGATGCTCTGTAAAACATAAACCAAGGCAAGTGATCTTTATGCATTCAATACCAAATTCCGAGACAAGGTTGATGACTGTCATGTCTGGTTTGCCTCAATGATTGCAGAATCAGGACTGTAGTGCCTTGAGACTACAGTACAATGCAGGGCTTGATGCAATATACATGTATAGTGCTGAGCATTTTTGAACAATTTTCAAATATTTGATTATTCAAACTTGGATTTGATCCAATATTCAACTCCTTAAAATGAGGCGATCAAATTAAACATGTCACTTGATGTGCCATCCTAAATTTCATTGGAATGAAATGGACTGCCAATAGTGTGGACCTGCCTCCGTCCAAATTGAAGAGTTCAATCAATTATTAAGAACGTCATGCATAGTTGGATGAAAAAAAGTGTTTTTCAGTAACTGTTTATTCAGGCATGTTAACTTATGTATGCATACCCAGTGACAACGCAATGCTCATGCGTGATTTGCAAAGTACGATAACCACATGCTCACAATGGGTCTTTCGAGACATGATTTTCATTGCTGAAAATTTCTATTTGCTCAACCAATAATCAAAATTTTGCTTCGTAAAATAATTAAAGTATACTTGTGATTAAAACTAAGAAATGAATTTTTTTTACGCTTTAATAATTAATGTACAGACTTAAAATGGAAGGAAATTCCAATTATGTACATGTACATGCACATGCAGTCATTTATAGGGCTGTTCTACCATGCATGGTGGACTGAGTGACAACATTACATGCACGCACAGGCACAAATTTGAAATATTAAAAATATACCCAAATATAGAATAAATATTTTACACATTAGGATTTATGTAAATAAGGCACCCTTTCGAAAAGAATTTCACGTGTCACCCCATCTAAATATCTACTTTGGACCAGTCGGTCACGATTCCGACCATATGCCACCTGACTATAGTATAAGGACACATGATATAGAATACATCATCGTGAAATTGGCTTCTTTAAAAAGGTAAAACAAGAGTAAAATAATGTTGTGTTTTGAGTCGTATTACACCATGGAGGAATACCAATATGCTTCCTCCATGATTACACAGACGTCCTAGAACCTTGAGCATCAGTGGTAAAGCAATGAAGACGTCGTCCCATTAGGCACCTGACCAAATTGACACCTCTGATAAATTACAGTACAGGCCTTTTTTTTTTAGACTCACATGCGTCTTGTTCATGACGAACCATTCACGCATTTTGACGCTATTTATAACAAATTTTTGACACACCATTTTTTGATAACAACTCACCAATGACGCACGTATGACGGACATAATGATCGACGAACGAATCTGGATAGCACGGCATGGAACACGCACACTTTGTGGACATGACTTGTGTGGCTACCGTATTGTAATAACGATGTTTAATTTCCATTGCGACCCATGGGCACCAGTGGGGCCGGGGCGATGCGTCCGAGCGCATGCACTTCCAGCTGAGTTGAGAAGAGGAAACCAGCGAACCAATCGTGGCGATGGCTACATGTGCACCGCAACTACGCAAGCGCTGCCAGGGCGAAATTGCGAATCGAGTTGCGATGCTGAAACTTGATGATCGTTGGAAGCATTTTTGAATGATTTGTTCCCTCTTCTGATTAATATTCTAATCTGAATATAGTAACTAGAAATCCTGGAGCTAAACAAATATTTTGTTTGCAATATTTTGTACAGCGAAAAAATGGGATGTTAGCCGGGCCTTTCTGATCATGGTCTATGGGTTGGCCATAGGGTTAGGAACATACATGACATTGGCCCACGAAAATGTTCGCTTTGGGGGAAACAAAACAATGTTATTCAGCTCAAAACTTTTCGGGACAAAGTTTGAATTAATTTTGAAAACTTATTTAATTGGCAACAATTAAAATAGAAAATGTTAATATTTTTTGCTCACACTAACTAATGAAATGAATAAATAAATGGGGATAGACGATCAGCCTTGGCAAGTCGAGAGGTGGGTATTTTCATGTTATGCACAAATAGTGCATACATGCCATTTGTGTTACTTTCAGGTTGTTTCTTCCTCGTCATGGAAAATCAAAGATGTGCTTGCAGATTTTTGACCGAGTCGGAAATATATTCCAAACATCAGACTTAAATCAATCTTGCCAAATTTCCGAAATTCAAAAAGGGAACCTAGCTAGCTACATGCATGGAGCTATGACATCAGTTCCATTCTTGAAATCAACAACAGTATTAAGGTTTCTTTCAAGCAGGCCGCATTAATGTCAAATCCAGTGAGTGCATGAATCTGGAGGCCTTCGGAAATCATGGTTGCAAAACCCTAAATAATCCACTGCGATTAATGGCCGCTACTTATGTCCAAAAAATATCTTAAGGACAACACCACCCATGAACAACATTTCTCATGTAACATGAGCCCATGATGAGCCAAAGTGGCACTGCATTGACAAACCCTCAAAACGCTACTGAAATCCCCGCGAGCCAGCAAGCACTCTGCTGTGTCCGGAAACTGGACGCAGCTATATATTCATAAATGCATCCGATGTTCGTGGTTAAAATCTAGCGAGTTGGAAAATGAGGCCATATACAATTCGCAGTTTCACCCTGGCAGTGCTTGCAGTGCATGCATGAAGCCATCGCCACGATTGGTTCACTGGTTTCCTCTTCTCAACTCAGCTGGAGGTGCATTCCCTCGAACGCTCGCCCCGGCCCCACTGGTGCCCACACAAGTCATGAGCACAAAGTGTGCGTGTTCCATGCTGTGCTATCGAGATTCGTTCGTCGATCATTATGTCCGTCATACGTGCGTCATTGGTGAGTTCTTATCCCAAAATGGTGCGTCAAAAATTAGTTATAAATAGCGTCAAAATGCGTGAATGGTTCGTCATGAACAAGACGCAAGGGTGCGTCATTGGACCCCAAAGTTTGACTGTCCTGTGGACATTGACGCACATGCCCCGGGGGTCCGAGGGTACGTCTTACAATTGACAAGTGCATAAAATAATGACAACCCAATGATAACATTTAGGGCTGGGTAACTCCACTGTCTCCAGCTAGCTTTATTTAAAAATGGGCCTATAAAATGTTGCCGGCTGAGTGCGTTGCAATTGCATGGTGACGAAACATGACGCACCCCTACGCATCTCACGATGTGTTTGTGTCACACCAAATCGTACTTGACGCACCCCCTTCGTCGCGATTTGACTGACCATTTTAGAGACATGACGCACATGCCCCGGGGTCCGAGGGTGCATCTTACAATTGACAAGTGCATAAACTGTGGAGCGTTGAACTTCGGCTAGCCCAGGTTGGACGAAGTCTTCATTGCATTACGACTAACGTCCAGGACGAGAATTCTCTACATAAGACCACCCAAAATTTGGACCAGATTTTTGTTACATTTTACCTCGTTACAGAAGCTTATTTCACGCCTACATTTTCTATGTGTCCTTACCTATTGAGCCGATGGGTTCAGGAATTCCATATGTGATGCTGACCGACATTAATCAGGAAAATAAACTCTAAAGCAGCGTTAAACTTGTACGTGTTTGTAGTCTCTTTTCATCAGTTTATTCCCAGAGTCGTACGTCATGTACAATGTACGTGCGTATGAAAGCGCCCTCATTTGTTTAGTTTTGGTTGGAACCGTGACGTCACTCCAGCCAACCGATGTCACGAAAATGCTCAACCAATGACCAAAGCTGAAACGTGTTTCTGGTAACTGGTGCGAAAACACGCTCGGTCTTTGGATTAGCAACCGCGCATTCAAGTAAGTGCGCGTGCGTATGAGGGTGGTTACTAAGCAAATCGCGCGTGCGCACTGCATATTCATGCTGCATAGTCTGGCCCCTGGACCAGACGTGATATGAGCGTCGAGAATAATTGACCGGCCTAGGGAACCAGACTACACGCTGCACAGACGTACATCATGTACGACTAGAATAGACTCGGCGGTGAGAAACTGATGAAAAGAGTCTACAAACACGTACAAGTTTAACGTTGCTTTCGAGTTTATTTTCCAGATTAAGGTCGGTCAGCATCGCATATTGAATTCCTGAACCCAGCGGCCCAATAGATAAGGACACATAGAATACTACGACGTAAAAATTGGCTTCTCTAACAAGGTAAAAATATTGAAAATAACGGTCATAAATGTTTTCGCCCGGTTTTGAGCACTTCATACTCTGGACTCCCTCCGTTACGTAGGGAGGAAAGTAGCTGGAGTTACCCAGCCCTAAATTTTATCATTGAGTTGTCATCTAGGGCTTGAGATAATTTTTCACGTAACCCAGCAGCGTAGGCAGGTCCCAAAAAAATTTGTTCAATTTTGTCGCCGTTACACACTAATTGCAACTGCAACTCACCCCAAACTTGCCTGGAATAACCATTACACTGTTTCATGCACTATCGGTTGCCGTTCCAGTACCGCAGCTGTGATGGTAAACCTCATATTAGTGCATGAAACAGTCATCGGGTGTTACGCTTCCGCGTGACGTCATGCGCGCAGCTGGCAAAAACGACTAGTACCAGCGCGCTGTGCATGGTAATCGACCGCCATTCATTGTACACAATTTTTTTTTGTGCACAAACCAATTGCAGTCCTGGCCATGCCTGCAAGGTTGTCAGGTTAGTGGTTATTCCTCCTTTTTTCACTGCAATTGTAGGCTGAATCTTCATCATGGATCGTTTTTTACTTCAAGGACCTGTGTAATGGTTATTCCAGGCAAGTTTGGGGTGAGTTGCAGTTGCAATTAGTGTGTAACGGGGACAAAATTGAACATTTTTTTTTGGGACCTGCCTACGCTGCTGGGTTACATGAAAAATTATCTCCAGCCCTAGATGACAACCCAATGATAAAATTTAGGGCTGGGTAGCCCCATAAATGTGGCCTATTTACTGGACTGCCTCCGTAAACATAGGCCACACATCCACATGTACAAAAATCGTTTCGACGGAGCCAAATTTTGATTTTCACATTTAGGCTTAGTTTGTAGGTTTTTTTTGCTTTAGAAGCATACTCACCCTCTTTATAGGCTAATCAGAAAGTGCTGCCTTTTTCAGATGTATATTTTTCGTGAAATTTCCAGATTCATTTTTACACGTTTGCGTATCAAAATTTCAACATGAAATTTCACAAAAATTAGACATCTGAAAAAGGCAGCACTTTCTGATTAGCCTGTAAAGAGGGTGAGTATGCTTCTAAAGCAAAAAAACCTACAAACTAAGCCTAAATGTGAAAATCAAAATTTGGCTCCGTCGACACGATTTTTGTACATGTGGATGTGTGGCCTATGTTTACGGAGGCAGTCCAGTAAATAGGCCACATTTATGGGGCTAAGGGCTGGGTAACTCCAGCTAGGATGGAGGAAATGGAGTCCACCTGGGCTAAACTTCGGCATGTCCGAACGGAAACAGGACAACTCGTACGCGGACCAACTCGTAAGCGAGACAACTTGTACGCGGATTGGTCAACTTGTACGCGAGACAACTCGTACGCCAGCCAACTCGTACGCAGGTCAACTCGTACGCGGGCCAAATCGTACGCGAACCAACTCGTACGCCAGCCAACTCGTACGCCGACCGAAATTAGCAAATGTAAAGAAATTGAACGATGTTTACGATCGCCAAAAGTTTACCCAAAACAGACGCCAAAGTTAACTATTTATCACTGTCCGATTGTATGACTGAATGACTGTGATTGTAGCCATATGTATTTTCAACGATTTAAATTCCATAACAACAACGATGTACAAGTTTAAAAGTTTCAAAGATAAATTTAAATAAAAAACATGATCCATTTTGCGACCGATGTGTAGTGCAATGCTGCGGCATGCACTTCCAACCACACAGCTAGTGTGGAGAATTTGTCAAGACATACAACGATTTTATTTACACATAGCGCGGGGCCACTATAGCAGTGTATTGTTGGAAGTCTACAAATGCAGCGGACATTGTACGATTTAAATTCTCACTACGTGGCATTATGTCGTATAGCGTACGGTGTGATCAAAGATCGGACAGTGTGCGAGTGGTCCGGGAAAACAAATCATAACTTTACGGTTATGAGCAAAACAAGCTGATTTAAAAATGAACTAATTGGGACGCCTCAGTAACACAAAATAATCGGAGTAATTGCAGAATACCCCGCCACTCGGAAATACACCCCTAAAATGGCTACGCGGTTGGAATCACTGGAAAAGAAACAATTCAAGTCCATGCCAGCTACGCGGATACTGAGTAGTGAGTGGGGGTCCATTATTTGAGAACGAAGCAAGCAGTCACAAAAGGAATAAAGTTGCTGAAAAAAATTCGAAGTCCAAACCTTATCCTTACGCTAGTCTATACTCACACGTACGAGTTGGCTCGCGTACGAGTTGGCCCGCGTACGAGTTATCCCACGTACGAGTTGCCTCGTGTACGAGTTGGTCCGCGTACGAGTTGTCCTGCGTACGAGTTGGTTGCATACGAGTTGGCTCGCGTACGAGTTGACCTGTATTCGTCCGAACATACATGAAGTACGGAGGGTACCAAAGTTCAAAGCTCCACTCAGTAGAGCTAGACAAGTCGGTGTGTTAAGCGACTGCATAACAAGCGATTCGTGGATTTTATAACCATACCTGTTGGCTGTAATCAAAACGACCACACAAGTCAAAGAAGACGGATGACCAAACGCAGAAACGCTTACGCCGTCTGCAGCTAGCTTGCCGCCATGTTGACATGATTCAGCCTCGTCCCCAGGAGTTACTTCAATTTCAACTTCAGTACGCCCTTCAGTGATGCAACCTCGTCCTCAGTGCTTACTTTATTTCCAATTACCTCGTTGGCCGGCCACGATGACCGTTTTAGCTGATTTTCGGCTAACTTTGACAGATTTTTTTTGTAAAAATCGAGTTTGACAGATAATGACAGAATGAATTTTGTTGGCAGATTTTTAATTATGGCAAAATTCTGCAAAAATGGTTATTTGACAGAAAAACATAACGAATTTGAAAAAAATGAGTACATTTGTTAAAAAAAAACTTCAATCTTTTCAAACAAACCCTTGCATAATGGGACTAGGTTGGCTGGTGTAGGTCATGTAGGTGCTGATAAATAGTCGTGTTCCCTAACGTGGCGCACTTCGAAGCTTACTTAACTTTCCTTGCCAGTGTTGCCAAACCTCTTTGTTGACAAACCTCAAATTCATGCAGTAAAATACTAGTACTTTTACCTTATTAATGCTTGCTATTTAACCTCTGTGAACAATTTCGGTTTCATAAAATTTAATCGAAAAATCAAAGTGCGCCACGTTGGGGGCCGCGCCGCCACGTTAGGTACATCAACAAAACTGGACTTCGTCATGGCGCAACGTCTGCATTTTGCCAAATTATTAACGCAATTTCATAACATCTAAGTTATGTGACCATAGATTTGTTTTATGTAATTTGAACCTTAATTAAGGCAATTCTACAAATCTGCATGTGATTTTAAGTGCTTTTATAGTTTTTTGAGTAATTGTGGGATTTGGCAGATTTTTGAAAAATCTGACAGGTGTTTGAAGCGTATTTAGCAGAATTTGGCTATGACCTTACGGTCACCCTACTGCCTGTTGTTTGGCCGGCTACACATAACACATGCACACCGCTGCGCTGCACTGCACTAGCACTGCGCGCTATATAGCGCCAGCGCTACATCAGCGCTCAGCATACGAGCACACGACCGCTACATGTAAGTGCGTAAAAACCGTATGTAAGTGCGTAAAACCGTACCGAATTAAACGCCCTGTTGATGTCATGGATGAGTAAATATTAACACGTCGTCATGTATTGTGGGCCTTCTCGGGTTCTGACGTGTCTGATTTTGTTTGATTTAATGATCAGATAAATGGTCATTGATTGCAGTTCACACAAGAAGATGCCTCCCCAGCGCTCTCGCGTTTCACTTCGCCTGGACATGAACGTTGTCTCGACCATGTTGACTAACCTTATCTTGACAATCACATTCATCTCATCAGCTTTCATCCAGTCCTCAGCTGAAGGTAGGGTTAGGTCTGCTATGTGCCATAATTTAACCCATGATTGGGTCTAGTATGTTGGTTTCTCTCTCATTTTTTCCTTTACCATAGACTTGTGTACGCTAGTTACTTTTACTTAAAGGGAAAATACAACATTTGCAAACATCAAAAAATAAAACTACCAAATTATTTTGAAATACCTTGACTGTTAGTGAATGACAGTGTAAAGCATCCTGGTAATCCTTACTTTTAGGACCCCTTTCCTATATAAGGTTAAAAGACTCACCAAAACAGCTGACTATGACACTCAAAAGTGACATTCTGATATTTATTGACACATTTGAACATTTGGCAATGACACCTCTTGAATATCAGCAGGTTTAATTTTGTAGAAAGAGGGCAGGGTTTTGATTTATGAGGGGTTAAAGACGACGATGACAAACAGAAAATAAATTTAAAAAGCAAGATGGCGAACTGCAAAAAAGGTAGGAAAGTCACATTTTCTTTGAAAGTGCTTCCAAAATTATAACTAACATGAGTTTGTCTGAAGAAAAAAGACTTCTTTAGCCTGCAAAAGTCACTTTGGTACTGGACAGTCATCTGCAAAAGTCAGTTTTGAACAGAACTCGTACAAAATAGAGGTGTCTAAAAGTAAGGATTACCAGCATCCTGTAAAATCATGACACCTGGTAATACTGTCATTTTTAAGGAAAGTGGTATTTTTGTATCAATTTCCATCGCTGATCGGCCGACCAGCGTTGGAAAAAAACTGGCTTTTTCCCCCCAAATACTGGCCCCAGTTGACCCACTTGTTTGCAATCGATTACACACATTTATGAACGGGTACAAGCCAGCTAGAGGGGTTCCTAGCCCCACTAGTGTGGCCGTCGGTATGCTGCGCTGAACCTAAGGCCACACACCGTGGTCCGCGCACTACTGAGGACGTTTTCATAAAATTTGCAGGGAATTTCTTACATATGGTTGTATTCTACGATGTCCCATCTATCACTTCTGGGATGCTTAGGTGTAATGATGTTCAATTTTCCGAGATATTCTTGAATCTTTCTGGAGCCCATATGCACTCGTGAAACGTCCGGTGATGGCAGCCATTTTGAATGTGACAAGAGATGACCTCAAGCTGTGACGTCGCGTTTATGCAAATTGCTTGTCAAGCGAGGGCGCGAGTTGCAAATGCGACGGCTGTTTCCTGTATAGTCGGACTCCCTATTATCGCGGCATCCCTATTATCGCGGCATGGGAAATTTCTCTTTTTACAGTGTCAAAATTCCTTCAAGTGGCGATTTTTATCCAGTTCACCAGTCATCAAGGATTTTCTATCGAGTTGTATAAAAAGGACGATTAAAAAATGTTGTGTCTTTCGGGACTTTTAACGATTTTAATAAATATTAACGTTTTCCAAAACTTGCAAAATTTTCCCTCACCGTGTCTGCTAAAAGGTACGTTTATATTTTAACATAAATCTTTAATTGCGCTCTGTCCGTGAAAGTTCCATTGTCTGGTTCCCATTCTTCAGCTGCAAATGTAAAATGAAGTCGAACGACGATATTTGCAGCGCGAAATCGTAACAACTTTTACGGGATCAAAATAAGCACCGCCCGTTAGCGAAAATAAAACGGCACACCGTGTAAAGTGAATGGCGCCCTCAATCGCTGATCAGTAGACTTGCCTCAGGGATTTGTGTTCTCCTTTAGGGGGAAGGGCAGGGTCTTAAGAAATCATCCTGCAGACATTTTGTCTTTAATCAACTTGAACGTTACAGGGAAAATATCAGACTTTATTCAGGGGTGTTTTGGTCAAACATAAACTATGAACAAAAAAGTTGGGATCATTAACAAAAATCAATTCCCGCATACCGCGATAATAGGGAGTCCACCTCCGTTCGCACACGCCGCGCATGTATATTTTCACAGCCATCGTACACGAAATAAACCACACCACCGTCGGATTTTTTTATATTAATTTAAAAAGGAAGAGTTATACTTCACATAAGACAGGACAATTCTGGAAGGTTAGTGGGCAATCTCAATTCCGAACGAGAAACGTGATAAGTACCGCGATAATACGGCGTTCCATCCTACCATGCATTTATCGTCTGGGGGCCACGTGCACTGATTTCTATTCAGGATCTACGGCACAGGAAACAGCCGTCGCATTTGCAACTCGCGCCCTCGCTCGACAAGCAATTTGCATAAACGCGACGTCACAGCTTGAGGTCATCTCTTGTCACATTCAAAATGGTTGCCATCACCGGACGTTTCACGAGTGCATATGGGCTCCAGAAAGATTCAAGAATATCTCGGAAAATTGAACATCATTACACCTAAGCATCCCAGAAGTGATAGATGGGACATCGTAGAATACAACCATATGTAAGAAATTCCCTGCAAATTTTATGAAAACGTCCTCAGTAGTGCGCGGACCACGGTGTGTGGCCTTAGGTTCAGCGCAGCATACCGACGGCCACACTAGTGGGGCTAACTGGTTCCCTGACCTTACAATTCCCCAATGTATGTAAACTGCTCTGTTTCTTCTTAAATGGAGTCAGGGAACCAGACTACAGGAAAATGATTGATTTTCTTGGTTTTTATAGCATTTTCGAACCCAAAACCTCAAAAAAGTCAGTGTTACTATATTTACTATATATTTCCAACCCCCCAATTCCATCCATTTCTGAAAATTACAGCAAAAGCAAATGATGTATATTCCCTTTAACTAGACCCTGTTTGTTCGATTTGGGGTAGACCTAGCTCTACTGACGACTGAGTGGAGCGTTGTTTGTACGGAGGGTACTGTTAGGGTGGTCGGCACTTTTGGGGTTTTTTGGTCCAAATATTACAAACTTGGTATCATTAGAAAGAGCTTCCAAAAAGAAATCTAATGGTACCAATTATAAGTTTATATCTTAAAGTATGGTGAAGTTATAGCCCATTAAAGGGGCAAGTCCAACCATAATTATTCTGTCGGCATGGTGCGGGGTGTAAAATTAAAAAAAAATAATAATCCAAATCCCCTCAAAATATTTGAGAAAGGTTTGGAAAACAATTTCAAGTTCATTTAGATGAGATCATATTATCCTAAATTTGTAATTGTATTCTCAGGCCCTCTTTATGGTACAAAATGTAGTCCTTTAGCTGGTATGTGTAAATTTCCTCGGATCTCTCATATTTGAGGTTGATTTGAACCAGGATGGGAATCCAGGGACCTGGAAACCTTGCATTAACATTCACCCAACTGAGTGTTGAAAGTATTATACGGCCAAAAAAAGGGTTTTTAACTTAGCAAAAGTATATCTTTAAAGTATGGAAGTATTTGATGACGGACAACATTTCTCCAATATGTAGGTTCCAGTGGGAATTAACTTTATATTTATTTTGTCCCCTTTTTTTAGGCCTTATGCAGAGATGTATATTCAAAAATAATTTAAAAAAACATTGAATCTTGCTCTTCATTATACATTGTACTCAGAACAGTCTGGTTAGACTCTGCATGGACTAAACATATTCAGGAACTAGAAGCCTAGGGCAAAAAAAAGCAAAGACAAAAATAAGCTAATTTTATTATGTTTAATGCAAATTTAGTTCAAGTTTGGAAAATATTCAGAAACAGTTGAAATATTACTATATTATTTTTTTAGCAGAATTGTATATTTGTATAATGTAAATTTCCCCAATAAAGCAATCCACCAAAATTTACCCCAGTAATCACAGCATTGAAATATTATTGCTTCATGCATGCATAAAGCAGGGAGGAAGAAATAGGCAACCATTGTGACACCGCCGTGCGCCATATTTTAATCACCTTGCTGAAGGCACTCCGACAACAAAACCCCCAGCGTCAAAAAGCGTCATGGGAAACATAACAAAAAAACTAGTCACACAAACTCCTGAAATTCCACCCTTTCAGAAACTACCCCTTTTTTAGTCTTTCATGATCTCCTCATGTGAGATTTTTAACGATTTTTCGGCCCAAAAATCATGACAATCTGTACCTTTATTTCTGAGTGAAACGTGAGTGAATGTCACGAGCTAAAAACAAGATGACCGCTCCGAGCGCGACTGCGATCACAACTTCCCAGAAATAAACATCGTTTTCAACAGCAGATTTCACGATTTCGAATATGGCGATCATCCAAAACAAATATATCATTGGAAAGATCCATCATTTCTCTCTGTATTCATCTCATCAGAGAAACTGTTCTAGTTTCAAAAAAAGGTTAAACTGCGCCAGTTTGAAACACACTTTCGCACGCAAATAGATACAAATGAAGATCGACCCCATTGCGCCGACCTCCCTAGTACTGTAGTTCAACGCTCCACTCAGTAGAGCTAGGGTAGGCCTAATCCTTATCATTAGGACAACTCTATTTTTTACGAGTTCTGTTCAAAACTTACTTTTGCAGATGACTGTCGAGTACCAAAGTGACTTTTGCAGGCTAAAGCAGTCTTTTTTCTTCATATAAATTCATGTTAGTTGTAATTTTAAAAGCACTTTCAAAGAAAATGTGACTTTCCTACCCTTTTTTGCAATTTGCCTTCTTGGTTTTTGAGTCAGTTTTCTGTTCGTCGTCGTGGTGTTTTTCCCCTTAATTTCCCTCTAAAGTCAAAGCCCTGCCAGCCACTTTCCACAAAATTAAACCTGCTGATATTTAAGAAGGTGTCATACTGTTCAGATATGGCAAGAAATATCAGAATGTCACGTTTGAGCGTCATTTAGTCAGTATTTTTGGTGAGTCTTTTAACCTTACATTAATGGGGTCCTAAAACAAAACTAAGGATTACCTGATTTAAGCTTCATGTGCCAACAAAAGAGGCCACGTTTTTACCACTTTTGAGAGCCCCTTCGTGTGCATACTGTGTTTTTATATTCTACATCTACAGTGTACTGGTTCGTGCGCATTTAAGCCATTTAATATTGATTTTTAGGTTTCATCACTCAGATTGAAAAAAAAGTATCAGTTGGGAGGGGAATTTATGTCATAAATCCCAAGTTTTCACATCCAAAGTGACTTGAGGGGGCCAAAGTCAAGTGTTATGTGCTTCCGTGATGCCATGTTAACATGTCTAATTTTGGCGATCGTTAAGTGTAGCGCCCCTGTTTTGTTTTGATCAAATTAGAGTAAAAAATGTTTTTTTATTGCTCAAAAATCATCTTTACAATCAAAAGCAGACTTTTCTCAATTCTAATGACACACGTTTTGCAATTTTGAACAGATTCTTGGGGATTATCGGGTCGCGTGTTGTTGCCGCGCTGTCATCGTCATTTTACCCCCAAATTTCCCTCAAAAAATCAAAACCCTGCCTATATCTATGACATACCTGTTAATTGAGAATGTCGCCAACTACATGTAGTTTGGTAGGTCCAATAATTTTAAAGTGGATTTTGTTCCCTTATAGGAACCGGGCCCTACACTACATGATCGCCCTAATTTTGAAGACAGGTGAAACTATGAGTCTTCCAAATGTCTTCGGGTATGATTTGGACATGCATCACGCTGGCTCCCGCCCCTTTCATTGTCGTTTCTGTTATGTCTGACAGGAACCAGTGTTCGCGTAATGCATGCATGCCGCATGCATTAACATGTGTGTGCCATGTGCCATGCGAAGCAAAATCTGCTTTTAAATATCATGTTGAAAAAACAGAAATGCCCGAGGATTTGTGAGAAATTTGTCTGAAAAAAAATACACTTTATTGGAGAAAATACACACTTTAGAAAAAAAAATATAAAATAGTTGAAAATCAGGGCAGGCGTGAAAATCAGGGTGGGCGGTGATGAAAACCTACAAATCAATTTTAAATGCAATTTATGCTGTAAAGCTCAGAGAGCTTACTGTACACACTTGTATCTTGCTGCATGGACGTACCGGTGTGCTAGCAAATTCAGAGATTTAAATTTAGGGCTGGGTTTCTATAAACGGGCACCTGGGTACCCGCGTTTTTTCATAAATCGGGCACCCGATTCCGGTACTACCTGTAGATGCACACCCCTACTAACAATTCAGGTAGGTTTGGGTAACAATACCTGTAAACTACAATTTTTTCTTAGCCTTAGGGCAATTCCATGCAAAAGAGGACATAGCTGAAAAGTGGAAAATTAATGAAATCTTCAGAATTACATGCATCAAAACCTTGAATGTAGTATCGAATAAAAGGGGACAACAAGTCCTTTCATTTGAGTGATGTGGCAGTAAGTGAGATGGAATATGGTCAAATATAGTGTTTTTGTCAGGGGGTGGGGCCAGTGTTATTATGAGTTTTGGTTTTTAAGGCAGAGAGCAAGGTTCATTTGCTATGCCTAAAGAGTTTTTTGGGTTTGACTATTAGATTTTTATTTAGTTTTATTAGTAGCAAAGATGGGCTGACGAGCTGTAATGTGAGTTACCGTAATGTGAGTTACCGAAATATATCTTGCTAGAGATTACATGATTGATGATTTTATAATAATTGTACATCATATGACTGACATCCTAATGATATAAGGGCACTGAGAAGGTTCTTCCAACAATGAGGAAACTTTCAAATGCAAGGTATTTAAAATTTAAATTTTTGCCAAAGAGAGTAATTTTATTGGCCTCTCTTTTTTTTTTAGTGTAGTCACTTAATGTTACAGGGGTCTTCTATGAGAAAAATCCACCCTAAATGTTCTGACTTTATAACTTAGTAAGTTCTAACTTACCGAGTTGATGGAAGAAACCTCCCCCCTCCCCCCTTTAAACATAACGTGAATTACCATGGAATTGAATTGTCGATGTTTGCAAGTTAGCCACACCCCTTATACAAAGCTATCAAATTTTGTACGTTAAATTTTGTTTGTCTCAGATTTTGCGCGTTCAATGTCCATTTGTATATCCTGTAATTAAACATTGAAAATACTTAACAAGCCAAATTCAAAAAGCGGGGTACATGTATATCTGTATACTCGCGCTTACATGTACATCAAAACAACGCATTTTAAAAGCTTTTGTACTTTGTTTTTCCACTTTTTAATGCTGTTGAATACATTTTGGTTGTTGGAATGTTCAAACAATACCTCGTAATCCTCACTTGTTTTTCTCATCACGAAAAGTGTGGGAAGGGGGATGATTCAATAGCCCCTCCTCCCCCCCCCCCCCCCCCCCCCCCCCCCCCCCCCCCCCCGGTCTAAGAGTGGGGGGATCCTTTTGAAGGCCCGTCCTTTTAAAAAGTGGATTTTATAAATCGTATTATTTGCCTGACCAGGGTTGTTAATAAAGATTTTGTGTATTACAGTTGTTGACAGTTGTTGAAAAATTTTCTTTGTTGTTCCAAACAGTCAGAATGCAGACTTAATAAACCTCTGCTTTTTTGAACGAAATAGGTTTTAGGGTCATTGTGTTTAAATTGTGATATTCTTTGAACGGATTGAGCAATTTTAGGGGTTTTTATCTAAAAGTAGCTTATGAAATGGGCTTTCCAGTCGTTATAATGTTTGGTGCTAGATATTTTTTAAAATATGAAATATAATTTTTGGGTTTGGGTTCTGCTTTTTTTTGTTCTCACCCTGTGATATAAACAAGGAAGCAGTTATATAGATTTCCATTACATTTCTTCCATAAGCTGCCAAAAAACTCAATAAGACTTTTAGCCTTCACAATGTTTTTTCTTCCCTCACTAGATGGAGTTCCTACCTACTCTTTGTTGGAGAATCTTGCACATACCAACCTATATTCTGTCAAGTATGATGAGGCAGCTGCAATGCACGGGCATTCCTCCAGATACAAGCGACAATCTTCACAGGACACAACTACTCCTCATTCAATGATTATAGATGAGGTCAGTTATGGGATTCCTTACTTTCAACATTTTAAATCATATGTATCGTTCTATACATCATTTTGAATTTTAAATATTGAACATGTACATGTGAGGGTAGTAGTAAGCAACTGGGGAACAAAATTAGAAACCTGAAAAAAAATACTGCGATGGGGAAAAAAACCCAAAACAGCGCCATACATTATGTAATGAGTGACAATGATCGTCAGGTTATAACATGCATTAATTTTTAGGATTTATTAGTTCACTTGACAATAATACGCAGAACAAGTAACATGGACCATAATTTTGAGGTGGATTGTGACTTGTGGTTATGATGAGCTACATGTACATTGTAGGACCACCATCACCCTACCCATCACCACATTCTGTACATGTATCCATAATTTAAGTTAGGAATCAACTGCTGTGCAAGAATTTACCAACATCAATTTCTGTCAATGCCTTATCACACCACGCTCTCAGCCAGGGCATAAACGATTATTGCTCTCTTCCATTACATGTGCCTTTGCCTATCGCCATCAACGTCATGTACAAATTTTATGCTGCTCTGAGGTAGCACATCTACTGTGCCTTTGTTACTGATGTCAAGATTATCTGCAGGCTACGTACACATACACGTGTGTACACCTTCTGAAATTACTGCAGTGTATGAATATTGTGTTTTTATCGTATATTCTGAATCTTTGACTTCAAATTATTGTGTGTTTTTTATTTACAGTCGATTAGTCAATAGACTATGGTCAGACCATTTTTTTTTCATGCCTTGTTCAGGGCTCATGCACTCATCCCTAATTTTTCCATTGTTTTTTTTTTTTTCTGGCATTTTGTCAATCACAGGCGGTGTTTCAGATTTTTTACTATGACTGTACATGTACCAATGATTTAGTCATGCATGACAATAGTTGCCAGTTTTTGTCCTGCTGATTTGTTGTCCAGAAAAAAAAGAGATAAGTGATGTTTTTCAGCACCTGGTATGTGGAGTGCATGAGTGTTATGTCAGTGGCATAGATGTCGTGTAATCTCACTCAGGATTGATGTTCACCTAAATATATGATATGCATTGTATACAACATCATTTGGAGAGATGAGATGCATTTTTACATCTGCCAATGCAGAATTTGCCAAATTGTTTTTATTTAGAACACTTGCAATTTACAGTTGATTATTCAATCACACCCATGCACGTATTTCACTGATTGGAATATTATCCATACGCAGAAAGGAAGTCATCAATACTACAATTCATCATACTTTTCTGAAGACACCAAGCACTACATTGATTTAGAAACAGAAGAATCCTTTACTGTGATTCCACACTGGAAACTGTCTGAAAGCCACCTAACTGCAGCGGTAAGCCTTTCAAATCTTGAGAGAGTCTTATATGTATACCATCCAATGATATCAAATCCTAGCCTTGTTTATTCAGGTATCAAACTGTTGTATAATGTCCTGATTTTCTCAGATCATGCATTAAATCCTGTCATACTCTGTAACGTTTCTAACGTTTGTTTTTCTGCTGGAAATGTAACACTGTGCTACTATATTTTTTTTCTGCTTGTTTTATCTCAATTTTGTCTAGCAGTGACTTACCCTAGCTTGTGTCTGCAAAAAAAATGGTAATATTTGAAATACTTCAAATGTTTTGTTTGCATACAGGTGGTAACACTGCCTTTCACGTTTATGTTCTATGGCCACAATGTGACAAAAGCCTACATAGCAACCGGAGGTGAGTCATCAAGTCATTGTCATTCATATAGTGCTTCACAATAGACTTGCCTTTGGCCTTAAAACTAAATACTATTATAATTTATCCAAACGTTTCCTTTTTAAACTGCATGGAATTGATATGCTGGCTGTTGTTTGGCTACCAAATGCGTTTGATTTTAATGTGCCTCATGCATCTGAAAATAGATGCATTGTGAACTGAACATACTTGTATGTTGAAAAGATTCATCTTTGGCAATAGAGAGTGTGATTTATCCACATGTTATTTGTTCATCTCCAGAAATTGTGATTTCATATTGTACATTAAAAATTGTGGCATTAGAAATGTGAACCACACATTGTACCCATTGCATTGATGTATTTTGTTGCCTATTTTCCATCACAGGTTTTGTATACCTTGGCACAGTTTTTCATGAGTTGATAGCAGCAACGCAATATGTAGCTCCATTGATGGGTAACTTTGATCCTAGTATCAATGATTCTGCTATCATAAGATATGCCGATAATGGTGAGTTTAATGCCATTGTGCATGTGCAAGTTATTCGAATAAAACTAAAAGAACAATTCTATAACACACAATGTGCAATGTGACCTGTCATCACAAAATGAGTGTTAAGTTGAAAAAGCCAACATTTGAAGAGGTGGTCGATTTTTGGAGTTTTGTTTTTAATATGCACCTCCGATCTCCAATCTCGCCCACCACTAATGCAAGTGTTATTGTGAGTTGTTTCTTTTGAGGGAGAGTTTTTTTTTAAATTATGAGTTTATATATGTTTTAACTATATAAACCAAAGATGGGTGAACAAACTGTAACGTGAGTTTACCACAATACATCCCTCTGGTTATTTTATGATTAATTTAAAAAGTGGTACATGTAGCATATGACGTACACCCTAATGATGTCAAGGCTCTGGAAACATTGTTTCCATCAGTGATCAGTATGAGGGAACTTGCAAATGTATGGAATTTAGATTTTAACCATTTCAAAAGTTATCGCCAAACCAACAGAAGTTTATTTTATTGGCCTTTTTCTTTGGGTAGTTTAGTCACCTCATCATTTCAAGGGATCTTCTGTGAGAAAAAAAGTCCACCCTATTGCCCTAAATGACTTTGTAGAGTAACTGCACAGAGTTGACAGAAAACCTCCTTTATTAACATGAGTTACATTTACCATGCAATTGCCCATTAAAACGTGTGCTGAAGTTTCAATAGCTAGAGTGTCTGTCACTTGGGATGAATATTTTCATCATGAATCAAGCAAACCTCGTCTATTCAGAGATTGGCGGCATACCCTGCCATCAACTGTCCAGTTTAATGACCACCTTTGGATCATTTCATTGTTGTGTTTTGATATGCAGGCACGGCATTTACAGTGGAATGGAATGGTGTTCATGTGCAACATAATATTGAAGGTAGGACCATTAACCACATAGATACAATCAAACTTAATGATCCATTAACCAAATAGATACCATAAAACTTCATGATCTAATGGGTGAACGTGGTACGTTTTAGAATAGACAAAGAATACAGATTTGTTTTTGAGAATTGTCAGCTTTATTGTAGTTATAGTCCTTATTCAAGGGTGGGCCATATTAAATTGAAAGCGAGGTAAAAGCTTCACTTTGGGAACTTGAGAATAGAAATGAAAGCAATGAAATAAAGTAACATGTAGTTACAAATTAATACCAGTCTGCTCTGATGAATAATTGAAAATGTGCAATTAATTATACGCTAATATTTTCTGCCACATTATAAAAACAAATTGAAAGTGAGGCTTGGAAAGCATAAGTAGTCTGGCACCATCCCATTCAACAGTTTACAAGGCCTGTTTACACATACGTGATTTTGTGAACACACAGGCTTTGTGAACTAACAAATACGCGATTTTTTTAATTAGCTCAATAAGTTGCACGACTTTGTCGCATCAATGTAAACATGCTAATTGATTTGTGCATATTGTATATAAATACTTGTGACATTACCGCACGGCAAATTCGCGTATGTGTAAATAAAATTCAGGGAACACGATCACAGATGGCTTCAACGTGAATAAGGTCTATTGCATTATTTGTAGGAACCAACCATATTAATGAGAAACCATGGCATGCATTGCACTATCTGCATACAAGTCTAGATATAGCATGTGTCTATTACATCTGACATAATTCTGAAGCACTCCTTACAGTAAACCAAATGGCAAACAAATACAAAATACTTTTCATAAGTCATTCTTCGTCTATTGACATCTTATATATACCTTCATTTGGTTGCCAAGGGAGAAATCGCATTAGTTGTGGCACTGTCCAATTGGTTTAAAGGGATTTTTCTGTCATGGCACATTATTAAATAACCATGGTGTTACATTTTTTAGCAAAGTGCTTTTTCTCAGTTCGAGACAATCAGTCCATACACACTACTGATACTACAACAGTGAACAGTTTTTGCATGCATGTTTTTCCACATCACTGCTTGCAAACTGACTTCATACATTTCAGATGCATTTACTGTTATCATGCGGGTCATTCTATTTCCTGTCCCTGTTGCCTTGGCACGTTGCCATCCAAATATTATGAAGAATGAATTATGAAAAGGATTTTGTATTTGTTTGCCATTTGGTTTACTGTAAGGAGTGCTTCAGAATTATGGCAGATGTAACAGGGACTGGAAAAAAAGTGAACCCGAAATTTATATCATGACCCATGCTGCAAATGCCACGTTTATTATTCAGGGAATGAATGTGTGCTTGGCCGGTTTTATACACTATGTTTAAGACCTGTTGGATGATGATAATTACCCTTGCCTTCGGCCAAGTCATTATCAGCGTCCAGACTCCAACCGGTCTTTAACAAAGTGTTTAATACCGACCAAGCCCATATTTATTCCAGTTCATAATACCTTTTCAGTCAAAAAAGTCAAAAATTATAAATTTCCAACAATTTTGTTCTACAATTTTACTTCACGTTTTTTAAACACCCCTCTAGCTATATTATGGTATGTCCCTCTCTCGGGGAAAGTCATAAACTCCTTATATGGAGATTGAAGCGCATACTGCGTAATGTGGCACAGACCGCAGCTGCGTCAGTGTATTGTGAATTTGGGACTATGAAATACTGACTCACTGGTAGTATTGTGCATGCCTACGTGAGGATTGTTCAACCAATAAAACGGTAAAAGGCACCGGATTTCATGGAAGTCCAAATTCATGTGGCACTAGAAAAGTGTTTAAGACTAGCCAGCCATGTCTTTATCAACCTTTTCAAATTGGCCACCGGCTCTAAACCAGTAGGAATGGGTAAATTGTCTTAGGTATTTATGAACATTGTTTTATCCTCTCACTTAATCAATGCATGTCCTTTAAATTATTCCATACTGTTAAACCTGATACATACTTCACGCGAAAGCAAGTGCAAAGCAAAATTCATGTCGTCAACAATGGTGGACGCGCTTTGAACGCATTGTTTCGCATGAAGTATGAACCGGACTTAACTTGGTAAGCAACCTTCCATAAGCGCAAGAGAAGCTATACTGCTTACTGGGTGTCAATGTCAAATTGCCAATACATCAGGCAAGCAGATTCAGCCCCACCTTCAACTGCAATTGCATATGGGATACTACCAGCTGATTTAGGTATTTTTGAAAGTAGACACCGTGAATAGCAAATAAATCCAGAGTCCCTTGTGGGGAGGGGGTATGTTCAGTCATTGTTGAGGTATTTTTAGTCAGAAAGGTAAAAATTGGGATACGGTTTTTTTTCGTTTTAGATTTGATATTTAGCTGTAAATGATGTCTCACCATGTTTTTGTAATGCAAGATTGAACTTATTTGCAAAAGAAGCCGCTGGTGTGTGATTTCTGTTATACATTTAACACACTTTGTGGATCTCACTTTCATTGATAATTAGCATCTCTCCATTATTATTGCATGCTAAACTTAGTTAGTTACCATTACCAACAGTCCAATCACCTACATGAATGAAGTAAGGACTGGGACCAATCAAATTCAACATGAAGCAGGCAATCAGTACTCAACATATATCACTCACCTACATGTACAGCCAAAGAGCAGTCACAGCCAGTCTGTCTTGCTTGTGTAGACCCAGAATTCTGGATTGATTTTAGCTTGAAGTACGTCTTGCATATTTCTAACCATTTGCACTACTTCTTTGCCTTGTCTAACATTGCTTGTGTCATGCAGCTGGAAGCTTTACTTTTCAAACCACCCTCATGAAAGACGGTCGCATAATATTCGCCTATAGACGTGTAAGTTACCCATTTTAAAATTTGACCATATTCCATTTGGTAACATTATTGCCTATGTGTCATGGCATTGTTTATTGGTTGTTCAAGGATTTGAAATGATTTGAATATTGATTTCAATAGTTTTGGTATGTGGGGGAGGGCACCTCTGCCGCCTGCTTGCAGGCAAGTTGCCCGGGATCAGCCACTTTGAAAGGCAAGAATATATTCACAGAGATGAAACTTTTCCGATTTTAATCGGAAATCTGACTTTTGAATTTTCCAATGAAATTTCCGATTTTCTTACAATGTGTCCCACAAAATTTGATTATATGACGATTTTTTCACAAAATGTCATTTTATTTCAAACATAATGTCGAAGAAAAGTCGATGAAAAGTCGATGGAAATGGCACATTTAAATCTTCGCGAACGTAGTTGTAATCTCTTTCACCAGTCGTTATTGGTTTGTTTCAACGGTAGAAACACAGGCCATAACACTGATCGGACTCTTTTCCAGCTGGACAAAAGGTTAAACATTGACAGGTGACATGAAAAAAATCACTGTGTCGCACGTGCGTGCATCTATGTACAAAGATGATATGCAATGGTACCAGCGTACGTACCGTACCGCACCGTCCGCTATCGCTAGCAGATGACCGGTCAGGAACGGGTAGCCTTGTGAACGATCATTATGTTGTGCAATTTTCGGAGGTTTCAGATTTAGTTGTTCAAAATGCAATGCTTTAAAAATCATGATGATTATCTCGAGGATAGTGAAGAGAGCATTAGCGAAACATTTCGCATTTGTTGGAAGAGAAAGACGATAATGCCTGATTTTTCCCCACGTACAAATGCAAGTGGGGTTGAATCATGGACATGATTGAAGCACCATGAACGGTGCCCTTGTCTTTCGGACTTTTTCCTCGCCTTTCTCAAGTAAGAAGTGCACATCTTTGGTGATGACTCCATTACTCTAACCGTAATTCAGGCGTTTTATGCAATGAAAACACTGACCTTTTTTTTTCATCGTAAAATAAAGCAGGAGTTGGTGTCCGGAAATTGGGCATGAAGTGTATTGTACATGCATGTACATGTGTGTAACTGCAGCGCGGCCCAGATTTCGGACACATATTTTTGTTCGGTCTATTTTCCGATTTTTTTGCCATATGCCAGTTTCATCTCTGTATTCACAGAGTGTGAAAATGTTATAATATAGCCCTAACCCCCGGGGCCTTTTTGTTTCATCCCCAATCCTCCAAAAATGCACATGTGCTAAACACCATTCATCCTCAATCCTCCAAAATCCTCCAAAACCATCTTGCAAACATATTGATGATTTGATGAAATATTGAATGAAGATTTTTTTCGTCGTGAAGAGTGTTTTTCTCATTGATTCAATGCTTGATTTGTATCTATTAGATCCCTACTTCTCCACTTGCTATTGGTGGTGGTAACGGCCACAAAGTAACTGTTGGTGTTTCCGATGGATTCTATGTTGAAGGTATGTCACTTCACAACCATAGCTCTTTATTTCATTCATGTTGCATTAGTACCCGTACAATGTCATTTGGTGGTGTTGTGTTTCCATCAACACTAAAAAAACAGCTGATCAAATTTCTACCTATAATTTCCTTGTGCATCAATGTTTTTTAAAGAGTGAACAGTAAACTCTGGCTAAACCGACATCGTACAATTCGTCAAATCGCTCAAGTCGGCCGTCTGACTAAAGTCCCGATTGTCTGTAATGCATTTCCATTGAATTTTTTATTTCTAAGTCGGCTTTTATACATGTAAGTCGCTATTTCGCTCCAGTCGTCGTGTTACTCTCGGTCCCCTTTCCATAAAAAGCATTACAAAATCCGATGTGTAAGTCGGCATTCAAAAAATCATGCATTGGCATGGACTTCCTGTTTTGCGGTTGGCAAGAAGTGTCGAGTGAAGAGTGGTTTGGCGCGGCCCGTGATCGCTGCATGCATCGGTGTCGAAAAAGGGTGTCCTACTGCATACATCGCATATATGCATCATGAGCATATCAATTATCAGTACCCCCTCAAGTCTTTACGCATGCGCTCTGTCCATTTTGGGGGTAGTATAGTCTTATTGAATGACTAGTGCTGCAGTCAATGCGTGCGTTGCATAGCGGACCACGCACGCATTTAATTTGCTACTGCGCACGTTCATAATTATGTATACACCTGGTCTCAACTATCAATACCCCAAACGTGATGATACAATTCGAGGATTAATTGGCTGGATTCATCTCAAGCTTTTAGGAGATAAACCAGGGTAAATCAAAGCCAATTAGTGCAACAAATCATGTGTGCAAAAGGTCTGTAAATCTGCAAAATGATGACTTACAGCAGATGTCGGCATTCGCTAAGTTGTCACAAATTCTCGGGTCCCGAGACTGCCGACTTCACCACAGTTTACTATATATTGTGCTGGCCAGTAAACCAAAAGTAGATCTGCAATTGTTGTAGTTTGTTTTATCTAAGGTTTACATGGTTTGTAACATTTAGATTTTGTGAATGCAAATGTCTTACAAGTTTGAGTACACTTGTAAGACCGAACATCAGGCCCGTCACCAGCCCTGAGCATCAGGGGGGCCATAGTACCAACTAGGGGGGCCCACTACTGTAAAAATACAAAAATATACATGTAGGGCTTTTGCTGTTGGGGGGGGGGGGGCCAATTGCTCGCCAAGGGGGCCCAGCCCCACCAGGTCCCCCCCCCCCCCCTTGACGACGGGCCTGCCGAACATATTGGCCTACACGGAGTTGAATGGATGACTCCTTGGTCAGTTCTGTCTTGAATTTGTAAAGCTGACAATCCAATTGATGGCCTACATGTAGCGAGGTTCTTGGGAGGTTGCCTTTCTGATGTATTCTCATCCACTGTGAAGATGAATGTACCGGTGAGAAAATGTGGAGCAATGAGAGCTAAAAAACATCAACCACAAACAAAAATGAATTGTGTGGTGAAGTGGCTGTGAATGCAACCAATGGAATAGTAAACCCCGGTGCACACCTTTCCGATTTTACCGGATCACCCCATCATTGGTATGGTGTTTTACTCTAACCGCAACATTACCCACACATATACATACCCGATTCTGTTCAATGATCAGTCACATGATGACCAGTCACTTGATGACAAAATGGCAGCCATCAATTTTGAATCATGTGACTTTCTTTTTCTTGAATCTGATTGGTTAACATAAATATCGCATTCGGTGAAATCGGAGTGCTGCCTGTGTGACAGGTAATTCTGTCCCCCCTGGTAAATGTGTCCCCCCGGACACATTTACCGGATCGTTGCCCGGTAAATGTGTCCGGGGGACACTTTTACCTAGGTAAATTTGTCCCCCTCCAGGTAAAAATGTCCCCCTGCCCAACGGTGAAAGTGTCCCCCTGGTAAATGTGTCCCCATACAGTATGTAATGAGAGCAGCAGCGTGTCGCGCGCGCCCGTACATGCTGCAAGATTTGAGGCAGTGATTATCACATGTGTACATATGCGTCTCCCTCTACAATGGAAATTCGTCCAATAGGAAATTTCGTTACGCGCTATGATGGGAACACAGACCAATCCAAGTAGACGTTGTATCATACTATCAATGAGACGAGGGCCATCGCCATGCATCGCCGCTGTGTTGAACTATCGCGGTAGAATCGCGATAGACTCTTAATCACCATATTCCGAATCGAAATATTGTGTTCACGTATCATCTAATAGACTAAATTAAATATTTTTATATTCATGAAGGGCAGACTAAAAGTCCAAAATGTATACCTTGTAGAGTGAATTCATCAAAACAATAACCTTCCGGGTTTTAAAAGAGGGGGACAGAATTACCTGGGGGGACAGAATTAACGGGCCAGGGAGGACACTTTTACCTAGGTAATTCTGTCCCCCCGGGCACTTTTACCGGGGGACAGAATTACCTGCCACACCTGCACACCTTTCCGGTAACACAGAATCCGGTGAAATCGGATGCGAACAAACAAACACGTTTGATTTCATGCGGTCGCCAGGTGTACGGTCCCAAAATGATTTCCAAGCTTTCGGACCTTGGTCATTGACTTGTGCATGTGTATGTGTATGTGTATGTGCATCAAAAATGCATCCAAGAAAAATGGATTTGGCCAACAACTTTCAGGGGCTGTATTGGTAATAACCTTTTGTTCAGTCTGTGATTCATGCATATGTAATGTAAAGCTAAGGGGCATTTTGAATTCTCTGCCTTATATCTGTTCATATCTGTTGATTGTGAGCACAGATACATCAAAGCTTGTGCGTTACATCTACCGCTACCATACCATAGAACTTGCCAAAGAGCTAGTGATAGACAACAGTGCCTTTGTCTTGACACCACTACGAAGTAAGTTCATGAACAGATTCCTTGTACTGTTTGCTAAAGACTGTTGCATTTTTTTTTCTGAGTCCCCATAAATGAAAGAATTCAACATGAGGGTGCTACACAATTGTTACTGAGCAATTTTAAGCGTGTGCACAAAGTTTGACACAACATCTCCTTTAAATGTCAAAGTTTTGTATGTAAACATTAAGGTAGCAATTAATGTACAGAACTTATTGTTATATCATGTGCTTGGATACTGTCATTTCATTTGTCTAGAATAGCCATATGTCCAGTCTGTTAAAAAAAAATGCATATATACTAGGTTCCATATGTGCTGCATATAAATTGCGTGCATTGTTTGCGCATGTAGAACCTGCCTTGCGCTCACGACTGACAGCTGCAACCTCTCAGTCTCATGTCCGGCAGGAAGCCTGCAGTTATCAAATGTTACATTGTGGTGATTTTACTTATTTCTCACATAGTAAGTTACAACCATTTATCTTTATTGAGTTATTGGCATGATATAACAAACAATTGTTGACTGCTATGATGTGGGATATGCCATTCTTAACACTATGGGTTTGGATTATAATCCTGTAACATTTGAATACTGTGACAGCTTGCAATCAGCAGAGTGGATCCTGTGAAATGTGTTTGGGCGAGCAGTTAGCTGGCTTTGACTGTGGTTGGTGCAGTGCCTTGACTAGGTGTTCTTCAGGCTTTGATCGTAACAGACAGGAATGGACGGAGGCTGAATGTGAGACTGAGGTAAGGAGTCCACTAAACATTACGGATGTGACCTTGCGTTACATTTTGTAAACATTTAGCAAGCATTTAAAGAACCGCTTAAACATTTAGCCATTTCACAAAGGCTGGCGCCTGCCCATCATATTTTTTTCCCGTGTACAAAGTCATCACTAAATCCAAGATGCCGGCGCTCATACAGCACAAAAGTGATGAAAAGGTTAATACCGAGTAAAACCTCCCCCAGCATTTACTACAGCTTGGTACCGCCGGCTCATTGACACCAACAGATTGGCAAGGATCTGATGATCCAGGCTGTACATGCCATACCAAATCCACTGAAGAATTTGGAACAACTCAGCTTGATTCCGTGGCCAAACTTGGCAATGGAGTTGCCTTCCCAGTTTGTTTCACAAATTCTTCAATGGAGTCATGTCGGGGCTTGGAGCCGCAATGGCCATTCCATAACCTGCAAACTTCCAACTGCCCCCCATTTCTGGAATGAAATCAGGGGTTGGCACGGCCAGATATTCCTGTGTAATCAACGCAATATGCGGTAGTGCATTGTCCTGCTGAAACAGCAATTCTGGGTCGATCAAATGATGGTCAGAAGAGATCAGAATGTTCGCGGACAATATCAACAAAACCACCACGTTACCAGCTGCGGGTCACCAACGCCTGCTACGCTGATGAGCTGAAGCAACCGGCCCCAGACTATTATTTCCGAGCCCCTCGTGCTCACAGACGGTGCTATATGCTAAGCAGTCGTTACATTCCTTGAAGACACACCTCTCCATGGCCGGCATGGATCATCCCTTTTTGGTGATATGACATTTGGGTGGCATCATGGAGCTTAACCAACAAAAACAATAGGGGTGTCACGTCCCCCCCCCCCCCCCCCCCCCCCCCCCCCCTCTATCGACACCCGCGCTTCTGGGCATATCACTAATGATTTGAGTCATATCACTCAACCTACCGGTACACTCCAATTTGATAAAGCCTAATCCTCCTGGATCTTCATCAGAATACACCAGGAGGTTTGGCAGGATTTGGCAGATTTTTTTTAAATTAGAGCTCGGTCAAAATTAGTTGATGTGGGGCTTGATGATCCTTTGAAATACAGAAAATAAGTCATTGTTTTTCTTCAGAGTGGAAGATTGGGAGGATTCCTGGACGTATGTGTTGGGAATGACAGTGTCCAACTTCACAAACACTAAAGAGACTGTTGCCTTAAAAACTGAAATCACTTTTTTTGTATCATTTTATTTCAGAAACACACTGATGTTGCTCACTGCTCTACAGGTAAATGAATAAAAACCCTTTGCCATGCTTTCATGAAACCACTCATTACAAAGAAGGCAGAGTCATTCCAGTCTCTAAAGACTTTGGTTGAATATTTTAACACTGAATGAACATGGACACAGAACATGGACACAGACAATATATTTGTAGGGCATTAACATGTTACAGTCCTATTTCTGTTTGTTCCCTGTAGGTGTTTCTGCCGGATTAGTGATAGGTATTATCATTGTAGTCCTGGTAGTGATTTTCATTGTTGGATTTATATCATGGATTGCCTACAGCTACACTCACCCAACCTCCAGATCTGGACTTGCACTGATTGAAGTGAGTACTAGACCATTTCAACTTGGATTTCACATTGTTTATGTCTTGAAAACATGTCTTTGAAGCTGGTGTAGTTGATCAACATAATTCTTGCAGTCAGGGTCTTTTCTGAGTCCCCAAATAGCGTGAAACAAGGCTTCACGATGCCTGCTTTGCGTGGTAGTCGGCTTCCTCACCTGACCCGCTTTGCAAGAGAGGTGAAGAGGCTGTATGCCACGTCGCACGGCGGGCAAACACCCGCTTCATGGGCGGTGTTTATGGTGGTGTTTATGGGGTACTTGCATTGTTCTCCCCTTTTTTTTCTTCTTTACAATTTCCCTTCTGAGTTACCGTTGCACAGAGACAGAGTTATGGGGAACCATTGTTTGCTTTGTGCAAGTACCCCACAAGGAAGCTCTCCTAAAAACACACAAACGCACACACTGTACGTCTGAGGACAAAGCATTGGGTTCACCTTGGTGCCTATAATATAACATTCTCCCATACACTAAGCAAGCTGAGTTATGTTTTATATCAGTATTGATGGAAATTCAGGGCATTCAGTTCTCCTGATTGAATACCAAAGCCTGAACTAAGCCAGCGTTATTTATACTATCTTTGCCAGTAAATAAATATGGGGTTTTTGGTTGGCTTGCAGGTTCGTCATTTTTTCAAGAAAGATTCCACCCGCAATGTCACTGATGAAGATCGTTATGCAGTGACCATCAGTGGAGACATCCAAGGTAACGCTGAGGCTAATGGTGGTGCAGCAGACAAGCTGGGCAATGAATCACTAGCTGATGGATCAACTGGAATAGTGGAGAGCAATGCATCTGTCACTGCACAGGCCTAGATTAATGGGAAACTTCACCTAGAAATCACTAATGGGCTAAGCCAAGGATGCATTCACTCAAACCATAGCCTAAGAAGAAGTAATACTTACTGGAAATTGAGCTTATAATGAATGTGATTCCTTGCATGCTGCAAATTCAATCAATCAGTTTGCCTGTCCTTGTTGAAATTCGTGTCTTAAAATGATTTTTTTCTGTTTAAAATTCTAGTTTCTAGGCATGTTATTGCAAGCGTTGGTTTCTTATGACATGGCGCCATCTAAATGACTGATTTGTCCGACTGAATTGATTTGAAAATCCATGTCCTTCAACGTTTTAGGCCCAGAAATTTAATGCAGATGCACATGTACATGTTTATTTTCCCTTCAAAGTGAACCAATTTTCATTGTCTTGTATGCATCGCACATATTGTAATATCAACACATAGATATTTGCCTTTATCATTGTTCAAATATTGAAGTGTCTATTTAGTTAATGTTATGAGCACATCATACAATACATACTGTTCATTATGAACCTATCACCCCATCAATATAAAACACTCCTAATCATTGGTATTCTGAAAAATGAAATCTGGTATATATTAAGAAACGTACATTCCAAAACACATGCTTTTCAGTCAACGTGCAAAATGCCTCGTATATATAGCCAAATTTATTAGATTTAAGCTAACCTTTATTTTTTTAACTCACATTGGAAATTGTATTCATGTATGTAACATAGAATGTTTGAAACTTTTAGCGTAAGTTGCAGTTGTGACATTTGTACTAATACTAACCAGCTCCTTAGCTTGTGAATTCAGTGAGGATCACCAGATGTTTGTTGTAAAGTTTGCAAAAGTTTGTATTCATGTAGTACAGATATCGTGACTTCTATGAATGGTTTACATTTACTGATCTCCAAACCAAAGCAGTTGACATGTTTTATAACACGTGTCATGGATCTTGCACTGATATCTGAGATATCTGATAACATATTAAGTATTTTTTATTACAAATTGAAAATATGCAATTGGCAGTTTTGTAAAATTAGCCTCTTTGCAGACAATTAATTTGTTTAAAGAGATTTTTTCCAGCAGTACGCAGATTTCATTGTAGCCTCTAATTAAGCTTCGTATTGAAGATGACAAACTCTGGAGCTGCATACAGAAGAACATAGTTATGAAAGAGGAGAATGTGTCTTTTTAATATCGTTTTCCTGCAATTAAATCAGTTTCAAGAGTTTGTCTCTTTGTACCAAGTTTTGAAATCTGAAAGATTTGCTCATGAAAGTACATGTAGAGCTTGCATTGGCTTGCAATCACAAGCACTGATGAAGCAATGTTGTTGACTTTGGTTTTGACTTGCACTGGGAAATACCAAGCCAATCTATATTTACATTATTTGAAAAATATGGGTGGCTTTTAAAAATGTTGACATCACTGTGTGCAATAAGGGGCAAAAATGAGAAAGAATCTTGCTGCCTGTTTGCAACAGACAAGCATGACATCACAGATAACTTGATCCATTGTGCAAACGTTGTGCAAAACTCGGGCATGTATTCCAGTGCCTACCTTACCATCTTTGTGTGGACCTGAAATCAAAACAGGTCCACACGATGCAGGTTGTGTGAACCTTCTGTGGACTAAGCCAGGCCCACACTAGGTTTCCCCTTCTCTGGAAAACTGGCTGAGAGGCATTTTGGGGTTAGGGTCATGTGTTGAAAAATGAAGAGGAACACTCAAGAAAATCGCCTGCATACCCAAGATTTCTGTTGTTTATTCACTATTTAAAGCAAATATTTTTGAATCGAGCATAGTCTTTGTTGTGCTCGCTGTTAGTCTCTGTGATATGGACATGCATGAGCCCAGATAAACGGGGAAAAGAATGTTTGCTAAAACACACCATTAAGATGTCAGCAATGTTACAAACCTAGTTGCAGACTATAACACACATGCACCAATTATCAGGTGCAGATAAAAGTGCAATCGGTTTCATTCAGAGAATGATTTGGTAACGCACAGTTTTCTGTCTCTTCATCATTGACTTGTTGACTTTATGTTGTATAAGCATGATCAAACTGCCCTGTACTTACTCATTTATATGAATATGTTTCTGGACAGGATCAGCCTTTCTCTCAGAGTTGTAGTCGCAAATTATCACAAGTCAATTGCAAGTCATGTTTTGTCTCTACAGGGTGACCCAAAAAAATGCAACCCTTAAACATTTCCCTTAAAAAAAAAAGAATCAGTGGATTTTTATGTCCCTTAAATCCCTTACTGTGGTAATGTATTGTGTACAGGATGAAAAATGACTTTTACATAATTGGCATTTTCTCAGCAACCCAAAGTGCTATTTTCATGATTTTTTCAGTGTTTGAAAGAAAAAGCTCTCAGCTTTAATCTGATACCAAAAACATAAAACTCCACCAATCCCCTTTTTAAAGGCAAATGTTTCAGGATTGCATGTTTTTGGGGGTCACCCGGTAGTGAAAACATTGTTTATCCCCGCTTTAACAGTTACCTGTTCTTATACGAGTTGATTGACACCATTCTGCTTTCTGTACCTGCAGACTTGAATTATGCAAAAAGTTATCAATAATTGATATACTCTCATTGTGTCAGTGTAAATACGAATGAATGAAATTAACATGTTTTTGTAAAATCAAATTTGTAGGATTGTTATTAATCGTTTACGTGAGAATTAGTCAAATGGAAATTGTATTTGTATAAATTGAAAGATTCAGTGGAATATTATGTATATTTTGGAAGTTTGTTATCTAGTACAGTACATTGCATTGTAAAGATATCATTAAGATATGTATGTGCAAATAAAAAATGCATCCAGTGTATTTCATTTGGCATGCTTACAATTATGTTTACCAGGCATTTTTGAAAAGGAAATATGTATACTCTCAATAGTTTGTCCTCAAATATCCTCTAATAGTTTGCTTATTTTACTGTTCTCAATACAAAAGGAAGACTGCCTTAATATTGCAAACTGCAAAACTGAGAACATGCATAGAACCTCTGATTTTATGTAGAATGGAATTAAAGGGGCACATTGCTGAAATGTTTTAGGTTAAGATTGCTTACTTATCTTATTTCAAACGTCTGGTTGAAAGGAAACTAACCTAATGTCGTACTGTTTCTTAGAATAGACCACAAAAAGCAACTGTTGTTTATTTCGGACACGGCCGACATTCTGTGGCATACACATACGTATTTCCAGCTGTAAATATGTGTCTCTTTCTTGGACGTTACCCCCAGCTTGTGTGTCCATGATATCAGATGATTCAATGTACGGTATAAGGTGTGTGTGTGTACACATAATGTACATACACACAAAGCACCAATACACACATCGTTTCCTGCACGCTCGCAGCATGCGAGTCAAACTTTTGACACTGAAGTTTGTTCTAAGAATAAACACAAAAACAGCCAATGCTTAAATGCTCTTTCCAATTAATTAGGGGTGTGCATCGGAACCAGCTACCCAAGTACTCGACCACCGATGTCAGGAACTGGTTCCAGAATATCAGATTTGTAATGACTCGAGTCAGTGACTCAACTCGAGTCCGACTCGAGTCACAATGTTTGGCGACTGGACTCGACTCGAGTTCCAACGGGCAACTGACTCAACTCAACTCGACTCGGGTCACTGCAAGCAAATGACTCAACTTGACTCAAGTCCCTCATCAGAAGACTCAACTCGAGTCACAGGTTAATAACACTCAAGTCCCAAAAGTGTTGGAATTGTATTTGCGGTGACTCACGGCACATAGTTATTTATGTTCTCGTACTTAGCGTTATATGGCGTTACTGTCAAGTTGTGGACAATTATTGCGTTAATATGCCATATCAAGGCATGCCACCTCGTGTTTTTTTTGATGTAGCGCGCAAACTATTCTCCCTGAACCAGACCTTAAACAAATTTCTTAATTCTTGGCATCGGCTTTGGGCAATTTCTCAAGCCCTTGATGGAACTCCAGCAAAATTTACGCCCAGCTTTAAAAAAAAAATTATTTCCATTTAAATAAGAAACACTTTCTTATGTTGCAATTTGGTTTTGACGTTGACATCATTAAAATTATTGCAGACATAAAGCCAAACCATGCAGAGATAAGGCCAAAAAAAAAAGTCTCCGGTTTCTGGTATGCGCGCGCGTCGCCGTAGCCATGCGCATCGGCAAAATGAAAAAAGTTTTTTTTCAATGAAAGATGATGTCTCAAAACTGCCAAACTCACTGGTTTGACTGGAATCCTGCTGCTGCACAATTTTAACGTGTTTTTAGATTGGGTTATGGTCGAGAATAAGCTTTATTTGGCCTCTCTGGACTCCCATATATTTGCACTAAGTTTAGTCGGGCACCATTTGCAGTCATCGGCCGACATTTGAAGCAAAAAAAATCAGGTAAAAAAAAAAGAAAAAGCCGCGTCGCCGCACCACTTTTTGGGCAAGCTCCATACCAGAAACCGGAGACTTTTTTGGGGGGGCCTAAACCAGAGTTTCACTTCTTGTCAACTGTCAGAAACATCCAGCAGAAGCTGTGTATATTTGGTACTATGCAGCATATTTTAAGTCTTTGGATCTTCATATTAAATGAACGTGAGCCTGTATGTGTTCCTTCCATCCTGTAATTTATTGATGGTGTTCAAATGTCAGTGACTCAAATTGACTTGAGCATACATTGGACTCGACTCAACATGACTTGACCTTCTTGATGACCTAATGACTTGACTCCAGTCACTTTCTCAAAATGATCGACCTGAGTCACAAAACCCAGTGACTGGTTACAACTCTGCAGATGATGGAAACGAGTGCCCATACTTAACTTTACAGATTACTTAGTAGTAACTTCTCCGACAATGAAAAAGAATGGTTTTTAATGTCATTTATGGGGATTTTCAAAATGAACACCAGGCAACATGGAAAAACAAAACAGATTCACGTTCACGTTTATTATGATTGCTAAAATGCAATTTACACCGTAAAGCTAAAGACCTCACAGTACACACTTGCTGTATTGACGTTCCGATGTGGTATTGTTATCGTGCAGACCTTTATGAAAAATGTGAACAGCAACTTCCACGATTTAAATTTTGGGTGTTTTTTTTTAATGAGTACCCGGGTGCCCGTGTTTTTTTTTCAATCGGATACCCGATTCCCATACTACCCGTAAGAGCACAGCCCAACAAATAACATAATTTTGTTGAAAATGCGGTTTTTTTAGCCCAATTGAGCACTTTCCAGGACGTACATGTAGTATACAATTTGAAATGGAATAAAGCTATATGGGAAAAGCCTATAGTGTGTGCACAAAAAGAAATCATCACAACATTGAAAATTGAACAATTTCAGTAAACATTTTATACTGAAGTATTAAGTTCAGCTTTGGGAAGTTTTGTATAGTTAAATTTGTAGCAAATTGTTTGACACAGAACTTTGATCAGTTGTTTTCATTGAACACCCACTACATTTGATGATGAGGCCAGAAATGAATTTTCTTGCAATTTTATGGTTGATATGGAATTTGTGATTTTTGAAAAGTGGAAAAATGCATTTCTGAAACAATATCTCATAGCATATATATCTGTCTTGGATTTCTTTAAACCTTGTGCTAAACTTCCACAAACTCCCAATATCTTAATTTTTCATGTAATCAAGATCCATGGGTGCCTCACTAATGGGAAAACATCACATTATCAGAGGCTTATAGAAAATATCCCAGTTCATCACATAATGGTCGTCATCTCCAGTAACTGGTTCCTTCAGCCTAAATAAATCAGCCTAATTAAAATTCAACAGCAATGTTGATACAAGAGTTATAAAATGTTGACTTGAATACACTTTATGGCCATAGGCACTTGTTTTCCAAATATCGACCTACATCATAGCTTCTTTTACATTAATGAACACCTTTATTGGGCATGAAAGATGTGCAACAGTTCCAATGTGGAGCAGGGTTTTTTTCTACGACAATATATTTATCATGAACGTGAAAGGATTTTATAAGCATCTTTCCTGAAGTTCAAGCTAACAGACTTTGTAATTTCCATCTGTTCTATTCCTATAACTGCGTTCAAACGCATTTGTTAGGCATGATGTAGATTTTAAGGCAAGTCCCATACCCATGATCGGATATCTGATGTTGATAGACAGACATATATTATTTTACATATTTTAGGCCAACACACATGCTTTGGATAATGCTGCATGATCCTCCAAGTCCATTAAAATCCTTTATTTATTCATTCATCATTGATCCAGATATTCTAGTATATCCAGGCACATTTACAATGGACCCACACTACAAAGAAAGTACATTGTATGGCCATATACAAACAAGTAGATTTACCTGTAATAACAATTAATTGTTAAATCGTGTGCTTGGATTATGTAACTTCATTGGGCGAAAAGAGCAATGTGCCCTGTCTGTAAAAATGCAAATTATACATGTACAATGGTTAACCTCATATTCAATGCGCGTTGTGCGCATGTGTAGAACTTGCACGCGTGCTCGCGACAGAACTGCAACTGCTCAGTCATGCATGTCAACGGTCAAAGCACAGTGATTTAATTTATTTCTTGCATAGTAACTTACAACCATTTATCATTTCTACTTATTGGCACCATATAAAAAAAAACAAGTGTTGACTGCTGTGATGTGGGATATGTCATTTTTAACCCCCTTGGCTTTGCCTTGGGTGCTTTGTGCCCCTCTGGTGTTAAAAGCATCATATCCCACATCACAGCAGTCAACAAGAATTCAATGTGGCCCTTGCCCTTCAGCCACTAGCTTGTACAAACTGTCATGACTGTATGGGCCTTATTCACGAGTCGGCCATATTGAATTGAAGGCGAGGTGAAATCTTAATATTTGGAACTTGCGAAGAGAAATGAAAGCAAGTAAATTTACAATAAATTCCAGTCTGCTTCAATGACTAATATAAAATTTGTAATTAAGCACTTCCTTATTATTAAATCCATATTTAACAAAAAAATGACAGTAAAAATAAGGCTGCATTGTGCCAGCCTGCATAAATAGTCTAGCACCATCCCATTCAACAGTTAACAAATAATAAAACACATTCAGGGAACTCGACAAAAATGGCCAACTCATGAATATGGTCCATATACATGTACACCAGTATTAAATGTTTTGCTTAACTTGAGGACTAATGTATAAATCACATAATCAAAATACCGGTATCTCAAAATTTTAGCCTCCATACGGTCACCAAAATAACCCATTTTTTCAGTTCCTAATGTTACTCTGTAAGTGGCTACTCAAGCTAATTTTATACTCAAACCATTTACATGATCAGTGGGTTGTAATTATATACAGTCACTAGTGACATATAGCACAGTCATTTTTATTGGGGGGGGGGGGGATTTTGAAAAGGGCACTTGCACATCCGTGGTGAAATGTAGACAAGTTTATTTCTCCAGACACTTGGCCTCCGTACAATAAAAAAAGGGGGGGGCGTGGGCGCTGTTCAAAACCAACGACTATGCACACAAAGGGCTAATATATGGTGCTTTTCAGGGCGATACATGTGCGAAATTCTGAAAAAGGCACCCAAAACGGCAGATGCCACAAAAAGGGCACCACTTCTTTTTTTAAAAGGGCACTTGTTAAGAAAAAAGGGTACTTCGTAAAAAAAGGGAACTCTTCAATAATCATTGGGGGGGGGGATAAGCATATTGAAAAAAGGGGCATTTGAATGGAAAAAGGTAGTCTTTACAAAATATTGGGGGGGGGAAATACACCCCCCCCCCCACTTGCTACGCCTATGGTCACTTACAATGAAATGTATCATTAACTATCAGGACGCTTTATTAAAACCTGGCTTCACTATGAGTCTCTTGGACAAAAGGCAACCGGATTTTCATATCTTTCCATTTTCCTCTGACAATGCCATTGCATGGGTTCTAGCACTCAAAAGCACATCCAGTGCATGCCGTTATCCTGCTGTAGGTGAGATATGTCACATATGCAGGTAGTGAGTGACATTGTACCGGATGTGCTAAGTGATATCATTGACTGTCAGTACACAATAAACTGCCTTAAATTCCAAGGACCAAAGTATTTCAAAACTTAAAGTGGTTGAGCGATGGTTGATCTGCTTCGCTTTGTAGCTAGGCCCTATGTAGCTGTAATAGGCAGTTATTTTGCTATGAAATAAGCATAAAGCTACAGTAGCGTGCTGTTTTCAGTGTCCAATCTAGGCCCACTTTTACAATTCATGTATTAGTTGCCCAGAGGACGTGGGATGTTAATGGATGCACAGTGACACATGGAGTTCTGTTTCAGTAGTTTTAGTTTTCATGCTGCATGTGCATTGTAACAGCAATCAGTCATTACAAACTTGAGTCCTACTCACGTCACAAAGCTTTTGAATTTCTAAAGTTAGCCCTGAAGGACTGTCTTTCACTTTTACAGGTGCCGGACAAGAAAATAACCTAAACAAATGTTGATATATAAATGAATGCACACATTGTGTGCCTATCGATTAGCAAGCAACAGCATCTTAATATGACAATGAGAACCACAGTATTGCACAAAGTGTTTGAAGACGAGTAGCCTATATCTGATGTTGTGTTTAACTAGTAAGACAAAGTATCCCTCAAGACCAACACAATGAAGTCATGTTAACATCTGCTAAGTATTCACATCGACACCAGTTCCAGTTCTCGTGTCAAGCCTCAATAGAAATTTAAGGAAATAAAGAGAACTTCAAATGTTGCCAAGTGACAATAATTCTGGCAAATAAGCAGAAACCAGTTCTTTGTGATGTATACGTCCTTGCATCTGTATTGTGTTTGTATTGGTTTATCCATTTGAAATGGATGATACAGATGATAAGGTCTTTGTGTGCAACTTAAAAAAAACAATGTGCTGTGGTGCTGTAAAAAGATAAACATTTATGGTTGGCCAAATAAGGGAGCAGTTGCATTTAAATCTTGAGACAAACTAGGAACTGCCTTGATTCAATTCTCCAATTCTCTGTATAATAAACCATTGTCTATACATTGCATATATATGTGAGATTTTACATTAATAAAACGAAGTTGATGGAACTTCAGAATACTATGCAGTAAGCACATTGAAAACAGACACATGGCATTTCAGCCATGATTTAAAGTAATATAACTGACATACAGATCCTTGTCATTTGGTGGAACTCGCATCACGTGACAATCATTATTGCTCATACTCACGCAGGGGATCAAAACGTCCCATTCGCCCATGAGGAATGGGATTTACTATTCAACGGTGCGGTATTTGTAAGCAAATGCATGCTGGTGTGCGCATTGAGCGTTGCGCGTATTGTTTCCAAGAGCCAGTGGCTACAGAGTCGGGTCCAAATATTTTGTGAAGGGGTGGTTGGGAAGAGAGAAATTTATTTCCCACCACTTTTGTATTGGAATTGAAGTTCATTTTAACTTCAATCAAAGACAAGGATCTACATGTCAGTTATAAAAAAACAAATATTGAGTGGCTTTAAATTGTGAAATGGGAGGAATATTATCGCTCAGCAAAATCTGAACTCTTCCATTTCACAAGGCGAAAAGTCCAGATTTTACCTTGCGATAATATTCCTCCCATTCCACTGAGCTACTCAATATTTGTATAATATTTAGCTATAGAAAAAAAGTATTGCAAGCACCTTAACAAAAAAAAGGAAGGACTATACACTGTTTACAACATGCTGTCTAGATGAAATATACAACCTCTTCTTTATTATTAAGGTACATTTTTTTTCATTAGACCAGAAATACTTTTGGCAAACATTTTAGTAATTAAAGAATACATGTTTCTTATATATTTGTGCAGTTTTATGCATATCTTTATTTCCTGATTTTCCTGGCTCTTTTATTTGATTGTTTACTGCCGGATGTACAAGCCAAGCAACAAGGCTTTGAAATGGAATGAGTTGGTTGGTTCATCAGATGATAATCAATCTGCCCTACTGCCTCTGAGCACAGGTAACCCCCTCATACTGTGACAAACACACGCAAACGTGTGTTCACCGTCAATCGTGCACCTCCTATGTCCCTCATTTGTTTGTACTTTTTAGGAAGACTCTCATCATAGGTTTTGTACACGACCCCAATTACAGACGTATGCTGGGAATCGTGGACGATTATTGTTCTCTTTTGTTCTCTGGTGTTTTTCGTCAACAGTTTGAAAAGATATTAACATGTACAGTTAGGCAAACTCTCTGCGCATGGCACTCGCACCATGAGACACAGATGAGTACGTGTTCATCTTTTCAAGCAAAAGAGGGACAATAGGACGTCCTCGATCGACCGTGAACACATGTTTGCGTGTGTGTGGTTGTGCACATTCAGATTAATTGGGCTTTTTGGGTGCCATATATGCAAACCTGTACATGCATGAAGTAATGACCTGCACTTAGCACTCTCATGACTGTTCACAAGACACCAACTTCCGTTCATGCATAGAGTCAATATCAGCATCCTTCCCTAGATTCAACAATCCTGGAATACACATCAAAGAAAACTGTACACAAAGAAAACTGTAAACAGATGTTACACTACTTTTAAAAACACACCAACAAATTGAATATTTATATAAGTGGACATGTGCCTGCACATTGGAGTCCCTTTTTTGTTACTAAAAATCCAATCAACTTTTACACAATTTAGTTGCATTATACACTACCAATAATTATTCGCGTGATAGTTATTCGCGTTAAACAGGTTCAAGTGTCTTAGTCACATGACACTTCTCTCAGACTTTCAACATACATACTTACATCTGGTGATTCATAGATCAGATAGATTTATTTCAAGTAAGACTGATATAGTAAAGGTTGGTTCGTACTTCACATTAACGTACAAAAAGAAGCGAATTACATCAGCAACTTCACACTGAAATTGATGTGAAGGATGATTCTGAATAGGCTATGAAGGCTGTCAGTCTTGGTAATGCCTCATGTTTGGAATATCCACACCTGGTCTGGAGCATCATTGCATATTTGAAGTGCAGCATGGATCACATGACCTTCTGTCTTAGTAGCAAGGCACTGTCCTGTACTCGGATGATACAAGGCCTGGAAACATTCACAATCAAACAGACAATTATACATTGTCCACAACAATGACAATAATGTGGATGTCAAAAGTCAGGAACTGGACCAGGGATGTAGTAAAGTCCATCACCAGTCCTCCAGTTCCAATTCAACTAACAAGCTATGCAAATGAGTTTTGACAAAGGCATTCCTTTGTCATTGTTCATCCACTGTTACATGTGACTGGACTTGTGATGGACTCATAGAGCTATATTCAATTACTAGAGCGCAAACTCCTCATTCTTGCGCGCGGAGATTCTTTGAAGCCGCTCTGGGCGCAGACATTTTGAATTTATGTGCGTGTTTGTAGAACTCAATCAAAATAGATGGATTGAATTTTAAAAGTGTACTCTAAATGCAACGCGCAAGTATATACGCAAACAACTTCAGCGCGTCATGACAGTTCAAAAATCGCCACGGCGAAAAGCATCTGCAGCAGAGGGACGCGCACACATTGCACTGTTTGTGTAGAGCAAAATGAAGCGCTCATTTGCTGATCGTGCATTTCGGTTTTGGGCATATCGGCTTCGAAGACGCACCTGTATGGAATACAAACGCAGATATGCAAATAGCCGTACAACAGCCGTAAAAAATTTGGAGTTTTCTATAGGTTTGTGTACAAACATGGATGCGCCCATCAGGCATTACTTTGTACATCGAGCCAGCGCTCTAGTCATTTAATATAGCTCTATGGATGGACTCGACTTCATCCCTCAACTACTGTTGAATAAAGTGACACAAAAAAACACCACATAAAAAAAATATATCTCATCTTAAAAAAGTAAATAAATACATAAATTATGAATAAATGCCTCCTCTGAATCCCTAATTATTACATGTACCTTTCGGCAGAAATGAGCAAACTATATGTACCGTACACTGAAATGACTGAATTAACTACCTGCTATATAGTATCTGTCATTTAAAGAAATTTAAGGTCAATAAGATCATTTGCAAATTTGAGTCCATTATGGGAAGTCAATGCACACAAAACATGTATACAGTAAACTCCGGCTAAACCGACATCGTATAAACCGTCATATCGCTTAAATCGGCCGTCTGACGAAAGTCCCGATTGTCTCTAATGCATTTCCATTGACATTTTCATTTCTGAGTCGGCCTTTGTAAGCCGCCATTTCGCCTATGTCGGCGTGTTACTTTCAGTCCCATTTCCTCAAAACCACACAAATTCCTCTGTAAAAGTCGGCATAGTGCTCTGATAGTGCTCTGCGGTTTGCAATAAGTGTCGAGTGAAAAGTCCCACACACTGCTAACTGACATCTGTTTATCAATGGCACGGCCCGTGATTGATGCATCGGCCAGCACGTGCACACTTATCGCACGTGTACACTGTTTCATGCACGGTCTGTACATTGTGTGCATCTTTCGCTTACGCGTGCGCGATCAAAAAGGGGTTTCCCGATAGCACATCAATACCAGTACCCCCTCTCGAATCCACGCATGCGCTCTGTTCATTTTGGGGGTCCTCTTATTGTACCAGCACCATGCACACATTTAATTCATGACTGTACGTACGTGCACAATGTACACTACATGTACATACAGTATGCAAGCGTCCTTGCTTCGTACTTACATACATGTACATTCATGACTTTCTGTGATCAATACCACAACCTGTTTGTGATGATAATCATTGAGGATATATTTGCTGGAATCAACCATGGATGTAGAAATAAACCAGGGTAAATCAAAGCCTTTGAATTTTAGCCATGAATCTTGTTTGCATGATCCAGATACAGATGTGCATAGGCCATTAATTTAATCTATTTTTTTCACTTCGTGATTCAATTATGTATTTGTGTAAGTCGGCAAAATGACGACTTGCAGCAGAAGCCGACATTCGAATAAGTCGTCACAAATTCTCTGGTCCCGAGAGTGCCGTCTTAGCCGGAGTTTACTGTAATTCCAATTGAACTTGCAATGGTGTAAGTCTCCCAAATATCCCTGTACCTTAGAAAAGAGAAAAGACGAGGCTGTTTCCCTCTTCACTTCAACCAGTGATAACATACTATGCTAAGCCTGGGTACCATACCTGATCATTAAATCTCCATTCTTGTGATCCTCTAGAGCCATGGCATTTCATGAGTCTTGGTAATGCAGCACTATTACTCTCAGGTTGGTCAAGACACAGGTAGTCAGCAAGACGCAACTCATGGGATTCACTCTCATACCATAGCTATCACATACAAACAGACAACTAACTTCAATTCACACATGTTGTGTTTTAGCAATTTAAATGTATTTCATGTTTGTAGGAGAATCTCACATTTTCATTTTGTGTGCAAGCTCTTAATCATCCATGAAGAATACTTGACTTGACTTCAATGAAGCAGCTTTCTATGATGTGAGTGTTCGCAACTTGATCATGCATTTGAGACTGCTAAGACCCCATAGATGCTTTTGTAGTCATACGGCTTTTTTTTTTCGCCTACAGGTTTTCACATCCTTTATTGATAAGTTAATCGCTGCTGTTATTCCTCTGCACAACTGGCAAATTTTATTTCCAACAAGTTTTCTTTTGTAGAAAGAAGTTGTGTGGGAGTTTTACAAATAAACCCTGACCTGGAATGTCTACAGACAAACAAAACTGACCCAACACTAAACAAAAACAGTTCTGCATACGTTAGCCGTAATCATGTTAAATAATTTTTAAAATAGTGGAATCACACTATATAACCCAGTACTTATTTTACAAACAACCTGCGTACAACTTGACAAAAGTCACACTGGGATCTCGTGGTTCATAAAAATGATTTACTGACCTGATTTTTTTGTCTCCTGTTGCACTTTTGTAATAACAGTTTAGCTCCCTTCTGAGTTGCCGAGTTCTCAGCTACCATGCATAATGACAGGGAGGGTTGATAAAGCTGTCAAAAAGAACAAACAATGAAAGTTACATTTTTTTTTCCGAATTATGAAATTCAGCTTTAAAAAAGGAAAACAACTGATTTCAAATTCTCCCTGGAATAACTTCCGGTCTGATGACATAAATTTGAAATTTCTCAAAGTATTTCACTTTTATCCACACAATGTTGGTCAGCAATTTGGTAAAATTGGGACAAATAGTTTTCATATAAAAAAAACAACTCAACTTTCTTGAAAATACCACTAGAGGATCATGACATTATTGGGCCTTCCTTGGCAGCCCTCACTGAATCTCTCATTTGAAAAAAATTATTGGATTGTAATTACATGTAAATGTTTCTGCTGTCAAGATACATGTATATTCATTTATCAGTGCTCTTCTGGTAACCCTGGAATAAAGTTCAAGCGGTTTTGTGCCCTGGAATTACAAATGTTACACAAGACATTACCTACAACATCCCACAAAAAAGAACATGGGTACTCCAATCAGTTCAAAAGTAAAAGGCCAAAGTACTTTGTCAAATTTTGATTTTAAATGGCTTGGAATTTTATATCTGATGACGTCATGATGACTTCTGTTCACATCATTGGACATGGGATCATCTCCATACAAGGTCTCATCAAAAGCCCATGAGCATTTGAAGAAATCAGGTTTGTTTTGATTTTTAAGGCTCTCATTGGCATTTGAATTTACATTACATTAACCATAGGGTAACCTCCGCGGTAAAACAAAGCCACTTCAAGTACACAAAGCAAATGTTCATCTCTAAGTATCAATGTGAGTGTTCATTTTGTTCATAAGTTCTAAATGAAAACAGATGGTCATGTTTAAGCAAAGATCACTTGTAATTCCTGATGACATCTTCATGACCTCATAGTTAATATGCACACCTTCGGATCAGTGTGATTATGATATTGCTTTTCCGTTTCAAGTTATCGTCTAAAAAAAAAGTTGCGGAGAATTTTTTTAAAGAAAAAACAGAAAAGAAAAAAGTTAGAAGGAAGAATATCTCTAAAAATGTAGAATGATGATCAGGTTGAGCCCAATAACCCAACTAAACACCTACCAGTCCCTTCCTTATAGCCAGTGGTGGTCGTTTCTTTTCCTGAAGTGCATGGTTTGCAGCAAGACTACTGGTTTCATTTGGTAATCTCATTTCTGGGTACACGTTGTCTAAATACCACTTGAATGATTTACACTGAAGCTTCTGTCGCAGCTGGACTCTCTTCGAGATATCACCATATGTCATGCCACGGGCAAGTTTATTTGTTTGGAAAAAGTATTCCTATGTGAAAGAAATATATGAAAAATAGAAGCAGGAGTTAATTACAGCATTAGTCTGTGACAAATTTACAGATTTTCATGTCATGGTCACATGACATACATGTTTGTAGGGTACAGATTTACATACCCTTTAGCGACAATGACACTGTTTTATATACATGAGACCATATGAAAATGTACTCCAAAATCAGATTCATTGGCGAAATAGCTGCTGGAGAACATTAAAGGCATATAGGATCAGTTACAAAAACGAAACTGTCAAAATACTCTGAAAAAGCCCGCTTGATTGTATGTGAATAATAGTATGAAACATCCTGTGAAATCATTGAGCCTGGTATGCTGTCATTTTCAAGAAAAGAAGAACTTTGTATCAGTAGTAATGATGATTATTTTTAATTATTTGTTTTGTTTTGTTTTGTTTAACCAAGGCAGCCCCATCACTTTTCAAAGAACTGTTCTCCCTTTTCTCAAATACTACATCTGTTAAATGGTCAGGAGCCAGTTGATGGCTAGGTTAATGTATGTACTTGTCCATGACAGAGCTGGCACTCAGACACACTCCCTGTGGCCTATGGGTTCTATGCAGAACAGATTCCGCGAGCTGCACTTTGACACTTGAAAGTGAACAGTGTTGTTCTATTTTTCATGTTTTTCCAGCACCAATGGACACAAAACATTGAAAAGCTCAGCGGAACAATGTCTGCTATAAATAGCGACCCTTACAGTCCAATTTATGAATGCACGTTAAATTTGTATACCTTAGGAAATAGGAACTTACTGATACTGAGGATTTTTAAGATTTAGAAACAATCTTGGAAGTAGTACAATTGATTTGAAGGATTGATGAAGCTATACACTTACATACTTGTGATGGAGGACTACTTGTACACCGAGTGAATCTCACAATTAAAGTTAGTTTGATTTTGTGTTTACTTTCATGTTTATGTGTACAATGTCACTGTAAGTACATTTTGAATACTTCAATAAATTGAAACGCTGCATTCAAAAGATGAAGTCATGTGTTATCTAAATAAACTGTTTCTCGGGATTTACTTGTGACTTGACATACAACCTGACTTGTGATGTGTCTTGTTGGTTGATTTTGAAGGATCTAGAAGGGTTGTTAGCCAGAGGGCCTGGGGGTTTGGATAAAGGTTATGACTACAGTAGATTACTCAACACACACAAAAAGAATGACCTTGTAATCATCCATCCAGACATGTGCTACTCGCAGGGCATTGTGTAATGTTGTGTCTTGACCTGATGGGGAACCATATGGTCGACGTTTGCGAAAAACATGACCAACCCTTGAACACGGCACAATCTCCAACGTCCCTCCACATTGCCATATCTGCATACAAATATACTCAGTTCAATACGGTACATGTATATGAATATTTAACAAGCATGAAGACAAGACTTCAGCTAATTCCTTAACAAAGGAGTATGTATACATAAGAGACAAATGTACAAGTTTTGTATATAATTGATGCAGTTCACTTCATACAATTCAGCGAAGAAAACCCAACCGTCAATGATGTACTATGAATTTGTAAATAATGACAAAAACCACATACATTTCTCTCCTATTTTTGAAATTTTTACTCTCATTTTGTGTACCAAATTTATCTTTCTCTAAATGCAAGTAAAACCCATATTTCTTTCTTTTTTTGGAAAATACAATAATTTCACTGTTGCTGTATACAATGCACACATGCATGTAAAATATTAATCATTCAATGAACACAAATAGACCATAATACAAGTCAGCCAATTTGGTATCTCGACGATGTAGTCCAGGCCAAAGGTCATTTGGGATAAAGTGGCTGACGTGATGTTATGCAAACCCCCACTCTGCTCGTAATTAATTGCTTGTGCATCTCGCAACCATCTCCTTGCATGTCCATATGCCTTCCATGAGCATTTGATTATCTCCAATGACCCGAGACGTGACCCATACCACTAGTGGCTTATGGCTTATTGTAGTAGTCCATGGAGTTTTGCCCAAGATGAGGGTACTTTTTTCAGTCTTTCAGAAGTAACAATATAATTAAAATGTAAGTTTCATTATGATACATTATTTCTCCAATTTAATACCCCCATGCATTTTTACTGAGCAGTTCAATGTTTAGTCTTTGATAACAATGGGCGTCTACATGCACGTCCCGGGTAGCATGGCCTACCTTGTGCCCAGGGTCTATTCTAGCTGTGTTGTACAAAGGAGCCGCCATGAAAATCCTCCAAATATCTTGACAACAATCCTAAGGTAACATGACATGGTGTACAGGTTGAGGACTTGGGCAAGTGCAGCGGTACTTTCCTCGCCTTCCACCGCTGTGACCCGCGTTCGAATCCCGCCTGGACCAATATGTTGGTTGGGTTTTCAGTCCCTGCCTAATTCGGTAGGTTTCCCTAGAATATCATTCTGGGGTTTTCTTCGTACCTCTGAAACTGTTATGTCTTCTCATTGTCTTCTCTCTATCAGTTTCTTCAGGCGTGCATTTTAATACCACAAATAATTGATTTAACAATAATATTTACTCTGTAGAGTTCATCAGGTCATCATACATGAACTTTAGTAGTACGTCACATAAACAGTTATCATTCAATGAAATTTCACAATCTAATACATGGTATAACAATGATTAATTTGGTGCATATGTCTCCCATATGGCATGAGGCTAAGCGCCATATGGGACACAGACACAATACCTTACATGTTCCACATGTACCAGTAGGATAACAAATTTATCTTGAAGCAAACTTGAAGCAGAGTACACATACACCGTGTATGTGGTCACATTTCAGCTTTTATCCCACTGCATGTGCCTGCAGCAGGAATACGAGCACATCTTACGATCACTTGCAATATATGCTATGTGCCAGGAAAGTAGGCTTCAAGTTTGCTTGATGATGTACATGAATGTACTAGTTTAAGATGTCAAAGTTTCTTACCCGAAATGATATTTCCAAGTTTTCTCCACCCCATATATCCATACCTTCATCGTAAGCACCAAGTTGATGGAAGTATTCAGTATTGATGGCAAACAGACCTCCTGCCATGGTAGGTGACCTGCCATTCATGTATCCACACACAATACATTGAGGATAATTATGGGTCAATAAAGATCCAATTTATGACCAGCCGTGTGGTTGCGAAGGACGATTTCTAAATATTGCTTAACACTTCATTTTGAATGAAACTACATGCACACAGACATGTTCACATTGGCAGGGGAAATCTCTGAAAATTAATTTTTCCCGTTTGGAAGACCGTATCTTCGTGCAACTTTCAGGGTTTATTTCCTTTTAATAGTGATCTAAGTATGTGCTAAAAATATGTTCCTTACTTTTTGTTGAAATTGGAAAAATATGCCTGGTTACGTGATTTTGGAAAGTTGTAACACATGACATTTGCAATATCTTTAATATCTTTATTTATTATAATATATTTTCGAACAATTTCTTCCCGACTTGAAGGTCAGCTTTACCAGTAACCAGTACTGACATTTTGGCATCGATGACGACGATCTTTGTCACTAATACGAAGTATAGAATTTCTTCTTCCGTTATAATTTAACATTTCAATCATACTGAGCTTATTTTCTGAGAAACACAACGTTCAAAAGGCCATGGTTTTTGGGGTTCATGAATTTCATTGCTCTGTTACAGCGTTTAAGTATGTAATTGGATTGTCTTTACATAACAACCAGCACGCTTTCGCATTCGCAACCACACAGCTGTGACTGCGCACCAAATGTACGAATAAATACTACTAATTGCACTTCAATTCCCACAGAACAATTAAGATGCAGTGATGAGGTCATCAGTCCGTCTAAACCTGAGTTGTTCAAAGGTCGAGGGGCATAACATGGTGTATCCTACAGGTAGCTGTATTGTGCTGTAGTGTTGGTAATGATGGAGTATATCAACAACACAGCTGTGGCATTATGTCATGCCATACAAGTGTGTAGACTTAAACAAAATCCTGGGGGGTAAAGATGTAAGAATTTACACCTGTGAGAAAAAAAATGACATTCTTCGTCAAGATGAACGAAGCAAGAAACTGTTGTAAAACACATTGTCTCACCTGAATGGTTTAACAAAATCTTCTTTTCCACTGAGTTGACTACTGTTGAGATTATCCCATTTAAAATGCAGTCCCCAGTTGAATCCCCCTTTGACCATAGGTGATGTTTGATAATCAAACGTATCCGAGTTGATGATATCGATGATAGGGCATACTACGGTATGGCTATCATGCTGAATACGGTCTAGTAGAGGCTCTAACCATTTCTCATTCACCTTAAGACAAAATAAAACCAATTCATAATTGTACATTTGTACATTATTTTACTACACACTCTGTTGCTACAACAATCGTCATACTATAGAATAGGCACCATGCATACTGTATTTATTTTGGTCAGACATGAGTTTCATGCCTGTCCCACCATATGGTGCTTTGTTGTAGCAACAAGGGAATATTTCATATTGCATATAAAAATACATTTAACCAAAAATGATCAGAGTTTTGGGGATCACCTCAGTTTTGGGGATCACCTATATATATTAATATTGATGGTTTTGTGGGGGCCAATAGTCCTGCAGGGACACTCAAAAGTCCCCATCACAACTCTCTCCTATTTTTCTAAGAACACTAAATGTCCCCATAATGAGATCACGGCCAGGTCACGTACAATATCAGTCCGTAGTCTGTCCAGTGGTTCAGTGTGCATATTAATTAAAACCTGTCTTCTTTTCAAAGGCTCATGTTGGAAGATGGGATCAGTTGGACTGATGGCAGGGGCTCTCCTCCAAAACGATAACTAGTATTTATACATGTATGTTAACGATTCGTCCTCAAAAAATGATTACTAAAAAAAAATTAGATTAGTATGTTAGTATAGATTAAATTAGTACAGTATGTACCTGAACCTCTGACAAAAAATTAAAGCTCAGATCACATGCTTAACTAATGAGTACAAATGCTGAAAAATGCCCAGATGTGTTTCCATGCCCTAGATGTATTCCCTTGTGAAAGGCTTTCTAACCCATGTGCATGCATGAACCTGTGCAAGATGGGCCCTTGAAAAGCTTACAATGTACAGTACATGTAGGTCACATAGCACCATCTACATGAACATGCACTTAAGGCAAAAAAAAGTCTCTGGTTTCTGGTATGGAGCTTGCCCCAAAAGTGATGCGGCGATGTTTTTTTGTTTTTATAGGAGCCCAGAGAGGCCATATAAAGCTTATACTCGATCGTAACTTCATCTAAAAACATGTTAAAATTGTTCAGCAGCAGGATTCCAATCAAACCAGTGAGTTTGGCAGTTTTGAGACATCATCTTTCATTGTAAAAAAATAACTTTTTCATTTTGCTGACACGCACGGCTACGGCAACGCGTGCGCATACCAAAAACTGGAGCTTTTTGGGGGGGCCTAATGGAGTCCATGTACTCTACGACTTTGTAAAACTCGAGGCCTTTTCACACTAGAAAACCCATCCCAGGGCGAACTTGCCCTGTGACTTTTGATTTTTCACCCTGGAGTTCACCCCTGCACCGTTTCAGACTTGTTTTGCGTAAAACATGTTTATCTCGCCCCGAGGCGAGTTCGCCCCTGGGATTTGCACGACTGTTTCTCACTCAAGTTTTTAAACTTGGGCGGCTGGTAAGGCAACGTACATATGAAAAATGCTGAGCTTTTTATTGCCAAATTGAGATATTAATAAAAAAACATCAAAAATGCAAGAAAACATGCCTCATTAAATTCTTGAATGTATGCATGCATGTTGAGTCCTGGCCCTATTTTTACACATGCTTCACCCATCATTTTTGCGATGATTGTTCATATACAGTCGGTTTTAAGCGATGTTTCATGTAATCAACCTCTGATGGAGGCTCGGAATATATTTAACTATTATTACTTATCCAATTATTACATACATTAGAAGCCAAAGGAATAAAAGCCAGTGTGGATTTTCATGTAAAAAAAGTCAGGTAATTGTTTTACAACTTGCAGTCCAGTATTACGATCGATCAAGCTATTGGTTGGATGGTTGGATTTGCTTCAGTCAAAGCCACAAAAAGGTGCATATTGTTCGCAGTATACCATTATTTTCAGTTGCAATTACATCCAACTTCAGAGTCTTTTTCAGTCCTCTGATGCTTGACCAGGGATGGAACTCGCCCTACATTGCTCATTTCACACTACAGTTTTGCCCTGGGAAAAGTGTCTCACCCCGGGGAACAAATATTCAACCCTGGTCCCGAGCAGGGTTTAACTCGTTCCGGGGAATGAGTAATCTCAGGGGTGGCTCGGAGGTGGTGTGGGGGTGAAAATTACAAGTGTGAAACGTGGCTTGTTTTCACCCCTGCATTGCCTACTGCCCCCCCCCCCCCCTGATTTTGTCTAGTGTGAAAAGGCCTAATTACACTCAAGGTACCTCACAGTGACTGTCCAGAAACATAAGCACTTCCCCTGTGGCTTGTCTGGCTGCAATAGTACGTGCTCTGATTAAACCTTCCCTCTGACTATTGTGTAGTACTCTCACTAATGGAGACAGATGCTTGTTTATGTACTCATCAAGTTCAGCTTTTAAATGATCTACATGTAAGGAAATGGATAAGGTATAGATTAATGACACTAAATTCAATAAACTATCAAAACATTGCACAGGAATGATTTGCAATGGAAATTTTGAACAACTAAATGGCAAGCTGCATCATTTTCAATTATTTCAAAAAACAAAAATATAAATTAAAGGTTTAAACTACCTCACAAGAGGAAACATGCCAGTGTAAGTGTTGGCTAAGATCGATACAATTGAAGAAGGAAAAACGATTTTAAAAATAATTTTAAAATTAGTTAGGGAATAAGAGTGTGAGGACCCGGTCTTCACTGCGTGATAATGACAGAGTTGGGGGATTGCCCAAGGCGAGGTCCATTAACAGTGGTCACCCCCAAACCCGGTCATTATCACACAGTGAAGATCGGATCTTCACACTGTTATACCCATTAATAAATACCTTTCTAATGAAATAAACAATTGAAACGCTCCGAATTTGTGACTTTTCTTTGGCGATATTTCCAGACTTTTTTTCAGGGGCCGTACTTTAGCTTATAATGTGTTAACTGTTATCATCGCCCTCGTCTAGGTTGGGCAACGTCTTTATTGCAATATGACTGATGTCCAGGGTATGAACTCCTGCTGACATAGCAAAAATATTTCTACCTGACTGAGGAAGCTAAAATTTTGTTTATATTCCTTGTGTCCAGAATTTCAAAGATGCTTGGTTTAGAAAAAGTGAATATATGTCTGTGGGCGACGTGTTTACAGAAATATATCGCAGATTCATGCTTTTGTTGTAACATCCTCAGTATGAACATGTCGTGTGAAGACTTAATGTACGCGTACGCATGCCCAACATAGCAGCTGTGTTGCATAAGTGCCCATAAGTCTTCACATGGTGGTTGGCTGTATTGTTACAAGCTACCGGTACCATAGGACTGTTGTATATTTGGCCATCATTGGCTTACATGATGCTGGATCAACACTGGTTCAGGGGCCATTTTTGCTTGTTTTTGAAGCCAGTCTTTATATCTCCTGTTATCATGTGATCGGGTCTCGCCCAATTAGAAACTATCAACTCTTAAAGGTATTTATTAATAATTATTAATAAAAATTTGTATTAAATTATGTACATGTAATGTTCAAAATGCTTCTGAAGTCAGTGACCACCACATCTCAAAATGTACTCTGTTTTATATGATAGTTGAGTTATATGGTAATGGCCACTTAAATATTGGGTGATTTGTAGGACACTTTTATAAATGAGCATTTTATGTTTCAATGTTTCAACTACAAAAGCCTTGTTATAGATGCATACTGACAGCCATTTCCTGAACTGATTTGTTAGAGAAAGCTACAGGTTGGTTCATGAACATGGAGATTTCATACTTACCAAAGTCACTATAATCATCAAGTAAGATTATTTCTTGAAGAAGTTCTCTTGGTGTTCTATCCAACACACTGTGTACAGTGCGCAATAATGTAGACCAGGCCTCATTGTAAAAACAAATGATGACACTGACTCTGGGTAGATCTCTAGAGTACACTTTGTATTTACATCTGCATGATGAAACAAAAAGTGTCACTCAATCATTTAACTACATGTATCTGGACTTTCTGAGCTTTTACTACAGACATATCCATTCATGCCATTAGGCACCACACACTTCCCATTAGGCAACCACACATGCAATGCCACACTGCATGGTCCAGAATAGCGTTTCACGTGTTTACATATTGGATCTTTGTCCAACATTAGCCCTCCAAACATACTGTACACTCTGTGCAAAGTTGTCCTTTCTGTCAAAATTAGACAAAGCTCTCAGCCTACATAAAGCAGAATTGACTGGCTGTGACTGTTTATGTAACTTGATACAGCTATTCTTGGACTGTAGATGGTTGATAAGCCAGCTGTGACTACCACCTGCCTGAAATTTGATCTGAAAAGGCATGGCAGGAAAAGGATTGATTTTTGACTGTCTGTGACTGTGAAGGCAGTAGGAAGGTTATACATTAATAACACTTTGATTGTTCCAAACATGAGATGTAAACCAATGCATCCGGTCTCATCTTCATAGACTTAGCACTAACCAAATTACTACACTTGCAGCCAAAGATACAGGTACTAATCAAAGTGGTGATCACTAATTGATGATCATTGGTTTACTCTTAACACTGGTATGCTTAACATGTACAGGGTGTATAAAAAAAAAGGAAACCCAAATGTAAATGCAAATTATAAAAGAAAAATGTAATAAATATTTTCAAATAAGTTAATGATCATGTGAAACACCAATAAGTCCCCTTTCCAATACCTTGACTGTGTGTCTGCTGATGACTGAGCATTCATTGTTATCTGTCAAGGGTCAAAACCTGCACTGGACCAAGTTTGTGCAGAAGGGCAACTGGTATTCTGGGCATGTGGAACAGCTCAATTTAAAGAAGACTTCCTTTTCCTGAAAACAATTCATCAAATTTTGACATAGTAATTTAACCACTCTCAATGTAGAAGTTAACCCGTCATGGCCCAAGTTAAAAGTGGCCACCACCTCTTTCCACACAAAGCTCTGCACGACATATATCGCCAACCGCCTGTCTGACCTTTGTACATGTATAACAAACTAGCCAGCAAGCAGTTACTTTTGCACAAACTTGGCACAGTGCAGGTTTTGACCCTTGACAGAATAACAACGAATGCTCAGTCATCCGTGACCACATACACACAATCAAAAAAACGATCATCGGAAAGAGGGCACATTGGCGTTTCACATGATCTGTAACTCATTTGAAAATAATTATCAGATTTTTTTTAATAATTAACATTTACATCTGTGTTTCCTTTTTTATACACCCTGTATTACTAATCATATAATAGAATGCGCGAAATGCATGTCATTAGTGAAAAAGAGACTTTTAACAACAAATATGAAACCATTCAGGGTGTCCCATTATTTTCACATATCAGATAACATACACACGTTCTACTTACAAAGGATTTCTGGAGTCTATTAAACTGCGGTGATATCCTATTCTTGTACTGACTAATTCATTGAAGGCGTGTCGTCTGAAGCCTTCATCTCGTAACCTTCTATCATCAGCTGTCCTTACTATTCCTAGAACACTCTCACTCTTTCCTTGGCTCTTTGCCTGTTGATCAATATCATTGTGTTGCATCTCCTTGTGTCCAAACTGGCCATTCTCCTCATTTGGATGATTATTGCTCAAGTTTACATCAAATAAGATGTTGTTTTTTACAGCATCATCTTTTGCTATCGGCATATTTTCTTCATGGTTTACTCTCCACGGCTTGACAAATTTGTGAGGGTGGTTGACCACTAAATGGTGTGGATGTCGTTTATAGTCCTGACTGTTCCAGAAATCACTCTCCTGATGATTCACATCAGCTAAAATCATGTAAATGATAATAGCCCATGTGACTGAAGCTACAACAATGCCATAGCAGAAACACCGAAAACGAAGACTAGCCATTATGCAGTGATGTACCGGTATCAACTGTCAAACATCTTAATCTCAGGCATGAAAATACTGTAAAAGAAAACAATTTCAGTTAAACAAATTACCAAAAAGAAGTCATATTTTGCATTGAATCATACATTCCATGCCTTTTATTTTTATCCACACATGTGCAAAACCAATGCATGCCCTGGCAAGTCATACACTCTTGGCATTATTTTGAACTTTTGAACATCTATACTGAGCATCTCAAATGAAATAACTACTTATTAAGTTACATGTATGTATACTTGAAAGTGTTCTTGTTCTACTAAGGGTGGTACTGTTTTCTTTGAATTCAGGTCTTATTTTTTAACTACATGTACGTGTCTCTCATTTTATTGCTTTATGGGGACTTACTTCGCATGTATACTTCTGTTGTCTTTTTTATCAATCGGTAATTGGAATTCATTATCTTTCTTTGTAATATGTGATTTTCACTTCATGTATGTACAATGTCCAAAATCTTTGGAGCCCTCTGCAGTGACGCCATGCTTTTTCAAAACAGCGTTCAGTCATGGAGCCCCTACCTAAAGAGGGTGACAAAGCTAGTACATGTACCATAATTAAGAAGAAAACCATACAATGAAAGGATGGAAGAGTTACACTTATTCCCACTTGAAGTGCGGAGAGTAAGGGGTGACCTTATTGAGACATATAAGATCCTGAATGGCTTCGACGATATGGATTCACAAAAGTTCTTCTTGCACAGGTGCATTTCGAATGATAAAAGGGAGTCCAGAACTAGTCTGAACTGGTTTCCGTCCATAAAAGCTGCCGTAGTTCCAAACTCCCTATTATCATTTGAAATGCACTTGTGTTTACAAATGCAATCCAGTCTACTCATCATAATCGATGCATCGCGCGCTCGGTACGAGAATTGCATTCGGGATACGGGGACCATCAAATGAACGCTGGGCATGATGACCACATCGCAATTCAAAAACGAGTCGGGAAATTTAACGTGTTCACGATCGCAAGGGGAGCTCCCCCAACTGAATGGGACATTTCACTTTTTATCCAGATCGTAAGTAAACTTCAGTACAACCATCTTAATCATCGATGTCTGCTTGTACCTCAGGTGGCAAATCTAGTAATTAAAAGGCCGTTTTGAGGGTGAAATCTGATGTTTTGGGTGGGCAATGTTGGGTTTTTGCCAGTGGGATAAGGACAAAATTGTGTTGTTCAGCATACGGATTAGCCTTAGTTGGACCCTACTATCGCCAGACAATGTCCGAATGTTAAAAAGGCGATAAGTTGGGTCCAAGTTACTCGGACTAGGAAATACCTACTTTACTTAGGCCCCCCCTCCCCCAAAAAAGTATCTGGTTTCTGGTATGTGAGCGTGTCGCCATAGCCATGCGCGTCGGTAAAATTAAAAAGTTTTTTCAATGTAAGATGATGTCTCAAAACCGCCAAACTCACTGGTTTGACTGGAATCCTGCTGCTGCACAATTTTAACATGTTTTTAGATAGGGTAACAATCAACTACAACATGTATAGCTTTATGTGGCCTCTCTTGGCTCCCATATATTTTGCAATAAATTTAGTCGGGCATCATTATGATACATGATATAGGCTTATATAAGTCCGAGTAACTTGGACCCAACTTATCGCCTGTTTAACATTCAGACATCGCCAGACCATGTTCGAATGTTAAAAAGGCGATAAGTTGGGTCCAAGTTACTCGGACTAGGCCTATCCTCAACCCTCCATTATCTGCGCGGGTAACGCTATACGCGCGTGCGTTGTCACACACAAATTGAAGGTAATTGGGTAGAAAAAGGACAGCGTAGCTTTAGGGGGTCTGACGATACATGCAGTCATCAGCCGACATTTGAACATGTTGAAGGAAGGGAAAAAAAGGAAAGAAAAAAAAGCCGTGCGCCGCACCACTTTTGGGGCAACCTCCATACCAGAAACCGAAGACATTTTTTGTGGCCTTATGTCTTACTGTTAGAAAATTTTCTTGACTCTCCATTAACAATGTTAGCAAGTCATGCAAATAGAAGTAGCGTTGTTGTGCGCTTTCTTGAAAATCACGCATTCTTAAGAATGCGCATGCACATTCTTATGATTGTGCAACTGGATCCTTACGCAATCTTTGCAAAAAATAACTCTTCCAGATTGAGCGCACATTCTTAAGAATGCGCTACAAGATAACGGTCTTGTCAATACCGAGCACCTGCTGCGCTTGGCAAGTCTAGCTGCATCCTGGTTCACTGATTCTTAATAATTATACTGTTGCAACGCAAGGCGCTGAAAAGTAGTGGATATGAAAAGTATACGCGTATTGGGGGGGGGGGGGGACCGGGAAAAAATATTGGAAAGAATTCTGATTTTTGGGATAATAAAAGCGAGGGGGGGGACGTAAGAATGAAGAATGTGAAGAATGAGAATGAATACTGCGACATCCCATAGTGCTAATGCTATTTCCCATTTAAATTGCCACCAATTTATTGTTCACACCCCCACCATTACGCCGCAGAGCTGGATTCTATCTAGTCAAAAGAGCAATTTTGGCAGCTTCTGGACATCCTTTTTTTTTTCGTGGCATGCATATGATACATACAGGGACTTGTAACTTGTCTAGCCTAAACAAAGCACTTCCCAGACTAGTTCCCAGTCCTCCGTTATTACAATATAGTGGGCAGAAAAATGCAATAACAGGTTTAATTTGATTCAAATTATCGTAGTTATACGAGTACAGAGGCATAGAACATTTTCTTTCCTCTTTATATGAATTGTTTCCCTTTTAACCGCTATAGGGCCTACATTTCATTTATTATAATTCATGTAATTATGTCGTGCAACGTTTGTTAAGATTGCGCAAAATTCATAAATTGTGCACGTGATATTCCCACGCAATCTTAAGAATGAGCGCTAATTCTTAAGAACGCGCGCTCATTCTTAAGAATGCGCGCTCATTCTTAAGAATGCGCGCTCATTCTTAAGAATGCGCGCGCATTCTTAAGATTGCGTGATTTTCAAGAATGGGCACAACAGCGTCAGGTTGCAACATTCAATAAACAGGAATGTCGTAGATTAGAGGGCAGGGTTTTGAGTTTTTGAGGTAAATTTGGGGGTAAAAAATGACGATGACAGCGCGGCGACAACACGCGACCCGAAAATAAAAGATGGCGATCACCATCGCAAGGCACAAACCGCGCAGGAAAATCGTGATTTCTACCCCAAGAATCTGTTCAAAATTGCAAAACAGGTGTCATTAGAATGGAGAAAAGTCTGTTTTTGATTGTAAAAATGTAAAGCCTAAAGGTGATTTTTGAGCAATAATTCAAATTCTACCTCCATGCTTGATCAAAACAAAACAGGGGCCCTACACTTCACGATCACCAAAGTTTGTGACTTCCTGAATTTTTGAGAAACGGAAAACATACTCACCACTTTCAAACACAAATCGTGATTCTGATCCCCATCCGGATTTTGACTGGACCGTAACGATCACACAAAGCGCCGCGCAAGGGATTTGCACCAAAGTTCAGGATTAAAAAGCGCTTGAATATATGCGCATAATAATTAATATTGCAACAACGCATTCGACAATCGACCCAGATTTTTTTCAGTCGTTTGCTTATATAGCGCCCTCTATGGAACAGACGTTTCCAACTGTCTGCATTCAGAAATATTTTTTTTGAATGGCATCACGGACCACGTGTATGGTTCGTGATGTGAAGGCAGAATAATAATTTTGGGTCAAACTTAAAAATACATGTACTCTCCATTTCACAATGCAATAGCGCTGATATATTTGACAAAGCCGGTTATTAGTATATTCAGGGGTTTGTCACCATGGGCATCGCCAGGATTTTTTCTAGGGGGGGGGGGGGGGCAACATTTCTGTGCCAAAAAATGCCAGTATTTCTCAACACATTCTCGATTTATCAGTTTTAAAGGGGGGCAGGGACATTCCCCCCCCCCCCCCACCCATTAAATTTACACCACTATGACATCGCGCCTCCTTGCCCCCCTCACGACGCCCATGTTTGTCACTAGCTACTTGGTTATGCCCCAAAGTGGGAGAGGGGTGTACGCATGTATCTAGTGGCGGCGCCAGACTTTAAAATATCTGTATCTCACTATCTGTATCATGTAGTCGGAAAAGCATCCCGAGGGAAACATAACACCATTTTGTTGTGCATCTCCTGTGGGGCTACGACAAATTTCATCACCCGGAATTTATTCTTTTACATAACCCAAATATTTGTTGGAAATGGATACAAAATTTTTCTTGAAAATGTCTGTACACCAGGTGCCATGATTTTACAGGAAGTTTAGAGTGTCATGCCCAAACAGTCCGGTAAGGTTTTTCATAATAAGTTGGTAGGTTTCCTTTTCTTTCTTTTTTTGAAGTTGAATGTATATTCCCTTTAATCTGATGGCTTTTCTTTGTGTCCAAGACCGTGAGCCCAGTCCAGCCTTCCCTATATGAAGTAGGCCTAGATTTGTCACAGTTCCCACTGTACTTGTTACAAACAGTGAATGTCGCACTTTAAATGTGGATCTCAGGCACATGAAGATATGTTCCAGTAAAGGTTGAACCAGCATGGAATAGGCTATGCAGTTTTTTTTTTTTAATAATCTTAAACCTGTGTACGTGCGCGCGTGCCCATTGTCAATGGTCCGAAAATACGCCACTTGGGGCAACTTACTGTAAGATTTGTATGAATGAGAAATGTATCAAATAAAACCGCAGAATGGTGTATAAATAAGAAGATTGGCAGGACATTATCTACGGCTATGTGTGTGTGGCATGTTTTGTCTAAAGCACCAATGTGTATAATTATGCTTTCTTTGGCCTAAAATGTGTCCACATTTTATTCATTTTAACAGCGAAGAAACTGAGCATAATTTATCCATTTGTTGATGTTGGGAGAAAACGGGTGGGGGTAGGAAGGGGAGGCGGGGCGCAAACTGTCACGGGGCAAGAAAAAACGGGGGGGGGGGCAAATCCCCCCCCCCCCCCAGCACCACCACTGCAGGGAGTACGATATTTTGGAGTGTCCCTTCGTTTTATATTTAATTTTTCTCCACATTTTCATGTCAACAACCGATCAACCAAGTTTATTTTGGACAATTTGTTTGTACATGTAGCTTCAAACCAGACAATATAATAAGTTTAATTAAACCATCAGAATTGGAGTTATAGCGGGCCGGTTGAGCAGCAGGCTGGTTGCACAATAGGCCCCCTATACTCTTCATTTTAAAACATCCCAGAAACACAAATTGACAAACTGTTTGTAAAAACTAGGCACATCAACTCGTTCAATTTATTGACCGCATGAGGTTCATTATCAGTACAAAGACATTAAGAGACATTATATGTTGATACCGCTATTTCTTCAAAGTACATGTACATGTACATAATAAGTCAATTTTTTTAAATGAGCATATGGGCAATTCCACGGTTACTCACGTTACATTTTCGTAACGTGAGTAACCAATTTTGTGCGTCTTGTTTATCATACATAACACATTTTTCTGGATGTCATCTTTGGTGCTTGGGTAGGTCTAGGTCTACTCTATCTACCATGGGAATAACAGTTATTAAACCTTTTCAGTAAGGTAATTACTGCCCAAGGAAACTCAAAAGTACATCAAAAATGTAACGTGAGTAACCGTGGAATTGCCTATATTCTACACCTCATTCTTTTCAACGATCAATTAATAAAATGATGAAATACTACAATAATCAAAAAGAAAACTGCATGTACAGGCGCCGATTCAGGGGTTGGGGTATGGTAAAAACCCTGCTCTGACTCCCCCCCCCCAAAAAAACCCATGTCCGCCTGTCCGCAACACTCAGACACAGAGGCATAACCAGCGGGGTTGTTTGTACATATTATGCAATATTTCATGATCTGACAGGCCTGGCACCCCCCCCCCCCCCAAAAAAAAAATCCTGGATCTGCCCCTGATGTACGCGAAAGGAATTTTTAATACGTTTAGGTCATAAAAACTACTTAATTCAAATGTCATCCTAAACAATGGACATTTGCCAATTTGGTTATATCCATATTTACCAACAAAACATACCCTGCTATAACTAACACCACTTTCTAAACTGGTACACAAACCATTGTTTAAAAACAAATGAGAAATGGGCAGGGTTTTCGGCTAATTAAATCATATAAAAAGTTTCAGAAAGGGTATGTGCTTATTCTATATACTAGACAAGTTACTAAAACTCGATAAGTTATTATTTAATCATCAGGACACAGTTATTTTGTCTTACAAGCCCCTCAATTCTTTCACTTTTTGCAAGACAGTCATCAATCCAAGACCTATAAGTGTTTTTTCCTTTCCCCAGTTTCAATTGATCCACCACTGTTTTCATTTTTTTAGTGTTTCATTATATTTGATTGCTACCTCAGATAAAATCAATTCCATCATACTTTTATTTAACACCCGAATTACAATTGTGTAAATGTTGCTATATTTTCTGTTAAATCTTCTCTGCTTTCCACAGAAACCAAATTGACATGTTGCTGTGTGTTATCATTCACAGTGTCTCAGATTCATGATCTAAGTATTCTTGTTAGCCAGGGTAACCTTGTACCTCATAAGGCGGTACCCTGGCAAACCGATTCCACAAATTTACTAATTTGACCTCTCACGATTAACCATTTATGACACTTCCAAATATGGATTGACACAATTTCTGTCCAATCAAATTGCTTGTTATAATATAAAGCTGATCACCAACATGGTCAGACAACTATCCCTATGTTGTGCTACATACTGGGATTTTGGCTGCCACTGCTTATGCCATGTACCATAGGCTCTTGCACCAACCAGTCCTCACTCCAACAAAAATATATCTACCAGTCAAGATGCACTGATTCAACAGTTCTCTGGTGATCATGTAGGCTGTCTACTCCACAACTACAAAATACTTGGCATTTTGTTCACAAGGCTACATGTAACATGCAAAGTTAGCCATACATAATTTATAAGAGTTTTTGGCTCTTCCAACCTGCCCCAATTTAAAAATTGTAGCATTGGAAAGGGGCATCTGGTTGTGTATTCTTGGTGTTTTCTTTCCTCATTTGGTAAGGAATATGGCTGTACAAGTATATGCATGTAACAAGAGGAACATGACCAGTAGTGTAGTGTTCAAACTGAACTCTATTATGGACATAAGTCTAGCAGCAACGCAAATTTGAAATATATTTAATATAAATACCAGTAAAAATAGATACCCATAAAAAAAAAGAATATAGATCTTTATATTTATAAAAAAAAGTTTCTTCTAAGCCTTTCCTATCCATTCACCTTTTTCATGGAGGGATGAACATGTTCAGTTGGGCAAAAATGTAGGTTTTGTCATGCTTATCCCTCCATGGATGTAGTGACAACTAGAGAAGAACTGCAGGAATGCTCCTTTAAAAAGTTAGAAACAGTTCCTAAAAGATGAATTTCAAATGAGCAGCTCTTTTCTGTTTTATCTTCACCATAAGATAGTATAGAAAGACAGAAATTAATCTAACTCCACATAATTTCTCACACATTGTGGTCAAAATGGAATTGATTATCAATACAGGGTTAGTAAAAAAAAAAAACGAAACCCAAATGTCAGGACTATTGTTTTAGTGAAGTTCTGCATGTAGCACTTTCAAAATCTAGGATATGAAAGTGGTTTTAAAGTTCTGTCCACGAATCAAAAAAATGTCAGTGTTTTTTCAGTAAAATGAAAACAAATCACATGTGTGATATGTGTGAATTGTTTTCGTTTTGCTGAAAGAACGCACACTTTTTTTGTGATCTTTGGATTGAATTTTAAAACGGTGGTTGTGTTTAAAATTCCGTAACTTGAAAAGTACATGAGTGATTTGAATGATTTCTGTATTAAAAGAAAGCCTATGAATTGGGCTTTCATATTCTAGATTTTGAAAGTGCTACATGCAAAACTTCACTAAAACAATAGTTCCGACATTTGGGTTTCATTTTTTTTAATCACCCTGTACATATGGAAATGTGTACATGTGGAAATGTTGTTTGAGCAACTGACATGTTTCATCATGACATGATTGGTGAATCAGAAATTATATCCTGAAAGCAAAATTAGCAACATATCAAATTTGACAAAAGATGGGATGATAACACTGATAAAAAGCAACTTTAAGTGACTACAGAAAAACATTTATTGTGTTAAACACTACAATGATACAACTTGGATTCAGATATATTTTTCTTCCTTACTAATACAACCTCTTATACATGTTATATGATGTATAAACCTTACAATTCTGTTGCTATTCTGACAGTATCTAGACATCAGCCGTGGGTCCTTTCTTCAGAGTACATGTATAGTATAGACCTTCAAATACTCATGACAGAGCGGATAAACTACACAGAAGAAAGTAATAAGAAATGCAATATAAATAATCAACAACGCAGAAATAATCAATTTTGAGAAAATAACTCGGGTGAATTTTTTATCAATTTAGTTCAATCATGAAATCTTACCCATGATTTTATTATCAATCCCAACAGCTCTGAATTTCTCAAAAACAATCTTTTTTTCTGCAGCATCCGTGTTCCATGTTCCGTGTGACAGGGTTGGTGCTACAAAAATGGGTTTATTCAGTGGCTGTCTGCATAATATAGGTTTTTCCGGCCAATTTCCTGAAATGTTCATTCACTTCTGAAAACCAGTAATTCATGATTGTTCAGTCAAGCCACTACATATTGTATATTACAGTGGTGTTAAGTTACTGTAATGTGTTAGATTTTGGCAGTGATTCAAGTAAACATGTGTGCTTGTTTTAAATACTTCCTGAACCAATTTCAGAACAATGCTTATAGTTTTCTCACAAGGAATGCTACAGATGTAATTATAACACCTCACCCACAGATTCTGTGTCTTGATTGGCCGAGAGCGAGTCACATGGAGCTTTCTATTTTTGCTATCTTAAGCACGGCCAAAAGTAACCAAAGCCCATAGCAACCAAAGTACTATACCCGTTGCAACCAAAGTACTATACACATTGTGTGCAAAATGCATATCGGTGTGGATGTATATTGCGCGTATTGTTTCCAAGCGCGAGCGCTACAGAGCTAGGTTCAAACATTTCGTGAAGGGGTAGTTAGCAAAAGTGCAAGTTAATTTTAAACTAATTTCGTATTCGAATAGAAGTAAACTTGTATTGTATTCAGATTAAATGTATCAGTTATTGCTTAAACTCAAGCAGAATCTGTGGGAGAGGTGTTATAAAACAAATATTGACTGCTTTATCTCGTGGTGTAATAAAACTAGCCCCCGTCAGTGATCCATGGAGCACTCTATTTTCCCTCGGCTTTACCTCGGGAAATGGAATGCTTCATGGATCACCTCAGGAGGCTAGTTTTACCACACCACTCAAAGCAGTCAATATTTGTATAATAGCAAGTACAATATACTTACATCATCATACTGGAAATTGGCCCAACCATTTCTCTGGGTATCCCTACTCTGAAACATAGCTGCAAAATAAGAGGGAAAAGGATTTTAATGATCCCTATGAAATGATGTAAAACCCAACAAAAACACATTACGTGAATCTCCCATTTGAGCTAGACCCGAGTTTGCCTATGACAAACTCGGGTCGTACCTACCGATTTCAGATTCAGCAGCTTTCAACGCGATCTCTCTTATCTGATCAAAAGTTAACGAGCCGTGAACAGGTGGTGTATGGTGCCTCTGCCTGTGAGCTTACTGACAAAAAATATCTACCAAAGTCTACTAGGTTCTTGTTTATAATGTAAAGTATTTGGAAAAGTGTCAAAAGTTATTATGTGAGCAACTTTGAATCATAAAAATCGATCAAATATATCTCGAGATATCAAATAAGAAACAGTCCGACTTCAGCCATGCTCTTCAAGGTTTCCGTTATTTGACACCACCAGCTCACGGTCACTGGCCCTGGGGAAGTGGGTGCCAGGGTAAGTGTTTATCTTATAATTACTTTACTGATAACAGCTGATAAGAGTCACAGTGAAATCGGTAGGTACAGTTCAGGGGTTTTGGCAAATGGGAGTTTCACGTAATGACTTGTTTTAGTATTATTAGGGTAATTGTGACCCAAAGTAACAAAACAAACCAAAAGTCCCCAAAACTAAACAGACCTTTAAAGTAGCACACGAAAGGGTTAAAGTTATTTTTTTCAGTTCCATACAGTTTTATCAACGGTATACATGTATATGTTTTTGGAAGTCTCCTAGTCAAATTTCAAAGTAAAGTTACATTCTTGGGAAAAACACATTTTTGTAATGTCTTAGGGAAATTTGGATGTACGTACATGTACTAGCATCATACATGTATTGTCGGTCACACCACAAAGTGCTGTATTGTGTATATGAAAGCAATATAGACTCCATCACTTGATAATGTGGAAACTATCCTGTCTGTCACTTTGTGGTGCACCCAATGATATTATGAATGTAATCATCTAGCAAAAGCACACTGCTGATAGACTGACCTGTCAAAGCTCTCAAGCGCACTGCACATGACACAAAATCATCAAATGTTATGTGGCCTCCCTTGTCATAGCGTTTAACAAGCACGCCCACAGCTTGAGGACTAAGATTGTACCCTGCGTGTTGAAAAGACGAAAGTAACAATGATCCACTCTGACCTGGTTATTCTCCAAGATGACAGGTTTGTCATTTCTCAGAGATGACGATAAATTGGATGTAAAGTTGACATCCATTTGTAGATTACTAAATCAGTATTCATTTTGCACTAGGCAACAAGCAACAGATTTTACTATGAACACACCATGCAGTGGAATGTTTTTGTTGAGTAATGATAATTTTCACTTAAAAGGCATCCACATGCACAAGTGTACATCTACACATTAACCCTCATCATCCCAACTCCATCAAAACCCATCCCCCAATTTTGATGGATTTTGGGGGACTTGGACCGGTAGACCTGATGTGACCAAATATTGATGGAGTATAATGGATTTGGGCCTGAAGCAGTGCTAGGGGTATCCAATTGATTTAAGCTTCATGTGCTGATATTGTCATATAAGTCATGTGTATTAAGTCCATCAATGTCAACAAGTGCGTTAGTGGTGGATTCCATTATGTCATGTTCATTTTTGTATTGGAAGCACAGTGATTGATGGATTTTGATAGATTCGGTCCAGTTCTAAGTAAAATACAATAGGGAATTAGGGTTATTAAAGTAAACGTTGGGAGACTGATTCTGCAAAAAAATGCATATCCATGTATAAGGACAATTATGGCTTGACAGACCTCTTAGAAGCAAACCCTTGGTGATGATAGTACACTGTACTGTGAATTAGGCTAAGGCAGATATACCCAGGTACCTGATTCTTGAAACCCGGCTAAAAGGGGTGGGCACCCAATTCCAATTTTTTTTTTTTTTTACTATGTATACATTTGAATAAGAATAGGACAAATATTGTGGATCAGGGTACATTGTACATACCAAAGCTTCTAATCGCATTCTGCAGTTCATGACCCTGGATGGTACCTGAGCGATCAGAATCAAAGTTAACAAATGTCTGCTTCCACTGGTTGATGACAGTCCACAGTTCCTTGAATTCATTGAAACCCATCTTACCAGAATAGTCACGCTGTGTCAATACAAATGTCTCATTAAGGAAAATCAGGTGAACACAACACTCAATAAAAACTGTTTGGAGTAACATCAGCAAATTCATGATAGCTGCTCTAATATCCTACCTTTCTTGATTTGACAAGGGGTCAAGTGACTTCATTTTACTTACAAAATGCTGGTTTATAAAAGGTTGAACAATTTACAACCTTTCTGTTTCTTCGTGACTGCTTGTCAGTTTTCTTCTGTGATGTATATTTCATGAAAAGTATATATTATACATGTATGCTGAAATACTGGTACAACTGAAACTCACTCTATCCAGCATGCTTGGATTTAACGCAAAGAAAACTTCAACCCTACATGTACATAATGTAAGTTAAAACGTAAATGTTACACTGAATTGGCATTGTGTTAAACACCTAAAATTCCTTGTTTGTGAATGAATAGATATTTATACTGGCTTAACATCCATTTCTATCATTGCGATACTATAAAGCAACTTTACTGTGTATGCATGTAGGTTTATCAGTTTTTCAACTTTTCCCCTTCATAGTAAATTTTCTTCTAAATCGAACATTGAATTGACTCGAAAATCAGAACAAACACTGACCCTCATCCTGATGTGTGCATATTACTTTACTGTTAAGTCATGATGATGTCATCAGGTAGTGAACTGCAAGCGATTTATAGTGAAAATTTAACCAAATTCAAGAGAGAAAAAAAAAGTGCTAGTGTAAGAATGCTAGGCTGAAAAATGCGACATCGATGGCATATATGGAACACCATACTTTTTGCCAGTTTTCAGAAATAGACAGACAGACAGACTGACCATCAAATGACATGTTGAAGCTCCTGCCAGAGCTTAAAACCAGCACTCATACCAGCACGCATTCTGTAAGATTGGGCAGCTGAAATCTCACCAATCTTAAGCTGCATATTCCAACAATCGTTGGATACAGGATGTGTACCCTTTGCCTAGAGAATTGCCAACATTTCGCCCATCTTCAAGAAGGGGGATAGAAGTACAGCATCCAACTACCGTCCTGTGTCCATCATATCCATTTGCAGCAAAATCATTGAGAACATCATTTTCAGTAAGATAATGGATCACTACGACCACCACAGCGTGTTGTAATAGATGGAAAGTTGTCTGGCTGGGCATCTGCAACCTCAGGAGTACCACAAGGGACAGTTCTTGGCCCCTACCTATTTTTGTCATTCATAAGTGACCTACCATCAGGCATTTCTTCTAACATCCGCAGATGACTGCCTGCTCTACAGATCCATCACCAACACCAATGACACCAAAGTACTTCAACAAGACCTAGATCGTCTTCATCAATGGTCCAACACATGGCAAATGCAGTTCCGTACAGAGAAATGCCACTCAATGAAGTTCTCCCTCCGTGGCAACATAATCAAAGCCACATATCACCTAGGAAACAGCACCCTGACATCAGTAGCAGACTACCCATACCTCGGGCTGACACTCTCCACCAACATGTCCTGGTCCAATCACATCAATAAAGTCACTTCCAGAGCCAACAGGATCCTGGGACTTATCCGGCGCAAACTGAGAGGTGCTTCGCACAAGCTGAAAGAACAAGCCTATCTCACGTTGGTTCGCCCGCACCTTGAATATTGCTGTGTTATATGGAATCCGTACTCCAAGAAGGACACCTCAAGGATCGAAAACATCCAACGTCAAGCAGCAAGGTTCGTATACTGGACAGATATCGTCGGTGGGAGAGTGTGTCTGCTATGCTGCAAGAAAACCAGTGGGCTTTGCTTGAAGAAAGACGAAAAACATCAAGTTCCTTCTAATGTACAAGATCCGACACCGTCTCATGGCAGTTAACCCTGACCTCTACCTCACTTCACTGGTTCCTTCATCAATGACATCATATCATCCTAATAAGTACCAACCCATTCTAGCTCGTCTCCAACTATACCGCTACTCATTTTCCCCTGCACACTCGCCTGGTGGAATGCACTCCCTGAAAGTTAAGGGAGAACCCTGAATGGTTCTAATGCCACTCCGTATGTAGTCAGGTAGTTGGCGTGGTTTACATTGAAATGACATCCCACTTACAAACCGTGTACAGCAGAAGAAAACTTCAAGCAGCTTTTTTATGATCGTATGTGTGTGCAATCATCAACTGATGGTCATTAGATCAAAGCAATACTCCCCTGTGAAGTTGGCAAAGTGGTTTGTACAAATCAAAGGATACGTCAAGCATGGCAATCATCACACGGCATGTCTCAAGGCTGAACTCTGCACATTAAACATAGACAAATGTTCATGAAAATATGATAGGGATCTACATGTACCTTAATTGCTTAACCTTGAAACCCTAACATGACTAAATAAAAAGCAACTGACTAGCATTCTGAGTATTTTAGTGGGTAATCCCAATCAATGGTATATGGCAGTGCATAGGTTATCAACATGATCAACTCATAAGCCATGACAGTGGGCTTGTGAAGTGGGTTTTAAAAATAACTGTTCTTTCACACAACCACTTTATTGTCTCAAACTCTCTAAACATCTCTCTATTTATGAATCATTCTACAATGGCTCACTCAACCATGTTAAGCAACACAGCCCAGGATTACTCAAAAGTAATATGCGGGTCTAAATGTTCCTTCTTCAGGTTGGTATATCGGAAGAGAAGTTTTAATTTACAAGGTTTCTTTTCTCCAATCGGTAAAACAAAAAGGTGCAAAAATTGGATGGGGGGGGGGGGAAATATAACAGGCCATCAGGAGGATCAGACATCAGAGCAAAGGTACATGTAATTCTTTTTTTTCCCACAAATAATATTTCAAAACATATTTCCAGTTTGTTAAATTTCCAAACTTCTTGGGTATCAAAAGATGTTTGCACCTCACTTTGAAAGATTTTGGCACAGCTGGTATCGGTTGCAAATAAGGCTTGAAAATGCTCATTTTATCATTGTCCCTTCTCACAAAAACTTGTGCCAGAATGCATTTGCACATAAACTTGAACAGTCATGATACAATCAAGTTGCATACAATAAATTTATTTATACTTTATGATAAATTCAGGTCAACAATAAATTCATAAATAAGACACAAATAAAGGTACTCCATGCCAAACTTACGTTGGTAACTTCCAGCTATGCCAGATGATGTCAGGCACCGTTGTAACTCTACCGGTTCAATCTGCCCATCCTGCATACATGTAATCAAGTTACCGTGTAAGTGTTCATAGGAGTTAATATTGAACACTAAATCCAAAGCCCCGTTTTGGAGAATTTTTGTGGATTCAGGATACTGGGGAAATGTTGGATTGAGGATTGTTAGCCTAGTGGTACTGCATGATTTTTGATGGATTCAGGATACCTCCATATTGAGCAGTCACCTACTCCAACATTTTTGTTGTGACATAATTGGTGGATTTTGGTGGATTCAGGATAGTTTCTAGTAAAGATAACCAAGGGGTTAGGGTTAAACATTTGTGTAATTTTGTTTTTAAACACAAAATTTAAAATATGTACAGTGTAAACATCCTGAACGGGTATGCACTGTATCGAGATTGGGAGGAAGTGGAGGAGGTACTCTAGGTGTATACGTCACAACTTACAAACCAACATGAGATGGGGGTAGGTATGATCTCTAAGGAGTCATGATCCAGTCTTAAGATCACATCTCTGCAAGGTCAATATTTTGTAGCAGGGATGAGATTGTCTATTTAAAAAAGTCTGAAAATTGGATGAAAGGTCTGAAAGATGCATTACTTTCTATACAGATAATGTCTTTCTCACAAATTCCAAAAGTCTGCAAAATCTCATGCCTGTTGTAGACGCAAACCAACAGTTGCTGCAAAAGCTTCTGGTGCTGACATTTCTTTTTTGTAGATTTGACTTGCTCACATCAGCTCCAATTATTGTTTGTCACTGGTTGACGCCTTAAATAGAATTTATCTTGCTGTTGTATGATTTATCTCACTTTTGTATAGGAAAATTTAGACTTAATGTTAATTTCAACGATTTTGGAAGCTACTGCAATTAATAACACTTTGTACTGATGATGTCACACATTGTTTACCGCGCAGTGCATTGCAGGAAAGAGCGGGGATAACCGCTAAAGATCGTATAGTATCTAGTGCACTCCACACAGCATGTGTGTGGATCCATCTCCAATTTCAAAGAGCTAGCGTTTGCTATAATTCTCTCTCGAAAACTGTTGTGTGCCAGCCATGATTAGGCCTCCCCCCAAAAAAGTTCTGCTTCCGGTTACCCAACCTACCCCAAGTTAATTATATGGCGTGACCCTAAAATTTTTATCAGCTAGTTTAAAAAAAAAAGAATGTTGTCTTTTTTGTCTTCATGTCATAAAAACACTTTAATAGCTCAACAAACTGTTTACGTCAAAAACGCTTGAAATGTTTCTACTGTCGGTATTAACTTGTTTGACTATGGAAGGAAAGCTGCGTTGTTTTCCCCCAATGTGATCAGCAAGGCTTCCTGGTGGAGAAAGCACATGTACCGTATGCATCAAGTATGCAGCAATTGTAGATGGTCGTTCCTGCTGCACTAAAAGGGCCAACAAAGTGTAACGGGTCGAATTTGATACAGTTAATATGCCAAACCAAAATAGATGGAGAAAGAAAAGTTCTGCAAGTTGATTCACAGAACATGATGTCTTTTCTGTGTATGTATTTTCTGTTTTAATATATTTATTTCGAGGTTGTACCGCTCGTACTTGAGGTGCACTACAGCGTAGCGTGTTTCCTGGAACTGAGTTTCTACCGTTGGTAGTCACGCACACTGCGCTGATACTGCATGATATACATGTATGGCCTGTGTTGGCCAGTGTTGTCTAGTGGTGTGCACGACCTAAATTCTCCGTTATTTTTTAAAATTCAACGACCTTGAACATATTTTACATTGATGAATGCAAGGTTTTATCACCTTTGTAGGTAGATTTCGTGGTGCAAATGAAAATAATTCAGACCCCAAATATACAATACTGCATATTTCGTATCGCGAGCGGGATGCGATGACTCCCACAATGCACTGTGGTAAACATTGTGACATCATCAGTACATAGGGCCATTGTATGTTTGCAATCATCAAGCACAGACACCACTTACCTGTCCTGCCACTGCTTGGAACCATCCATACAAAGGATCCTGACATACAAATTGACATAAAAGGCAATCATAAATTTACAGTTTAACAGACTTCTAGTATGTATGTAAAAGATCTGTCTCAATTTGTAAACCTACATGTAGCAAGTACAAGTTTCATTCATTTACCATAACAGCAATAAAGATCACTTTCATTTATAGCAATATCAAATACATTGTAAACTATATTTTTGTACAAACACTGTACATGTGTAAATAACATTCATGTTGCACAGATAGGCATCATGGACAATATAATATCAGACTAGCCTAGACTACACTGCATCTGCAACTCTCAATTTTTATTTATTTATTTTTTTTTTGGTGTTGCTTTTCCACACAGGCAGATCTACCGTATGTAAACTGGTTCTGGGTTGGGGGGGGGAACCAGTTTACCCCGAAAGAACTAATTTTATTGTCATACTACAATACCTCAAATTTTGCAAAGTCAATATTCCATGAATCCCCAACACACAGAGGTGGCGATCATGTGATCTTTAGAAGGAAAAAAACAGCTACAGTTTTTGGACTGTATTTCTCTTTAAAATATCCTCCAAAGTCAAGGATAACTAAGAAAAACAAGAAATCTATTTCAACAAAAAGTAGGATTTGATTTAGTGGTGGGATTAAAATCCAGATTTTTAAAAAATCTGTTTGAATTAAACTCTTTAGTTTACAATTTCGAAACCGGATATTCAAAACAAAAAATAAATCCTTCCCTTTTTTGTGAAGCTAAAGAAAACAACTATAACATCCCCAAATTTGCCCCATGGACTCTGATTTTAACTGTATTCACTTGCTAGTGGTCTTCTTGGTTCATAAATAGCTTGCCTACTCGGCCGATCAGTGAGTTTCCATCCTTTTCTTTTTACATTCTGAAATGTTTTCACAAAGGCCCAGTTGTCTCTCAATCCTGCAAACTATCCAATCAAACCATGCATGCAGCACCTAACTTGTCACTTTTTTGTTGGCAACACTGTCAGCTGAATGGGAGATATCTCACTGAAATTCGGATAACCATCATTCGCTTTGAAAAATTAGGATAACCAGATTTTGAAATCTGCAACTTCTTCCGCCACTAATTTGATTTATAAAATGAGGCCAAAAAAAGTCTTCAGTTTCTGGTATGGCGCTTGCCCCTAAGGTGATGGGGCGACGCAGGTTTTTTTTCCCCCCTACTTTTTTGTTCTTCAAAACTCAGCTTGAGGCGGAGCTTGAGGTGACCTCTGTCAGGCCATAAGGCTTGAGAAATCTACACCCACTTACGATCTCGACCGACACGAACAGTCTTCAGGAAATTAGATAGTCAAGATGTATGAAATAATATATATGGGCCCACTGTTTTAATACACAACAAACGTGCACTGACAGAAGGGAACTTTTTTCACGTAAGGTTAGGTTAACTGTTACTGTTAGGCTGTACCTAAGCTAGCCCAGGTTGGACGACGTCTTCATTACATTACGACTGACGTCCAGGGTATAAATTGTACCACTTCAGTGGTTGTGTACAAAGTAGGGGGCCTAGGGGCCTGGCCTAGGTATAGCCCAGGTTGGACTCCGTTGTCAAGCAACGGAATCCAGGGTATGAATCTCTCCTGCGATAGCGAAAAAAATTATAACACATTTTTTTCATATTTTTACCTGACAAAGGCTGAAATTTCGCTTACATATTCCTTGTGTCCAGAACTGTGCCCACGCTGGGTTTAGAAAAGGCAAATATGTCCGCGGGCGGCGTGTTTACCGAAAATAAAACGCAAGTTCTACGCTTTCGTTGAAACCCCGCGTGAAGACTTACACGCGCGTGCCATTTGCTGCCGCTTGCTGCCGTGGCGGCAGCGTGCTAGGTGTGCATGCACGCGCGCGCGTAATCTTCACACGGGAGTTCGTACTGAAATGTTTTCAACGAAAGTGTGGGACTGCGGTTTATTTTCGGTAAACACACCGCCCGCGGACATATTTGCCTTTTCTAAAAGGAATATGTAAGCGAAATTTCAGCTTCCTCCGTCAGGTAAAAATATCCTCGTGTGACCATTTTTCGCACACTTAGTACTTTGACCGATTTTTCTTGCATTTAACTACATTGTAAGCCCTACACAATTATGGACTTTAATATTGTTAGAATGGCTAATAAACTACATGGAAAATAATTTGAACAATATCGAACGTCAAGGAAGCACCAAGAACGTCGTCGTCTGCAGATGAGTCAAATTGGCAGCCACGAAAGTTTCGTGCCCATATTTCGCGCACGAACGGAAAACGTCATTCAACGGAGTCTCCATTGTGACCTACTTCTGAAAACAATGTGGATCGATGTTTGTTGAATAAAAGTATAAGTTTATGTGCACAACTTTGGTCTCTACTCTAGTTTGATAAACTAACTTTTGTTTGCCATCCCACATTGTTACTAAACACACGTTTGTTTAAATATGAAATAAATGAATTTCGTTCGATTTTTGTAAAAACAACTGCATGCAAAATATTTAAAATCATATCATAGTTCAAAATTTGAGGTAAATAAATTAAATCCATAATCTTATAATATATTTTTTGTCGAAAATCTAAGAAGCTTAGTTAAATCTTATCCATGGAAAGAGTTCCGAGAATTTTAGTATTGCTGAAAATCAAGCATGTGCCAATTACATAACATTTTACAAATGTATTCTCCAAAAATAAAAAACATATGCAATATAACTTTAGTATGCCGTGGCTATATTTTTAAGTACATGGACAAATATGTTTTTAAATGACCCCTCCATCAAAAACATAACAAAACCACCCTTCTGTAACCATGTTCTCCGGCATTTATTGCTCATTCCTCCATGCTCATTCTAATTCACCTGCAATCAATCAATCAGTTATGTAGGCGCACGCGCCTGCACGCGGTCGACCGTACTGTGGCCTCGACACATGGTTGCATGATACACATCATTTCAATAAAAACAAAAAATAGGTATATTGCCTTCTTTTTGGGTACTCTAAACATTACGATTAGGTCTAATTCCAACAGAAATATATTTTAAAGCATATTCCTTCCAGCAAACAACTTGGTACCGAAATTTGCATCTCAGCGAAACCATGGCGAAACAGATCGTAGAATAATAACGCGATATAAGGTGCACGTCGTTTTTGTGCTCCTTAATCTGATTACGCCCACTGTTGTTTAATGAAAGTCGACCGAAGTTATCTTTCACGTTTCGGGGTTGGACGGCGATAGTGATTGGAAATTCGTAGCGATGTTTTTATTAGTTTTCTGGGCCATTAAAAACGTTATGTTTTGTATCTAGTCAGTGCGGCAATAATTCACTCTCTCTTTGATTTCTTTCAAATTAGCATGGAACGCCGTATTATCGCGGTTCTCGTTCAGAATTGAGATTGCCCACTAACCTTCCAGAATTGTCCTGTCTTATGTGTAGTATAACTCTTCCTTTTTAAACTAATATAAAAAAATCTGACGGGTGGTGTGGTTTATTCCGTGTACGATGCCTGTGAAAATAGACATGCACGGCGTGTGCGAACGGAGGTGGACTCCCTATTATCGCGGTATGCGGGAAGTGGTTTTTATAATGATCCCAACTTTTTTGTTCATAGTTTATGTTTGACCAAAACACCCCCTGAATAAAGTCTGATATTTTTCCTGTAACGTTCAAGTTGATTAAAGACAAAATGGCTGCAGGATGATTTCTTAAGACCCTGCCCTTCCCCCGAAAGGAGAACACAAATCCCTGAGGCAAGTCTACTGATCGGCGATTGAGGGCGCCATTCACTTTACACGGTGTGCCGTTTTATTTGCGCTAACGCGCGGTGCTTATTTTGATCCCGTAAAAGTTGTTACGATTTCGCGCTGCAAATATCGTCGTTCGACTTCATTTTACATTTGCAGCTGAAGAATGGGAACCAGACAATGGAACTTTCATGGACAGAGCGCAATTAAAGATTTATGTTAAAATATAAACGGTACCTTTTAGCAGACACGGTGAGGAAACATTTTGCAAGTTTTGGAAAACGTTAATATTTATTAAAATCGTTAAAAATCCCGAAAGACACAACATTTTTTAATCGTCCTTTTTATACAACTCCGTAGAAAATCCTTGATGACTGGTGAACTGGATAAAAATCGCCGCTTGAAGGAATTTTGACACTGTAAAAAGAGAAATTTCCCATGCCGCGATAATAGGGATGCCGCGATAATAGGGAGTCCGACTATACTTCTCGGAAAAGCTTTTGATTTCCGCATAACTGCATTGAGAAGAAAGGCGATGCGACGATGGATCATTGACAGTGATTTGACGTCGGTCCGTGTTGTGTGAAAAAAGATACGAGCCGAGAATGTTGGTTGCGCGAATATTGGGCAGCGCGAATTTGGGGCACCGCACGATATGCCAAAAATGAATTTGTTTCGCTATAGAATTTATACCCCGGACGTCAGTCGTAATGCAATGAAAACGTCGTCCAACCTGGGCTAACTCTCCATAGACTTTGTACATAACCGCTGAAGTGGCGTCAGGTTGCAACATTTTCATGAGATTTTTTTTTACATTCTTACCTGCTGAGGAGCACCGGGGTACCCAGGATAAGCCATTCTATTCGCGTTTTGAGATGTTGAAATCAAGGGTGTTGCCCGCGCGGTACATATACATGTACGTAGGTCATGTAGGTGTACGTGTACGTACGTGCATATACGTGCGCTCAAACCATGCCAGCGCCACAGCATGGATCAACCACAGCTAGTACCAGGGACGTGACAGTGCGCCCTCTCGCGTCTATGATGAGTCCTTAGCTAGCTTATGCCCAAAGATGCCACACGCACGCCGGACTAGTGAAGTTTCAGTTTGAAATACTTAGCGCGCTCTCAAAACTGTGGTAGGGTTCTTGTTCTTTGGTATTTCGTAAATTATCTTCTTATTTTGTATTTATTTTGAAAGACCTATTGGCCTATGTTTTGGAAATTTCTGCTCTTACTACTAGTTTTAAACTGGCTGGACTCTATGATATGACTTAGCTTGAGTAACTCCAGCTTACTCCTAGAACTATGACAATGAGGCTCCACTACGTGGAGCCTCATAGTTCTAGGAGTAACTCCAGCTTACATGCTCATAGTCATATTCATTCACATGTGAATGAATATGACTCTAGAGCATGTCAGCTGGAGTTACTCAAGCTAGATATGACTAGGCCAGGCGCGGTTCTAGAACCAATATTTTTTTGGGGGGGGGGGCTAGCACGGTGGATCCAAAAAGTTTTCAGGGAGGCGTGTACTCCTAGAACTATGAGGCTCCGCTCACGCGGTGGGGGGGGGGGGGGGGGGGGGGGGCTCATGCCATATTTTCAATGGGGAGCGCCAATAAAATCCTAAAATCATTCACACTATATTAACTAATTTAATGCACTCTTGTCACGGCTATTTCTTCTTTAGGGGGAGACCGTTCGCATGTACATCACAATCCTTCTTTTTGCTAATGCAATTTTTTTTTACGGAATTTATTTTGGGGGGCTAGACAAAATTTTGGGGGGCTACAGCCCCCCCCCCCTAGCCCCCCCGTAGAACCGCGCCTGGACTAGACCCGTGAACATGGCGTAGTTTACAAGCCACGTTCACGGGTCTATGATATGACGAGCTTGTGCTTGTGCTTGTGTGGGGTTGTGGAGGAGCCGGAGCTCGCCTGTGTCAATGTCACTGTATCACCATATGTCATGCTGTGTGTGGGGAATAATAATTTGGAGTTGCTGCTTAACCAGTTCGTGCCAGAGGCCGTGTATACATGCAAAAGTTTTGCAGAACGAATGACAGATAAAAATGCACGGAGAGAGGCTGTCATGTCTGTCACTGTCGGCGCCTAGCCCAAACTAGTGTGGCCGCAATATTGTGCAAAATATCGAGGCCACACTAGTGGGACTATGCCTATGTACATGTAGGCGACCTGCTCACAGCGAGCGTTGAGTGAAAAGTAATCCTGTGCCTTGTTCCGTTCTTGTCAAAATAATCCCAGCGTGAACTGGTTAAATTTGATCAAAGATGATGTGTTGACTAAGCAGTTTCATGGTAATATGCGCCATCTTGTTCCTGGGGCAAAAAGAGCACGCGTTGCTAGACCTGGGCGTATTTTGGAATAACCGCATGATGAATTGGAAGTGCCAAAGTTTTCCATTGAAGATGCGTACACAGCATGCAACGCGTGTAAAATTGCCCTGCCGGCAAGATGGCGCATATTACCATGAAACACCTTATTAATCGTCTTGGGCATTCCAATCTACCCCAGTTAGTGGACAAAATTTAGCATTACAGGTGTGCACTATGGGGATGGGTGATTGTAAGACTTTGGTGTTAGTAATGGTATGTCGGGAAAGCTGGCTTTAAGTAGCGATCACTGTCGACCAAGTTATTGGTGATCTTGTACATTAGGATGAGTTTTAATCTTCTACGTGTAAGTTGTCGCCTTCTCTCAAGTCTCATGTCTCTCCTCCAGTGTATGTGTCCAACTTATTCTGTGCAGGTGGTGCGGTTGTAGTTGCGTTTAATGAATGTAGCAGCCCCCTCTGGATTTTCTCGATGTCTTTGATGTGTCCTTTCTGGTGGGGATCCCGAGTCAACGGCAGTTGTTGGTGATTGGCCTTTAAATTATGAAGGACACGCTGAGATCGATCCATCAGAAACGAAGCACTCCAGATGATGAGCTGATCATTGATACCATAGTGTTTTAATTTGCTGATTAAACAGTGGTGTGGTAGGGTGTCAAAAGCTTTTGTAAAATCTAAGATGATAACATCAACGCTCTTTTTCTGGTCGAGTGCTTTGGTGAGATCATGAAGTGTGATGACAAGTTGTGAGTCACAAGAACAGTCCTTTTCGAATCCATGTTGGTTTTCTGAGAGAATGTTGTGATGATTGTGATGGTTCATAACCTGGCTGTGCATGACGTACTCTAACAGCTTGCAACAGATACTTGTATGGGACCCAGGTCGATAGTTCTTAGGTTCAGGTCAGTTGCCTTTCTTGAAGATTGGTGTCACGTTGGCAGTTTTCCAGTCAGATGGGAAGCATCCAGTTTGGAGGGATTGGTTAAAGATTATGGTCAACACAGGTGCTATCTGCAGAGCGAGCAATCGAAGAACCCTGCTGGGTAGGCCATCAGGTCCTGCTGCTCTCGAATGATCCAAGTCAGCAAGAAGTTTCTCCACTCCTGGTGATGTAACAAAGTTGTCCATGAGTGGGTATGCTGGCCATGGGGCTCCTTTGTCTTGGATATGTGTAAATCCTCCTTAGTGAAGATGGAGAGATTTCCGCTCTTCCTCTTCCTGTCTGAGACCAGCTGGCCTTGATAACGAAGAGCTGCAATTCCACTGTTGTCTCTCCCCAGACCCTTAATAAAGTGCCAACAGATCTTCGGGTTTTCATCCATCTTTGAGAGTATAGTATTGATGTAGTTCCAGTACGTCCCATTTTCTTCCACTGTCCTGTTAGTTGGTTTGGAGTGCAGCAAATTTGAGCAGAAGTCCTCCACATATCCATCGGTGTCAATTTGTTTAAACATCATAATTTTGCGAGGTAGGTATTTGGTTCGCTGCAGTTTGATATCCACCTGTATCATGATTGCATCATGCCTACATGTAGTCTGGACATGTGGTAGATATTGTTCATTACTATACCTCATAAATATTCATCAGGCAGCCACGGCATTTCATTGGTCCATTCCAGCAATGCAACTGTGTGAAAGTTTTTACTATTTCCCCGCGTCTTCATATGTGGGCGTCACGCGAAAAAAACAGGGAGGTACTGTCACACACTTGGGTCGCAGCCTTAGATTTGTTCCAGTACTGTATTATCTTTTTACCAACGACGCAGGCACTTTACGTGCATACAAGATCACCAGTGAGGACAGTTGTGCAATTATTATTATGTCTATTACGACATACATCAAAACGGCGACCGGTGGTGCTTGCTTTGCGATTTTAACCGAGGAAGAACTGGGTGAAATTTTTGACAACAATGATAAATCCAGTGTTGTGTGTGAATGTTAAAGTTATTAAATGACACAACATTAACTTTCTATTCTGTTTGTCGCCTTAAATTAAAACTAATGTTTCAGTTAAATCAAAAACATGGTGAACTGGACCAATGAAATACCGCAGCTGCCTGATAAATATTTATGAGGTATAGTAAAACAAATATATCATGTTTTTTGTGGGGAAATAGTGAATACAAATGATCCCTCGTTGTTGGATGATTGGGACTATCTCCCTCGGCTTCGCCTTGGGATATAGTCCTAATCATCCAACACCTCGGGTTCATTAGTTTTCACTATTTCCCCCAAAACCATGTTGTATTTGTATACTGTTGTGGGATTATTGGTTAAGAATAAATCTATCAAACTTTCACAATCATCCTGACGATGCCTAGGTTCTTTGATCTGCTGTAATGTTCAGAAGTTACTGACACTGGACACCTTTGCTGGCATACTTTGGGATAGAGTTGGATCCCCTGTATCCATATGTTAGCAGACTTCGTCCCCTCGGATACCTTAGGAAACTTCTAGCCGATCGAGACTGTTGTTCTTGTCATCAGGGCGTCTATAGAAGCATCCAATGAAGACAGACTTCGCACCTTTAATCTGAAGTTGTTCCCAGGGGAGTTCACTGCAATGAGTCACTCGCATTCATTGATTTAAATGGGAAAAAATCAAATGGCTGCAACATGATAATGGTCTATTAGATATCTCGTCAATTTGCTTGGTGTGCACGGTGTGGACTAACCCGAACGTTATATGCTCTATGGCCCCGCACTGGAGTAGACGCTGTACTATGGGCCATAAGTACATCAGCCCAAAAGGTCGGTTATTGGAAAGAAGAAAACAAAAATTCTTGGAAATCATTTGGACTCCTACTCGGCTTGTTAGCCTTGAATACAAGGCTGTGTGTGATCAGCGTGCAGTCATCGATGTTATTGAACCGGGCTCACAGGTCCACACACACAGCGAACCTCGGTCCGTCACATCATACTACGAAGCCTGGCACGCAGTACATGCACACAGTATGTACAGTACTGCCCATGGTCCGACAGGACAACAGCCTGGATTCAATTGTAACTTCCGGGTTTTGTGGTTAATGAGTTGCTTACGATCCAATGGGTCTGATTGGACGAGCTATGCCCTGGGTCACTTCGCAGGTATGCTGGTGTTGGGTTACCAAACCAACAATTATTGATCAGATGAGGAGTATGCATTATTCAGACTGAATGATTTCCATATCCTGTCACCCTCCTCCCCCCGTCATTTGCCTGAGATTCACGATGCAAGGTAAAGAAACACATAAATCCCGGAAGTGACAGAATAATCAAGGATGTGCTCCTCCTACGGAGCATAGGCTGGACTCATGTACGAGTGGGTAAGCATATAGAGGAGAACTGATTGGTTGAAACTTAGAAGGCTTGCATATATTAGCATCTTATTGTGTAAATTGAAGTGACTTTTAAATATTTTGAGTATATTTTAACAACAGAATTACAGAACATACTTATCAAGTACTGGTAACACAGAAAATGAATCCGTAAGTCCGTAAAAGCCTGTGTTCTTATTCACTACAGAGTTTCTTTTTATTTGTTTAATTTATTTTATAAGATGGATGCAACAGCAACACAGACACTGGCAGATTGTTCTTTACCGGCAAGGGAAGAATTGATGACATTATGTGAACTGAATGGTGACTTAATAACAACACAGTTTACAAATGATGATCTAAGCAAACGGATTGTACAGGTACTGCTTTCATTAAAGGTAGAACTAAAAAAGAGATCGAGAGACTCTCCAGGCAGATTCTTTCTAACTTAATCATGTGGAAATGGATCTAAATGCTGCTAGAATTTCACATTATTTGGTTTTTCACATTATTTGGTGAGGATGAGAGCACATTGTCCGATGTCGTGGCTCTGCTAACCACAGAATTCCACGCTGACTACCACCATTTTGTGCTAAACGCCTTGGTATAGATATGTTGTGCTGATCCTGTAAGCACAGAATCCTTAGTTGTATGCATGGGCAGAAGCCGAATTATTGCTAATCCATGAAATATGCTTACCATAAACACAGAATTTTCTGCTACATGTATCATAATTAGCGATTTTTTGCTAACAGTAAGTATTAAGTAGAGTCAATAAATTGGGCCTTGGCTCCAGTCATTCACAGTTCAGTGTACCATAAAAAGAGGGCCATACAGAGGCTTTTATGAGAAGATAGTCAACAAACGCACACAAACAGTATTCCGTGTGTGCAAGTGTTTACATTATGTCGGTGTGAGACTTCAAAATGCATCATTTTTTGTGTGGATATGGCATGAAAACTATAGTAAACATGATAAACTGTAGGATGTCAACTCATTTAGGCAAACAGTTGGCAGTGTACTTCATTGTAAATTGCTCCTATTGTAAAAGCAATACTATCAGTGCGACAGTTCTGGATCACTTTTTATACAAACTCTTGTTCGGAGTTTCCATGCGTGAGTGACATCATTTTATAGTAAAATTCCTCCTCTTCAAGTTAAAACCAAATGTGTTCACACAGACTCAACTTAAAGGGAAACAAATCATGGCTCTTGTACAGGACTGAACCCGACAGTTGCGGATAACTTTTGACAGTTCCGGATCACGCACCCTGCACTACCTGGGACACGTACAAATTCATCACTCACGATGCGCTCATCATGTAAACTAAACACTCAAAACTGCATTGTGTGCATGAGTGATCCGCAACTGTCTCATGTGGGGATAAAAATCTTTCGGCGAATACGGCAAATCAGTTAATTCAAATGCTCAAATCATTATTACTCAGTGATGCTTGAGATTATGTCCTTGCAAGGAAAATATAGTGAAGAAAAAGGATAAATGAAGACTATGTTCCACAGGAAACCAGATGTTTGCCTTTACGCGCTTCCTTCACAGGCCAGTTAGGAAACAAGGGGACATTTCGCTGAACTGGATTGTGGGTGATGTTTAAGTGATTTCCAAAATTTCTTTTACCCAACTACCGGTATTGCAAAATGAAAGACCTTCAAATTGGTGGGGAAAAAACTCGAAAAAAAGTTTGGTTACACTTGAATTACTATATTAATGTTATTAAATCATGTAATCCAGAACTGTCTAATCTGGAACTGTCGCACTGACTGTACGTTATTTGACTCTATTATCAATGTCTATGTCTTAGTTGGAAATGGCCATCGGCATCCTTGCCTTGCCGGTTTCCCTTAAAACAATTCTGACAGACTGATCAACTGTGAAAGATTTTGTTTAGAAATGTAACTACACTAATGACTGCCCATTCTGAGCACAACATAAACTTGTTCTTTCTTTTTTCATTATAAAAGCCTCCCATTTCCTTCCAATACCAACATTTTCTTTGCAGTATTTTGGTAGTTTCAGTTCAGTCTTACCAACATTGTAGTACTGAACATAGGGCTGGATGTCCAAGTTTTGTTTCAGTACAGAAATGGATCATCGGGTATAATTGTGGTAGTGGTTGGTGGGGGGGGGGGGGTAAAAGTGCCTAGGGAGTTAGAATTACAGTACATGTACTTGTACATTGTCAGTGTTGCATAAATTGTTCTTTAAAACGTCAATTTTTAACTTAATTTACAAATTGGTATCACAATAATCCTGATCTCAGGATAAGCGTATTTGTAGGTTATGATGACCTATGAAGTATCACATTACATCACATCTCTGTTTCTTTCCAGGGGTTCGTTTTCCCCAAAGTCACCCTAGCACTTGAGACTCTGTCCTCTTTAGCAACAGATGAAGATGCTCCATCAGCCTTTTTACCATGCGATGCTCGTGTGCCTTTGTGGAAGAAATGCTGGTACTTATTCAAGGAGCATGGAACTTGCGGTCTGCTCAATGAATTAACCAAGACCAATGCAGAAGGTGAGACAATATCTGAATTTTGGGCTCAATTTGACCATTTTATACACTGGCTCAAGGCGTATTCTACACACTGCTGTGCATTGAGCCAACCCGACAGGCTAGGAAAGTAATCCTTGTGGCTAATAAATCAGGACATTTTGTACTTCTGAATTCTTTTCAGCTGACCATATTTTCTGTTAAAATGGGACGTGACAACCATTTGAAAGGTTGTGCACCTGTATATGACATCCAAAATGCTTGGAGTTTTGCACCGTGATACGATTTAAATGAAATGCGTTCTGTTACCCAAATCATGATAATCTTGAAGAAGGATTACAACTCGATATGTACACTTACAGAGACATTTTGTATCTTGGCCCACACGTGACATTAGGGAGATATTTCGATGTCTTCCTAAGGTCACAAGTACCCTTTAGGGAGGAGTTTGGGATTGGTTTGAAGGAAAGTCAGATAGTTGGGGGAGTCATTTAGAAATAGGGAAAGTTGGGTAGGTCATGTCAAGTGGGTCAACAGTTATATGATGACATACTTGTGTACACAAGTCTACGTGTGTACCCTTTTCGTTTATTATTAGTTGTATTGCTATGATCACTTAAACAATACTGTTAAAGCTACAAACATTGGTTTGCATGTTCATCACACATTTCATCCATCTGACAAATGACTTTCCCGACTTGAACAAATGAACAAGTGGGATTATGCCAGGGACAGAAGTGACCAACATTTCATTGTATGCCTGCTTGCAGCACCTTGGTTAGTGTCAGCATTTGCATGTTACTGTCTGGCAGCTATCAGATGGGCAAGCTCACTGCGTGGATCTTTCTATCCTCATATTGTAGTAAGTATATCAACCAATATTCAGATTGATGTTACATGTACCGAGCTGTGAATATTCCATGTGGGTAATCGTACCATAGATGAAGCATTTAATATGTCAGGGAAACCAACTTACATGGAATACAAGCTTTGTATAATAACCCATATAAACAACAATACTGTACGTAAGGAAAGTACAAATGAAACTAGACTTATGTTTGTGGACAAACACAGGGCTTTTTCGGCAACTTTTTTGTGACATGTTACATGTAAAGTTTCAAGTATAAGTTCCATCCAGGAAGGATGTGTAGATCTGTTTATAATAAATGGCAGCATATAAATATGTGATTAATGACGTCATCATGACATCACATCAATTTTCATCGATAACACATCCCAGTCTAGGTACATACCCACTTTCATCGCAGTTGGACCTGTAGTTCAAATTACAATATACTTCTGGTTTCAACCGGAAGGAAGGGTCACGTGATTTGCACGTCATATCAAAAATGAAGATCCTGGATTATTCTATGAACTCCCGTAAAAAGCAAAATCACATCTCTCACAGTTGGTTTTATATTGATTTTCAAAGATTGAATATAAGAATCTTTGGTTGCTTGTAATCTGATACTTGACGTCGTCATGATGCCATTACCAGAAAGATTGAGAGCTATGTTAACTATGCGATTTGAGCCAAATATCTGGATTAAATATTGCGAGGTTAATTTTTCAGCGATTTTCATTGCAACTTCCGGTCTGGTGACGTCATCAATCTCCCTCCCCCAACTTGTTAGATTGAAGCTGGTTGTATACATCAATTATGAAAATGATTTCAGAAAACTTTGCTACACACATCAACTGATTATTCTTATTAACATTTGTCAACCCGCCACTAGAGGGCGCTCTAACATTTTGTGACGTCACCGTTAATGTATTTGGTAAAGGACAATTAGCCAGAGCATACATCGTTGAAAACAAGCACACATCTATTACCAATCTTAAATAACAAGGCACCAGGAAGGGTTACGTGATTTTACACATAATATAAAAAATGAAGGCCCTGGATTATTTTATCAGTTCCCGCAAAAGTCATGTTCAGGTCTCTCATGGTTGATTTTATATTGATTTTCCAAGATTCAATCAATAAATCTTTTTACACAAGAAGCACTAGCTACAGAAGAAGCACTAGCTACAGAAATGATGCTATGGCTATGCCCTAATGACTTAACTATGGCTGGCAGTGACACACAGACCTATGGAAGTTTTTGGGGGAGGGAAGCGGCATTTTGTGTTTAAAAATTTTGATGCCCAGCCGGCGAAGCCGAAGGGGCATACTGATTCTGCCTTGTGCGTGTGTGTGTGCATTTGGTTCCACAGCGGTATCTGGATTGTCCATGTATGTCTTGAACCTTGATACAATGAAGGTAGCTTGCAAGTATAACTTATAAGTTTGGACCCCATAAGACAAAGGCCAAGGTTATTAGGATTAAAACAATAGGATTTTTTTTTTATTTGATTTTTTTTTTCCAAACCAGTATGCATGTGCAAATGTAATCACTCACTAAAATATTAGGGGGCCTGTACACTGTTTATACTGTTTAGAGGGGCCTCGTAGCCGAGCGGTTAGAGCGTGGAGCTACGGAGTGGAAGATTGGCGGTTCGAATCCCATTCGGACCAAAAACTGGAAAACTCTCTCTGAGGACCCAACAGTAAAATGGGTACCTGATTCGTTCAGGGAAGGTAAGACGGTGAGAGGAGAGGACTGGGCCCCGCCACTTATATACCGCGCCCAAGACACAGTGGACCTCTAACATCCCACTGCCCCTACGGCCAGTAATGGCTATGGGATCTTTACCTTTACCTTACACTGTTTATACATGTTTGTTGTATAATCAATGTGGCTTCTCCACCCTTTTTTCTTGGACAGTCATATTTTTAATTGAAACATCAGAAAACAAGCACATGTGCATGTACATGTACATGTATTACTAAAACTTGAGACTTGCACCATAGTACATGTACATGTTTATGCAGCTCTGTAGGTTGTTCTTAGGATTTTGAGTCACTTTTGGACCCCATAGGCCAACTGTTCTCATTATTAAAAACCAAAGAAATGATGTCATGATGATAACTCAAGCTTATTCAAATAACCGTATTTTCTTTTGATTATTTAAAAATTCTTATTTCCATGTAGGCCTTGTAAATGCTCAAAGGATTATGCTCAAAGGATTTGCCTTTGAGAATTGCTTGCTTAAGACTGAAAATATCCAGTCAGTTTGCTTAAATCACATACAATGACTTCCCAACAGAAAAGCAAAAAAAACAAAAATTCATTATGGGATCATAGCCTAAAGAAAATAATAACGATGTCAATGAACGTTCCATGTGACCCAGGTAAGTTGTTAATAGAGTGGTGTAATGTGATGGAAATAGGCATGGCTGCGGGGCATTTGTGTTTTTTAACACTACTTTTCTTGTTTTTTTTAATAAATACTCACCGAATGCCAAATTTGAGTTATGTGAGATGCTAGATGTTTTTTTTTCCATCTCAAACAGTTACCCATTGAAGAAATAGTTTCACTGTTTAGCCTAACATGCAACTGGGAAGAATCAGCAATACGTGCTTTTGCTTGGCATCCTCACACCAATAAATGTGCAGTAGCTTGGAAGGATGATGCCATAAGGGTCTTTACAGCAAACAGGTAATGCTAGACATATATGTTGGTTATTTGCAATTTTTTGTAATCTTTTATGTTTTGTGCATGTGTTATAGGCTGAACAAATTTAACTCTTTTTGGGGAGGGGGGTTCCTGATAACCACAGTGTTATATTAAGTGAGTGTGCATCAAACACAAAATGTATCAAGTTTGCATGGGTGATCATATCAGGGATCCGTTGTTAGATTTGTAAGAAAATGACTTAGAATTGTAGAATCATTCATGTCTGTACATTTTTGAAACATTGCAAACATGCATTCAGAAGGTGCTTTTGTGTGATCACTATTTCCTGTAAAGAGGTGGTTGGTAAAAGAAGGGGTTACCCAGGGGGTAGGCTTGTGCCTCCAGACATCCCAGGAGGCTCATCCAACAACACTTTCGTGGCATTTTCATTTTCTTCCCAATCACTCCTTGTGAGTTGTGACCTAAAGTTATGAAAACTTGACCAAAACTGACACCTACCTGACCAAAAACAACTTTGATATGGTATCAATAGACCAATTCATTAAGCTCCACCCACTTACCTCACTAGTCAATCATCATTAGGCATTAGGGGAGTCGGGGAGTCAGTCAGTCAGTCAGTGATAAGATACATTTAGGTACAAAAAAGTACACTGTAAGCTGGACCACTGACGCCAGTCAAGACCATTTGTTGAGCAAAGTGAGACTGGAGCAAGTGTAATTTAGAAATGACAGTGAGTCAGTTTGTGAGTAAGTCAGGTACCAAGAGGACTGTGGGCTAGTCCTCTTGGACCAGCAAAACTAAATTGTAGTCACCGAGACGACTTTTATATTGATGCAAAGTTACAATTGATTTCAGTGATGTAGTTCCGACATTGAAGCATCGTCTTCAACGTTGCGTGGCCTGCATGACTTGGAAACCTCTATCTGCCTCAGATCTAGCTGTTGCTTGCCAAACGTGTATCCTGATTTGGCATATAGACCCATCATCCCTTTCCACAAGGTAAGTACAGATGGCCAGTCAACTTCATTTCAACTGGATTTCCTCTTTAACAAAATGTTATCACATTGGGCTGTGTCCTTGTTATGGACAAGCACCTGACAATATTATTTTGAATGATTAGGTAATTGTCATGTTAACAGAAGGTTAATCTCGGTAGATTTAGAGATAATGAACAACATAGTTTGCATTTTTTTGTAAATATGAATTAGGAGCTTGTAAATTATAGCAAATGTCACTCCACACCACTCATCTTTAATGTTGTGTGTCCATTTAAATATAGAGTTTGAAATATGTTGCACATTATGCAGTTGTTGTCTGCTGTGATGTAGTCCATGGTGTTTTGTATGCAGGAGTGGTGCATTTGCTGTGGATGCCATTTGCCCCTACATGCAAGTGTGTAAAACTCATGGACTACATCAAAACAGACAATTGTTTCGTTATACCTTACTTTTATTTTTTATAACTTGTTTGAGGCTTTTAAAGGTAACAATATGACAATTTGAATGTTGTTTTTCTGGTTTTACACCCCTACACATTTTAATTGAATAGTCCAATGCTTTGGTCTTTGATTAAGTGCACATCTGTGTTGACAGACGTGCGGGTATGGTGCACGTTGACTGGCGATGCCCCGGATAACTATCACCTACCTTTTGCCAATGGTCAAGCAGTGTTTACAAAGCTGTGGGGATGAAACTGTTAAAAAATCTTTGAGAATGATGAAAGGTGATGTTCCTGTGTAACAGGAAGTGATGTACTCTGCAAAGTCCATCAGGATGAACTTTGATAGTACATGTGCATGTACATCACGTGAATAGTTCTTAACCAATGAAATTTCACAATCTAATACCATGGTTGTACAACAAGAGTTCATATATCACATCAGCTTTAACTTGAAGATTTATGATAACATTTGAAGGTTTGCGTGGTGAAGATAGCAATAAGATTAAGTTTACGGTAGTACCATGTAACAAATCTCTTTTATGAGTTTGTGAAAAGAAATTGGGGAAACTCAACATTTCGGACAGTATATACTTTGCCTGTTGTCAGGAGAATGAGGGATACCAACTGAAAGGTGTTATGCATTGAAGATATCTGTTGCACTTTTTCTTGTTCTGATCAGACCATCTGCAAGTTGTGCCCAGATATTGAGTCAGAGTGGCCATGGTCCTATAACCAGCCTTGCATGGGATCCTAAAGGAAGAATTCTAGTTTCTGCATCTCCATGTGATACAGCTATGCAGGTCAGTACTGGTTCAAGACAGCCATGTCACCAGAAGATTTGATTAAGGATGGAGGGAATTTGAAATGTAGGCCGTAGAGAAAGTAAAGAGTGGGTGGGAAGTTTCTGTAGAGGAAGGAGCTAGAAGTTAAACTCATTCTATATGCACACTGTGTATGCAGTGCTGTTTTCAGTCATGGCTCTTAGTTTTCTTGAGTGGTGTACCATTTTTCAGCACAGGTGTAACTTTTCTTAGTCCATTTCATGGGAATTACACACTCAAGTGCATGTATGACTGGCGAGGCCACTGGGTTGAGGTTACATGTTACATGTGGACTTGCAACTCTTGTTTGGCAACCCTTGTCACTTTTCAAAAATGCTGGTAGTGCTGGAGATGATGTTCTGAAGAATGTCATGAAAACCTAGAACTTTCACATTGTCTTATGGTTCACATGTATAAAAACTTTGCTAACACCTTATTACAATAAAAAAAATATATTTTGCTATAAAGTTAACAGTGGAATTATAAATATTGGTCCATATATACTGATGTAATCTGCAAGATGTCTTTGACCTAGTCTTGAACCCTACCTTTGATGTCTTAGTGGTTGTTAGCATTATGCAATGCCTTGTCCTGCTCAATCTGTCCAATTGTATGAATGTCTCATTCTTAGGTCTGGGATGTTGCAAGAGAGTCGTGTGTTGCATTAAGGAGGAGTGGTGGTGGGGGTGTGTCATTACTACGATGGTCAGCTGATAACACAAAGCTCTTTGCTGCTACTCCTTCCAAGATGTTCAGGTATGTCATTAAGCATTGGCCTCCATCTGTTGGGGGCTGTCAAGGCATTTCATTGAATGTATGTATTTCATTTGTGACATATCACACAAGGCATGTGTCACTTAACAATTGTTGACTGCTGTGATGTGGGATATGACGTCTTGAACACCCGAGGGGCGCATAGCACCCGATAGTCCATGATTGAAATTCGTGTAATTAAACCAATAAGAGCTGTGGCTAAAAAGTTACAGTACAAACAAAGGAATGAGGATTAGGAACAATAGGGGTCCACGATTGCCAGTGTTTACAAAGATGTGCACAAGCATTACATTCACTGTGTGGACTTCCGAACAAAGATGTCCACATAAACCAGAGTAAAAACAAAGGAAAAGGAAAGAGGAACAAAAGAAATCCTTGATTTACACCATAAACAAACGTGTGAGTTTGTTTCTGCATTCAGAAGGGGACGTTGAACAATAGAGAAGAATAGGGTCCCCAATTCCCGAGAGGGCCCCAATTTGGATTTGTGTACAAAACATATGGGAGGTCTTCCTAAAAAGTACAAACAAAAGAGGGACAATAGGGGGTCCCCGATTGCAGGCAAATACACACTTGCGTGCGTGCGTTTGTTTATGGTGTAAATCAAGGACACACACGTTCAACACCATTGGTTAATCGAGGACAGGAACCAAACCGAGGACGACCTCGATTCGAAAACGTGTACAAAACCAATGGGGGCTGTTGCGGCAAAAAGTTAAACAAACTTGGGCGTGGGTGTGTGTGTGCATATTTATGGTGTAAATCAAGGACACACACGTTTAACATCATCGATGAATCCAGGACAGGAACAAAATCGAGGACGCCCTCGATTAGATTTAGAGTATAAACAAAAGAAAAGGGAAGAGGAACAAAAGAAATTCCTTGATTTACACCATAAACAAACGTGGGTGTGTGTGTGTCAATGTGGCCATCCTTCACCTACATGTAGTTGAGGTGATGGGATTGATTCAGATTTAATTCTTTTGAAGGAGTTCATTTATTGCACTAGCTCATGAAATTCCATGTTATTAATCAATGGAAGTTTTCTTGACAGAGTTTGGGAGACCAGAATGTGGAGCTGTGAGAGATGGCTGGATTTGTCAAGTCGATGCCAAGCAGCCTGCTGGAGCCCTGATAGCAACACATTGCTTTTCTGTACTGAAAATGAGCCAATTATCTATGGCCTAGGATTCAAGGATATTGGGATGACCACTGGAGGAGCAAGGGCTGCAGTCCAGTGTGCTGACATGTCCAAGATCATGCTGCAGTGTCATGGACAAGATACCAGGTAGCTCTTTTTTTATCAGTAGTTCAGTACTGTATATCAATATACATGCCTTAATAAATCCCCCATCATCAGATTGTTGGGTCATTGATCACTTGTCATTGATTAATTGTCCCAACCCATGGCCCGGCCATACCGCAAAAATAGTTCCGTGGCACTGTCACACTATTGGTTGTGTAGCAGTGAGAAATGGCTCATCAGAAAAAAATCCTGGTTCAAATGATTAGATCGTGATTTAGTTTTTAAACTGGGATAAAAAAAAGGAATCAAGAAAACAATATGGACTTCTCAAAAATTGAATTTAGTCTCTTAAAGAAATGGTCTTCAAACAAAAAAACAAAAAAACAATTTCTATCCTTAAATAAGAAAAACACTTGTTCTCAAATACTTTTTAAAAAACTCAATCTGGGTCAAAATCCAAGAACAAAAAAAAGTTAAAAACCAAAAACCAAAAAAACCAAAATTAAAAAAAACCAAAATAAAAACCCCACACAGCACTAGTGGAAAAAAGACTTTAAAAGCACAGAAATGAACTAACAACCAATGACTGGACCAGCAGACAAACCCTAGCAGGAAAAACACTCTCCAGGTAGGAGGAAAATAACAGACTAAAATGTTAACTTGTCTCTCTGCTGGTCTGCTGAAACTAAAACTAAATGAGGCTTCAACATGTGGCTGCTTATAATAGGGGTGGGCTAAAATAAACAAACAGGGGGATACACTACCAACAATGGGGGGGGGGGCATCTAAACTTCAACTAAAATGATTTTCTTTTCTAAGGGGATCTCGAGCTACTCCTATTTAATACACTATGAAAATTCACAATCAAAACTTGGCCCTGCCACAGTCGCGCTATCACATTGCTTTGATGATGAGGATTTATTCAGATGTTTTATGAAACAAATATTGAATGTTATACATTCGTGCCATGGAAAGATTTAATTTTTGGTGACAGATGGAATGTTCCAAATTTGAGAGTCCGGCGCTGCCACTGATCATTACAGCAGCGGGAACCAGTCTATCATTATTGCATGCATGCCGCATGTACATTGTACGGTGCATGCTTTCACCTGCAGCGTGAAGGAAAACATTATCTAATCAACCAGCAATTCATGGACTATCTAGAGGACAATAAACTCCTAACTGACATCCAATATGGCTTCTGACAATCATGGTCTACTCTAGCCATAAACGCACTACACGTTTCTTCATCTGTTTACATCTATATACAGTCATTGTTCTAACAGCAAATCTAAGAAGTATTCATCCAGTTTCTTCCCATGTTGCCTCACTTTGGAACCCCCTTACCTGTGTCTTGGTTTTCAGTTGATTTGGATATGTCCCAGGTCAAATTTAACATTTATAATCCTAACAATCCCCATCCAGACAAACTCCTACACCAGGTTTTGTTGGAATCTGTTGGAGTGAGTACTGCACTAGTACACTGATTATGCTTTAGCATGGGGTCAGGCATACCCAGTGGCGCACAGGGTACCAGATGTTTTTCAAATTTAAATCCCAAAGGGTAAAGGTCACTCGCAAATGGCTTATTTGTGGGAGTGAGGAAGGTTTCTAGTAAATCACTCAAAGGGATTAGGGTTCAATTTTGTTAAAAGTAATTTGTGTTTTTGGAATGATGTATATTAGATGTACTGATGGACTTTTCTGTAATGATGGACTTGTCTGTACACTTCTTGCAGTGCTGGAGGTGTAATTCAGGACATGGCATGGGATCCTACCGGTGAGAGACTAGCTGTGTTATTCAAACCAAGTCAAAAGAACACTCAAGACCTTATTGCACTCTTCAGCACTCGACTAGAACCCGTGCTAGAAGTCATTCCAAGGTGAGCTTTAATAGACTTTGTTCAAGGAGGCAGTTAAAGGTAGGGTAGATCATTTGTCATTTGTGCATTTTTTTTCGTTTGCAGCAACAAAAGTACTCAGAATCTAAAGACAGGCGCTTAACAAATAACCTGAAATTTTGTTTAACTCAGTGAATGCTGTACATGCCAAGAAAACAATATTCTAGGATCTTGATTTCAATTCAAAAGTTGCAGAGTCGTGTTTTGAATTGCACCCAAAAACAGCATCTGGGACATGTTCTCAATCAGCCAGTTGCAGCTAGGAGATGTCACGCACAGAACTGAATTAATAGCAACTGCATGCGTGCATGGTATCAATGCTTGCACGAACCAGTTAATGGATTTGCCAAATTACAAACCAACTACTAACGGAAATTTCCAAAAATGCGTCACTTGACACATCTTAGGAAATGGCTTTCTTTTATTATTTTCTTCAAAATGACAGCATGCCAGAAAGAATAATTTCACAGGGAGTTCATTGCCATTACTATCTTTAAACCAAGGAAGCTTTTCAACAATAATTTCGTGTGACTTTTTGGATAGCTGTAAATGATCTACTCTACCTTTAAAGTAAATTCGCAGATGTCAACTATTTTTCTCAAAACAAATCGTCTTCTGTTGTAAAGCAGACTCAATGTAATCAATCTGAATGGCTCTTGAGTGCTGAATGGTAACCATTGATCCTCATTAGTAAGACTTGATAGGTCATGCATATACCTGTACTTGCGCGCAGTGAAGATTCGAAAAAATGTGGACACAAACAGCTGGGTTGTACGGTGTGGATTAAATGGTTTGTGACCACGCAAGGGTGATGTGCACGTGCTGCATGGTCTGTGTGACGACCGCATTTCAAAGTTCTAAACATTTGCCAATGACTACACATCCGTGCACACACATACTGAAATTTGTATTCTTGTGGAGACATTTCTTTGTTCTCGTGTAGTAAAGTTTTCGAGTTTGAAAGTGAAGTTTCAAAATGCTCTTATTTTAACCAGAATTAATTTCCTTGGCTAAAAGTTGGATTTAATATCCCTTTTCTAAAACTCTTCCATTTGCGACAGATCAACCCACCTTGGAAATTCCTAGTTTTTGAGTAAAATCCAAATATACATGTATCTATTTCGTGAAAACTTGTGGAGACATATTCATCTATAGAAATTGTCCTGTGGAGACGTATACAATCTTTTGTTCCCTACTGTACACACGTCTCCAGAGGGCACGGTGTATCAGATCAAGATGGCAGGCGCTGTGTCCTATCCAGTCTTACTAAGGGAGATCAATGATGGTAACACGGCAATCAATGAAAACGCACATGCTAATGAAAATCGGCTGACCCATGATTCATGGGTCAGCCCTTAGTAAGACTGGATAGGACACAGCGCCTGCCATCTTGATCTGATACACCGTGCCCTATTATCATTGATAATGCAGCACCACCCTATGGGATCCGTGTGCCGACAAAAGAGGGTGCGTTTTTACCTCTCCCTAGAGCTCAGTGGACGGGACACACAGTGGTGTTCTCAGCTGATTTGATTTGGACTATGTATGTGTACATAATTGTATATATATATATATATATCTATTTATAACACCTCACCCACAGATTCTGTATCTTGATTGGCCAAGAGCGAGTCACATGGCATTCTCATTTTAATGAAGTACATTTTAATTATATGTAGATTAAATTAATCAGTTATCACTTAAAATCAAGCAGAATCTGTGGGAGAGGTGTTATAAACAAATATTGACTGCTTTATCTCGTGGTGTAGTAAACCTAGCCTCCCTCGGTGATCCATGGAGCTTTCTGTTTTCCCACAGCTATGCCTCAGCAAAAATAGAATGCTTCATGGATCACCTTGGGAGGCTATGGGCTCCGTGCGCCAACAAAAAAGGGCGCTTAATTCTTACCATTTTTGAGAGCCCCGTGGACAGGATACAAAGTGCATACTGTACTGTAATGGTTCACACGCAAAGTACGCACGACTTCCTGAATGTGCCTAAGCTGTTACAGTGTCTTCGCGTAAGCGTCAGGCATCGTTGGCTTGCGAATACATTCAAATTTAACTGGCGATGGTCTCCTCGACTAATCCTCGTCCCCAATAACTGTGGATCATTTGAAATATGCAGTGAATGGACCAGGAACCAGTCTAGGTCACCCCCAACTCTCATTTTCTGGCCGTTGAAGGGGCACTTGTGCACGGAGCCCACACCAGTAGTTTTAATACACCACTTGCAGTCAACATTTGTACATTACATTATGCTATTCATGGTAGTCATTCAGAACACATGTAATAGTATACAAATAACAAATGTTCATGAATGCAATGGTAAAAAAAAAATTCTTGAGGTGACAGATGAAATGTTCTATTTCACGAGGCGGAGCCAAGTGGAATGGAACATTTCATCTGTCACTGATTGAAATTATTCATACCATTGCACGAATGTGAAACAAAAACATTCATTATTTGTTGATTTGTTGTTGATTACGCAGTGGTTTTGTGCGTGGTGAGCCAGGACAGAAGCCAGAATTAATATCATTTCAGCCTAACTTCAGACAAGGAGCACTCCTGACAGTGGTATGACCATTTGACATTGTCTCCATTAAATGCACACAATAGATAAAGTGAAAAGTAGAACTATTAGACTGTATGACACCGTGGAGGGTCACTAAGGCCCAAAAAAAATAGTCTCCGGTTTCTGGTATGCGCGCGCGTCACCGTAGCCATGCGCGTCGGCAAAATGAAAAAGTTTTTTTTTCAATACAAGATGATGTCTCAAAACCGCCAAATTCACTGGTTTGACTGGAATCCTGCTGCTGCACAATTTTAACGTGTTTTTAGATGGGGTTATGATCGAGAATAAGCTTTATGTGGCCTCTCTGGACTCCCATATATTTGCACTAAGTTTAGTCGGGCACCATTTGCAGTCATCAGCCGACATTTGAAGCCCCCAAAAAAAAAACAGGTAAAAAAAAAAAAAAGCCGCATCGCCGCACCACTTTTGGGGCAAGCTCCATACCAGAAACCGGAGACTTTTTTTTTTTGGCCTAAAGGTACATTTTATTTTAGCAAAAGAAATTGCTATGAAGTACATAAACTAAGTTCTGTACAGTGAAAGTACAATGAAATTTTTGCTATGTAAAACATGAATTATGAAGGGAAAAGGGCAACATGAGCTTTGAAACACCATGTAACTCTTTTGACTGCAAGATTAATTGCTCTTTAGATAGATAAAAAAAATGTGCACCTGATCTATTGTATTTGGCATGTTTTGGCAAGAGAATAATTTCTTTTCTGTTGATGAATTTACAGTGTTGGCAGAGTGGAAAGGTGTCGTTTATCCCCTTGATGTTCATGCCAAGTCAAGCCATCAATGATACATCAAGCTCAACTTACAAGAACCCCACTCAAACTTCAACTCTTCCAACGGAGCTTTTCTCACAAAGTTAATCTCAGGCATTATTAAAATAATGAAACGGTCTACTGTGGTAATAAAACAGGATTACACCAGCACTTGCATTTTTTTTTTTTTGGGGGGGGGACATTTTTGTCACCGGACACTTAGTCTCTGTAAAATCAAAGGGGGGGGGGGGGGTTGGCTGGTACCATCTTCCAAAATAGCGGGCGCTCTTCAAAACCGGCCATTATGCAAACTTTGCTTTATGTGCCCATTTTCAGGGCGCATTGTAAGGGTTTTGGGGTTCCGTTTCCATATTCCTCGTTCATATCAGAACTCTCTACACTATTATGGAAAATGGTTACTGAAAACAAATTATCTGCAATTTTAGGGCCAGTTTTGTTTTCATCATGAGGGGGCACATATATGTCCACAAGAGGGGCACTTGGGTAAATCTGGGGGGGGGGGGGCAAGTGCCCCCCCCCCCTCCCGATTATGCTGCCCCGGAAGGATCCATGCTTAGCCTAGTCACTGAAAAGAGCAAAGTTCCAAATCAACATTTGTAGACGTGTATTTGGCAAACTTGTGTTTATTTATGAATTCACAAAATTCTTTAAAAATATATTTGTCATAAAAGCGTAAAAAGAAATCAAACATTCCTTCAGTAATCTACTATGATTTAGGAAACCTCCATGGCTGAAATCTGTGTCCAAAAACCTTTTAAATATAACAATGAGTTTAGAATTAGAATTTCAAGCATTGATTAGAATCAATGACATACTCTGCAAAAATGAAAGCATTGTCTTGAATGAAGGAAAGAGTACCAAATGCATGTCAGCTTTATGAAAGATATCATGTTGGTTTTCTTTTAAGAAGATTTTGCTACAACATCATGCATTTTTCTTAGATGCGATGCATTTTCCTTTGTGCTGTACTCTTAAATGTATAAAAACTATTTGACTTCCCTTTTGGTTAATGAGAAGTGCTCTTTAAACATTTTTTTTTTAATTCTATGCTTTTTTGGACAACAGAGGTGTCTATTTTTGTGATGTGATTTCAGGAAGACACTGTTCAGTTTAGGGGTTTTCTGTTCAAATTGTGAACCCGAAAATGTGCTCATTGAAAACATTTGTGAGAAAAGTTTGCTCTTTGGCTTACTGCAACAAACTGACAATGTATTGCCAAAAAAAGAAAACATTTACAACAGCACTCAGCAGAGCATCCAAAATTCTGGCAACTAACTAAAAATTGTATAACATTGAGGTTTCTACCTGAAATTACATCACACTTTTGCTCATGAATATGCAAATTTGCATAAAAACCCAAAAAGTCACCAAATACCCTTGAAAATGGCAAAACGAGAATTGAAAATAAGGAGACAAAGGTGCAATTTTAAGGTTTACATTAAAAAAAATCCATCGTATGGCCCTTTAAAATTAAGTACATTATTCAGTAAGATAGAACAGTCATTTGAAATGAAATGAAATTGAAACTGTCCAACATGTAATAACCATTTTAGACTGGTGTTCCTCGGTCATGCCAAGTTCAGAAGTATGAGTAGTTAACCCAAATAGACTTGGGTATCAGAAAGGTAAGCTTTCAGCATTCATTTTCCATTGAGTGTTGTCTGAAATTAAGATGCACCAACATCATTTTGGACAGCTGCAAAACTTGATTTGTCTATGTAAGTGTAGACACTCCTAATTGTTTCAAACATCAAACTGTTCACATTTATGTTCTTATTTCAAATCTGATGAATAATTTGGTTCAGCACGACTTTGGAATGTCAATCTGAAACGCATGTTAACATGCGCATGACAACACCTTCTGGAATTCTGAGAATTTTCTACTTGATTCGTATTTTAACTGCAAAATCTTGAATTTACAATATTTAAAACGGTGGTTTTAGCAAAGTACATGTAATTTACAGGTGCGGTTAAAATAAGGAAGACGTTATCGGGAAGTTCTACTTGAAACAAAATATCCATGTATACATAACTAAGCATGAAAAAAAAGAACCCAAATTTAAAAAAAAACTGTCTACAATAGCAGTTTCAAGGGTACATAGAATTATTACTTTTTTTTGTTGCTCTTAATCTTAAGAAGGGTGCATAACTTGTTCAAGTTTCAGCTCATGGGATATTCTATACATTTTAAGAAAACAATGTAGCAACATGCTGGGGTCTAACCCAACTTCAGCTGAAGGTGTTTAAGATGTTTGCATGTTTTTCTTACATTAAATGTCGTTGAATCCACACATAAGATTGGTAAACATAAGGCACCAATAATGCACCTTTTTTATTAATCAGGCATGCAACTTCTCCTCGGATCCGCTGATTTCCTCGTGTTTACTTCTCCTGAATGCCATTACAAATTTAAAAACACTGTAAAAAGTCTTTTAGTGGTTTAGAGTTTTCCTTGTTTTTTCTAAATTCCCAGTTGCATGCCTGTTAATAAATTCATAATTAGGATGACCGCAACTGAAAAATTGTCAGAAAGACTTAATATGATAAAATTTGGAACTTGCCACTTGGCAAAATGAAATCTCTTTCACTTAAAACTCTTTTCTTTAAAAAAAAATATATGATTCCTTTCTTAAAAAAAAATTCATCAAACAAAAAAGTTAAGTTGTTACTCTAAGGTATTCTAACATGTCTAATGTAAAGTTATGTTTATTCAGGCCAAAACTTCCAACCTAAAGTAAGCTAAAATTCAAGCCAAAACAGCAGTCTAGTTTCAAGGCAGCATTAGCCTGTTTCATGTTCATTATGTTATGCCCATTATTATGTTTAAATTTTGTATAAGAACATTTGTAATATATTTCAGTAACATTCGACATTCTAATTAAGCACTATTTTGAAGTTGTAAATCGCTAACAAAAATTGAAATGCCAACAGGATAGTGAATCTGCACATTATGATGATCATAAAGTGAACAGCCCCAATGTCAAATGCACTGCTTTCTGCTTGATTTTTTCAATTGTGCAGCCTAAATGGAACAAGGATCAGGAGAGAAAAACATTCCAGCTGCTTCCCATTATTTCCAGGCACAAATTGGCATAAAAAATTCCAATGAGATCAATTTTGATGCAAGGCCTCATAAAGCTATGCATAAATTCACAGCAACATAAAACTATACATGTACCTGTACATAGTTAAACTTCATTCAAGACATTTGAACTTCAAACCAATTTAACACTTAAACCAGAGGCACTGATTGACTATGATTAAATCATAAAATTAATTCTTGATGAATCTCAAGTATAAAATGATTATTAAAGAGGTGACATGTTGCTTTCTCCTCTCAGTTTCTCCAATAGGAGTAGGCACGTTTTCCTATAATAGGCGATCATTATTTTGTAACAATTGACGCAAATAACAACCTGTAGAAAATTTAATCTCTTTCGATAGTGGACATGGGAATCATATGTGTGCTTCCTCCAACAATTTGTTGTAATGGGCTACTGTAAATATGTCTATGAGACACAATGAAAGCCTACAAAGTGATTGCAATGAGGTTTTTGTCTTTTTGGATCACTAAATGATGTGACTGGAGTCATTCTCCAGCCAAGTCTGGTCAATTTCAATGCATTGTCAAATTCTTGCTCGAGTTGCATGTAGTTGGAGTCACTGACACTTAAATTTCATCTAACATTTAGTATCAAAAATATGAGATTAAGGACAGTTACAGCATTATTTAAATTTCTGTTCATTTGCTAACTGCAACTCAACACACACTTAATGCTGAAAAAGCTAGTACATTGTATCTTCCTGAACAGGAAATAGTTGGGTGATTAGCACCAGTTTATTATTAAGGGAATAAATGTGTGCTCCGGAGGTTTTTATCACTCTGTTTAATACCACTTAGAGTCTGGGTGCTGATAATTACCCGAGCCGGAGGCGAGGGTAATTATCAGCACCCAGACTCTAAGTGGTATTAAACAGAGTGATAAATACCGACGGAGTACATATTTATTCCCATTCATAAATACCTTTTCGGTAAAAAAAAATCATATAATTCGTTCAAAACATCCCGATTTTGTTCAACAAATTCACTTTATGCTTTTTGAAACATCCCTCCTGCAAAATAATGGAGTGTTCAGCTGGCGAGTAAGATGAAAACAACCCTTTTATGGAGATTGACGCGCGCGTATCATGTTCTACGCGATGTCGCGCAGAACGCACCTGGCGCGTTGCGTTTTGAATTTAGAACTTCAAAATTCTGACTCCCTAGTAGTGTTGCGCATGCCTACGTGAGGATTGTGAACGTTCAACCAATGAAACGATAAGAGGCACTGGATTTTTAGGAGTCCACATTTTATTGTGACACTGGAAAAGTGTTTAAGACCAGCTAGCCATGTCTTTATCATCCGTTTAATACCGGCCACGTGACGGGCTCTCGACCAATAGGAATGGCTAAACTGTCTGAGGTATTTATGAATAAGGGAATAAATGTGTGTTTGGGAGGTATTAAACACGCTGTTTAAGACCAGCTGGAGTCTGGATGGGTAATTATCAGCGTTCCAGACTCCAACTGGTCTTAAAAAGAGTGTTTATTACCGACCAAGCACATATTTATTCCCATTCATAAATACCTTTTTGGTCAAAAAAAAAAATCTTTTCGGCCCACAAATCAAAACAAGTCAAAAACAAGACGTTGCCAACCGTTTTGTTGACAGTTTTACTTCATGTTTTATGAGACTGCCCTCTGACTATAGTCAGAGGGGTGTTTCTTAAAATATGGAATGTCCCTCTACAAATCCTTACCTTATAAGGAGATTGGCGTGATGTCGGGCAAAAACGTAGCTGGGCTGGTTTGTGTGTAATTTCGGACTATTAAATACTGATTCACTGGTAGTATTGCACATGCCTACATGAGGAATGTGAACGTTCAACAAATGAAACACTAAAAGGCACCGGATTTCATGCGAGTCAAAATTTCATGAGTCACTGGAAGAGTGTTATAAGACCAGCCAGCCATGTCTTTATCATCTGTTTAGACCGGCCACATGACCGGCTGTCGACCAATAGGAATGGATAAACTGTATGAGGTATTTATGAATGGGATTTAATATTATACAAATATTGAATGCTTCGAGTGGTGTAGTAAAACTAGCCTCCCGAGGTGATCCATGGACATTCTATTTTCCCGGTGCGAAGCCGAGGGAAAATAGAATGGTCCATGGATCACCGAGGGAGGCTAGTTTTACTTCATCATGAGATAAAGCATTCAATATTTGTTTTATAACACTTCACCCACATATTTTGCTTGGTTTTAATATCTTAAATTATTTAAATCTGAACACAGTTGAAATAAACTTCAATTTCAATACAAAATTGGTGGACAATGTATTTCTCTCTTCGAATCTACCCCTTCACGATATGTTTGAACCCAAGTCTGCGGCGCGCTCTCTTTAGAACAATACGCGCTACGCGCAACGCGCACACCAGCATCCATTTGCACACAAATACCGCGCCGTGGAAATAGTACTCTGGTTGCTAATGGTATAGTACTTTGGTTGCTATGCGCATAGTACTTTTGGCAGTGCACAGAAAGATAGCAAAATTAGAAAGTAACATGTGACTCGCTCTCGGCCAATCAAGACACAGAATCTGTGGGTGAGGTGTTATAATATTTAAGGACATATTTCATGCATGCCTATTTCATGTATGCTTATGGGAAGTTATGAGTTACATGTACATGTCTACATGTACATCGAACTGACAGTTACCATCAGTGAAACGAGTATCAGTGTGACTTAACGTTACCATTCATGTATCAATTTGTTTTCTCCTTGTTTGATAAGCCATTCTTGTCTTGAGCATGTACAGCCAAAGATTTCTGCCCTTGTTCGTATTCCTCCATGATGTAATTGAAGACTAAGATACTAAGAATAGTGCCGATAAAAGGGCCTATCCAATAGACTACAATGTGCTCATAAAGGTGGTGACCTTTGCAATTGTAAGTCAGAGCAGTAGCCAGGGCAGGGTTGAACATCATTCCAGTCCAATCAAGACCTACATTTGGGAATATGCAAAAAAGGGAATTAACAAGGTAAATAATTTAATTGCAAGACCACAATAATGCTGCCCAACCTCAGCAGTGTCCACAGCCAATCAATTTGACCAGACTTAAAATCTGCATGTTTGAAAGTTCAAATGGCCCACTTTTTATCTTGAGAAAATTCAAACAATCAAGCGGATCAGACCATCACTGAGAACATATGAGCTACACAACTGACGTGGATCAAAGTGATGAATCTAACAGTGTCAGAAATAAAATTCATGCTGTAAAGCTTATAATGATTTACCCATCAAATTGGGAATAGTGGAATTTAAAATGGTATACGTGCATTTTGTTTTCAAATTCCATCCGCAACAGAACTTCAAATATTAATCTTTTGTTATTCCTTCCAGAGAAAGCAGTGAAAACAATGTGATTTCATTGGATTGTACAGCATCATTCAGTTAATGTCAGAACTTGTGGCACACAAGCATAGGCCCTACACTTATGTATCATGGAGGCTCACAATTGACATCACCTGCACCTCATTTCATTAAACACTTTTTCATCGACAACACATTGTATATTTAGGCCAGTGTCTAAATACCTTTGTAGCACACATTATGCCTGCCAAAAAATGACTGTTTTTTCAAAGTTTTGTCCATGACAGCATTAAGACTCATACGAGTTTGCTCACTACATATTTTGTGATGATATAGGTAGCTTTCCAGCAGTCATCAGGCTGTCCCAGTTACATTGATGACCAAAAGTGTAACCATAATTTCAAAATCGAACTAAAGGCCTATTGGTACATGTATACTGGTATTTGTATAGATTTTGCAACGTTAGCAGATCGGACACGATCATAGAACAAAATACTAAACAAAACCTGCAAAACATATCTCACCTGATACCACCACAACTGCAGTAGTGAAAGCATTCACCATTGTGTAATATTTAGGGCCCCCTAGCCCCATGCCTGCAACACTACGGGACACAAACATGGCTAAAGCCTCTACCAAAACTCCCGTCAATAAATCAACTTGAAGAGCTGAGACACATGACGTCCTGACCATCTCTGCATGGTTGACATGTGCTGAACTGGGTGCTAACATGTGCCATACAAACAACATGTATCTGTAGGCAAGCAACCCTCCAGCAACCTCTGCAGCCATTTTCAGGACACCGTTAGGAACGCTGATTTTCTTTTTCAGAATCTGCTCCAACATAGCCGCCGGGTTGCCATAAGCATCAAAGGTTAGACTGTATCCCAATCCAAGGCAGAATATCCCAAAGGCATAGACCCAGGTACCATAGCTGCCCAACACAACACCATTCTCATAAACGCAGCTTGTGAGTTGAAATGTACATAGAAACTCGGCCACATATTGATAAATGGATTGTGGAAGGATGCTGCGTGTGGTAACTCGCAGTGCTTGTGTAAGCAGGAAAGTAGCTAGAAGAATCGCTGATGAAAATACTATTGACATCTCGTCCTTTCAATCCTGTGAAATCACCACATAATAAGTGCTTCAAGGAGTTAAAATCCATTATGCATTAATTAATGATGATTCTTTCTTCAAGATGCATCCCCGATGCTCTTCAAAATGGATTTTTTTTATATTATTATTATTACTTTGTATAGTTATAAATATAACATACAAAGTAATAACAATAAATAAAAAAAAGAAAGAAAACCTACTTTTGTGCTATTTTGGGCATCTGCAACCCTCTGAAAAGGAACCTGCCCTTGAGTCAAATACTGGACCACAAATAATTCAATTTTATAAAGAAATAATTCAATGACTATACCCACAGGGGATGCGTCTTAAAGTTTTCTTCAGCAAAAGCTCATTAATTTTAAAATGAAAAGTTCAAAAGAAATAAACTGAGAATGGGAAAAAGTAGGCTTTTTAATTAAGCTCTCTTCAAATTTCCTCTGAAAGTTGCAGGATAAATAGACGGTACAAAGTTGGGTTAACACGGCTTTTTACTTTAGGAAATTAATATGGAGGAAGTCAAGTATTTGAGCCACATCTTGGGGCTACATCCAAGCTAGCTAGGGAGACCCCAGCTCCAATGCTCATTGGAAATTTGACAATAGAATTCCCGATGAGCACTGGAGCTGGGGTTTCCCAAGCTACATCCAAACTAGATGGCCAGGGAATGCCAATGTTCAGGTGTTTTACTCTTCAACAGGTGGCTGTGCATATGCGGCCAAGGTACAGCAGCTACCCAGTGGGCTCACAAAGCTGCTTGAATGCTCGATCATATTCAGCAAGTCATGTGTACGTGTGACTTGTACAAAACAACTATCATCAGTGATTGTTACAACTTAAAACTTTCATTAAACTGGCATTGGTAAGGACTTGATCGACATGTAGAGCAGCCATCTGCTTACTCATTTAAAAAAAGTTTTCCTCATTTTCCCCCCCAAAAAATTAGGGTAGGGACATTCAAAATAAGGTAGGTAGGGTAACCGGAAGTAGAACTATTATTTTTTTGGCCTAATGTATAATAATATGGGAGTTCCTAAACTTAAGGTATTGAAAACATGCAATGCAATACAAGCATGACGAGAAAATAGACTGGCACCTGAAACAACCAGTCGAACAACCCTTCAGCACTGCATCAACTGTGCCAAAAGAAACATCTGGCAATAGCATGTCTGGTATACAGATCTCTATTTCTACCATAAAGCTATATTAAAGGGACACTACGTCCTGGAACAGCCCAATTGGGCTACAAAACGTGCTTTGAACGAAATGATGTTTATCGGAAAGAACATTTAAAAGTAGGATACAAACATCCACACAACTATCCTTTAAAATTTAAACTGGGCTTTTTTGTGTTATTCCTGTATTATGCGTGCAAGAACAAATTTCAGGGTCCACTTTTGCAACCCCAAAAAGTCGAGCTGTTTGGGTGCTAGTTGTGATTTCATCCGTAAAGTGTTCACCATTTGCGGATGTCGAAGAAACCACATTTTGTGCATTGATGATTGGTCACCGCTGTTTACGAGCACGATATGTTTGATATAGGATAAGTAAGCAATACAAAACATGAAATTTTCGGGGATTTCAGGACCTAGTGCCCCTTTAATATAGCTCTATGATTTCTACACATTTCTCCACAGTGTCACCAGACTCTCACTCCTGGGAGCTGGCTAGTCCGAGTAACTTGGACCCAACTTATCGCCTTTTTAACAGTCCGACATGGTCTATCGCCAGACCATGTCCGAATGTTAAAAAGGCGATAAGTTGGGTCCAAGTTACTCGGACTAGGAGCTGGCCTAGAACTTAGAAGTAGAACAGTCTGGCTCATAGTCATTATAAACTCCCAAGCCATGAATGCAGTGCACTGCAACTAGCAGTCTCACAGCCGATTCGGCTACGCTAGTAATTAAACAGTGACGTCCAGTCAGTGGCGTAGCCAGGAATTTTTCAGTGGGGGGGGGGGGGGGGGGGGGCTGGAACATTTCATGGGGGGGTGTCATGTAGATCAATGATAATTTTTTTAGAAACTCAAAATCTCAGTGGGGGGTGACGGGGGGGGGGCGACAAGGTTTCATGGGGCGCTGTGGCTATTGTTACGGCAGCCGTAACGCATTTCCCATTTCTATCGTTACGGTAGTACTGCAACTTTTATAAAAACATGAGAAGAAAATATAAATTAGAAGGAAAAAAGTGAATTTGAACATTATGAAATTCGGACTTTATTTCCCTTTTAAAAAAAATCCTCCAAAGCCTCAGGTTAGAAAAGGAACAAAATTTGAGTGCAAAACTGAGATGCGAACCCGCAACCTCGCTGCTCGCGGTGCAAATCCTACCCTCTATCGACTGAGCTGTCGCACTGGTCACCAAAACGTGGGGAAACAAAAATAATTATATACCTGCGTGCGTATCAACAAAGTATCGTAGAGGGCGCTAAACAACGAAGCTGTCGCCCCCCCGCCCCCCCCCCCCCCCCCCCCCACGCCCCCGGCCCCGTGGCTACGCCACTGCGTCCAGTATAAACTATTGGTTGTTTTTTATTTAATCATCAACAAAACGCAACTGTTCGTCACTTACTGCATCTATGCTTACTGAGGAAATCCTGTGGTGCGGAAGACTTTCCTTCCCAAATGTTCCAAACTCAGCACTGTAGGCCTACTGCATGCACTGCGTACGCTACGTCATGTACGTGTATGTGTACGTACGTAGTCTTAGCCCAATACGCCGCTAGTGATTGAAAATGGACGGTGAATAGTGCGCCCTCTAATGGCACCAGAATTAGACCAGCGGGCCTAAATGTTCGCTCGTTACAAACGGAGCTATACCCACCGCGCCCTGGGAAGGGCTGATGCATCTTCACAGAATCTTGTGAAGGAAGTGGGAATGACATTCTGGGTAACTTATCATGAAGTTTTGGAATCTCAACCTTTATATCGATGGGGCGTGAGTGTCTCTACCAGCCGACCCAAAGCCGAAGCGTTAAACCACTGTTCTGCTCGGTCTTTACCAAAGAAAACCTTGCTGAATCAGTTCCCATCACTCAACTCAAATCTAACTCCAAAAATTGCAACCCTCAACATAACAACAAATGGTGTGAAAAAATTGCTGGAGGAAATCCAATCAAAGAAAGCATCCGGGCCTGACCAGGTACCAGCCAGAATTCTGAAGAGCTGCTCAGCAAGTATAGCTCCAGTCTTCCAAAAGATTTTTCACAAGTCTGTAGACTGGTTGAATGCCAACATCGTCCCTATTTACAAGAAGGCAGATCGAACGAACCCAATTAATTATCACCCAGTTTCACTTACTTCGATACCATACAAGCTTCTCGAACATATAATTCATCGACGTATCATGGACCATCTTGATGTCCACCAAGTACTCAGTCACAAACCACCAGCATGGATTTCGTCAGGGTCGATCATGCGATTCCCAACTTGCTGGGCTCAGTATCAATGATCTATCTTACAAGGACACTTGATAATAAAAGCCAGATGGACATGATATTACTAGACTTAACCCTACCTCCTTAAGGGGTGTGCAAAATCGTATTAAAATTGGAGGATTCAGGATAGCTATTAGTATTTTAGTAATGCGTTTGATACCGTCCCCCGTAAACGTCTTCTGTACAAGCTCAGCCATGTAGGAATCAACAACAGCCTTCTGAAGTGGATTGAGATCTTTTTAACAACAAGACACCAGCAAGTTTTACTAGAGGGAGAAAACATCTGCAGAAACACCAGTGATTTCAGGTCAGTGCACCTCAAGGGACTGTGATGGGCCCTTACTCTTTTTACTGTACATAAACGACATGCCAAATGAAGTTTCATCTAGAGTTCACCTCTTCGCAGACGATCCAATAATCTACAGGGAGATTAAATCACCAGAAGACAGCTTGTCTTCTCATGGGCAGTCAAACACTAGTGGCAATCGACCATCACCCATACCTTGGTGTCGAAATAAGCAAGGATTTAAGCTGGGCAACACAAATCAAGTGACTGATGGTAAAGCTAATAGAACTCTCAGCCTTCTTAAAAGAAATCTTCACTCATGCAGTAAATCCGTCGAAGAGAACGCATACAAGTCATTAGTAACACCCAACCTGGAGTATTGTGGAGCCGTATGGGATCTCTTCAACAACTTACAATACGATTAACTTCGAGAAAGTGCGACGGCGAGCAATTTTCGGAGAATTTGTTTTCTTTCGTTTCGCCTAACGCACTAACACGATTTTGTTTATACTTTGCCAAAGTTACGGCGAATGCCGATGTACTATGTACATTTTTATTATGCTAATTAATTACTTTCACGTACAGAGAGTCGGTTTTCAGGCGAGGTCGGACGGCCGAGGTTGACAGCCAATACAACCCCAAGGCCTTCAAGTTGGACCTACCCTCTCCTGGCTAGAACAGTGACCAAGAGGCGCCGGGTTCGTTCAGGGAAGCCGCACTACTGCAGCTGCTATAGCTGACGGCAGACCGCCTGCAAACAGTCGCCGCAGCTGACGGTGAGTTTAGTTAGTCATGTTAGTAAGGTAAACAAAACTATATAGGCAAAGGTGTATGTAAATTGTAATTGTAAATGAAAGAAAAAGTGTTAATATTTATTGGGGATTCATCCGTGGCTGTGCGTATACTTTGTAATCAAAAAAGTCGGTTAGACAAAACCCCGGGTAAACCATATCAGTGAGCAAACTAAGTTTATTTTCTTTCTTGTAAATATCTACTGGCGTGACTGTAAATAAAAATGTGAATATCCGTAATAAGAACTCGAGTGAATTGACAATTTATTTTGTGTGACAGTGAACAAGACTACCGAGGGTCATATTTCCTGGGGAGGGGCAAACCGGGGAATGTGACACTTCGGTCCTCACATCATTGTCACGCCAAATTTCAACAAACTGTGTTATCAATATTCACTCTACCCAAGAACTACAAGGGAATGGAACCTGCTACCACCCAACATTCGCTCTGCTCCCAATGTCAAAGCTTTTAAAGAGGGAATTGAGCACCTAGATCTCCTCAGCTTAGTTAATAAGGCCCACTTTAAAATTTAGTTCACCGCGCCAACCACTCCGACCTGTGCGAGATAACCACTTAGGAAGTGTTTGTGCAGTAACCACCAGAACCTGGACCTATATGTATAAAGACATCTGGCTGCAGCTGTTAAAGACCGCAGTTAGCCAATGCGCGCAAATGCTATCCGAAAACTTTCTCATAGAAATGCACACATTCCATACCGGATGTGATTTCTTTTTCATTGCGGACCACGTGGACATATTTACGTTGCAATCGGACCCTTTGTGGATTCGGAATGGAGCCTGAGCATGTGAAGGGAATTGATAATTTACAAAAACAGATAAGTTTTGCAGATTTTCTTACATTATTTTACGCTTTATGACGAAAAAAATCGTTGACTTGATGCTGAAGGGAACTTGAATTAAGACTTTTACTCTCAATGCATTAAACAATGAGAATGAACATGACTTGACGAAAGGGATTCAAAAGGATATCCCTAGTTCTCCAGCTGCCAGTTGACGAATGCAAGTGGCTATACCAAAGCTCACAACAGTACTGTCCAGTTATAAAGTACTCGATAGGCTTTCCGTGCTGTTTGTTCCTAGAGCAGGACAGAGGATGAACATATAAGTATGGCAGGTTCAATAATGAGGAAACAGAGACAGTAAAACAGAGAAACCTGGCAGGGGCGGCGGAACGGGGGGGGGGCTGATACCCAAGTGGCCCTCTTGTAGACATAAATGTGCCCCCTCGAGCATAAAATGTGCCCCTCGAGATAAAAACAAAACTGGCCCTAAAATTTCGGATAATTTGTTTCAGTAACCATTTCCCAATATGGTATAGAGAGCTCTGATATGAACGAGGAATATGAAAACCTGAAACCCCAAACCATTACAATGCGCCCTGAAAATGGGCACATAATGCGTAGTTTGCATAATGGCCGGTTTTGAAGAGCGCCCCCTATTTTGGAAGATGCCTCCCCTTATTTGATTTCACGGATGCCAAGTGTCCGGTGAAAAAAACGTGTCGACATTTCAGCACGGATGAAGCAAGGGCCCCTTTTTTTGGCAATCCCCCCCCCCCCTAGTCTATCGGCGAATGCCGTAGGTGGTTTCGACTTGGCTCCGTGGATAACGGGTTATACGCAGACGGGATCTACCCGATGTTCCCCACTAGTACCGATGATCCCCAATACCGATGTTCCCCACATCCCTACCAATATAACCCTAACCCCTAATCCTAACCCCAACCCTAACCCCAACCCTAACCAATAATCCCAAGGATTTGGAGGAACATCGGTATTGGGGAACATAGGTATGCACCCAAGACTACCCCCAGTTTGAAAACCGTTCCGCCGCCGCTGGAGCTGGGTGCTACTGTAATAGGGCGCTCTATAGGTTCGAATTGGTTCTGTTTATTCTGAAAAGAGATGGCAGAGGGGAACTATGTTGGATATGCTGATCACTCAATGCATACACTGCCATGAATCTGCTAATTACTAAATCAACTTACTGGGCATAATATCAGTAACGGCAATTTCAATAAATGAGCTAAATCCCATCCAGTACTCCAAATGTGACAAGACGTTCTAGTAATATACATGTACAGTAAACTTGAAACACAACATAGAATTTGTTGTCATGGTCACCAGTGCTGGTCAATGCCCTCGACCACTAGTGTGTGTACGTAAGTACCCCAAGGACATTATACTCAGGCATGACAAGGTTACAAAATAACACTTAAAGGGGATATGAATGACTCGTACAAAGAACTGAAAAATACCAAGATCCTAAATAATCAAATTAATCTTAAAAACAAGAAGGAATATGGAAGATTGAAAACTTGGATATAGAGAAATGAAGAAAAGGCTAGCTACCGGTACTGGAATAAACTAAGCTAAGATAAAAGGCTATATAATAGATATATCAAGTAAAATGAATAAACCTATCAAATGATCAGTCAAAGATAACTCACGGTTACAAATCCACAGAATTTATACTAAGGAAATTATTCCTCTTTTCACTTTAGCCAAAAGTAACTGGGAATGATTATAAGATGCTGATTGTCTTTTGGAATATGCCAAAAAGTTAACTATAATCCATGGATGAATAAATCATGGTTTTTGTGTACATGTAGTCCTACAAACTCTTCTTTGTTAAATAAACTTCCACTTTATTTAGACTAGAGTCGCCACAAGTCTTTTGTACAAAAATGGCAAATCTTTACGTAAACTATCAGATCAATCAAAGAAAATCAACAAAAATTCAAAACAATTTAGGGAATCTATCAACTTTGAATTTTCCAACTTTTCGAGAATATGGTTACTTCTCAAATCAATTTATGTGAAAATGGAATCATCAAACATCCAAAAGAAAATTGTGTTTGCTTCAAGAAATGACAACAACGAAACCGTAAACAAATTTCAGTAAGAACTTCTCAAGTGGATATTGGCCAAAGTTGGAATGTCTAAGAACTTAATATCCATTCATTAAGATTAACAACACTCAGCTCAACATACAGTGATGGCACGAAAGGAGTAATATTAAGCCTAACAACATGTGACGATTCGGTCTAAACTCTGAGTAAAGAATGAACACTTTAACCTAGGAGTAAAAGTAAGATAAATCATCAAACTCATAGCCTATAGAGCAGTACAGAGGATGAATTACATTTAAGTATGGCAGGTTCAATATGAGGAAACCGCAGAGACAGTAAAACAGAGGAGATGGGTGTTCCAACAACCTGTCTCTGATGCGCAGTTCAGTGGTCAAGTGAAGAGAAAGTTCACTGGCCACCGAATTTAACAGTTCCTCCTCAAGGACTCTTGTGGTTGGCTGCTACCAACCGCCCACACGCGCTGCCAAGCAACCCACCCATTTCTAAGAAAGTGCATGATCTAACTCTGGGGACTTAGGTTCTCGAAAAAATGGGGGGCACAACATTAGTATACAATATTTCACAAGCTGCGTTGACGCGACTCTACCGGTACCGCGCGCTAGTATAGGTTGATACCAAAGATCCTATCCGGTTCGTTAGTAAAAACGTCATACACGCACGCGCACCGCTGATTACTTGCGCCCATTGGATAAACACTCACGTTGCGTTAGCTTCCGGTTCCAATGGTTCCATTGCTACTTAATGGTCAGTGGGCGTGGTTTAAACTGAACTGACGTCACACTAACGAACCGGATAGCGCCGCAAGCGGCGCTATAGGATCTTTGGTTGATACCTGACGCGCCCGGGGCTAGCTGAGCATATGTGAGGACAGCAGATAGACTCAGACTCGAGAGAAGTCTATTTCGTATTTTGATTGTGCCGTACAGCATGAACTTGCAATATCCAATTTAATACAGGGTGATTTTCGCTGACCTCTACCATGCCATAGCTAGCGCGCAGCGGGGCGATCATCCTCTCCTGCATGGATTTTCTGCAGACGCATTTTAATTATTGGTGAATTGGTGAAGGCCTGTATACTGTCTGCACGCACGGTGTAGAGTCGCAGTTCTGAGCCCCCGAAAAAACCTCCTATGCCGGTAAGATTTTGTTAAATAAAAGGGACTGAGATTTACATATCTTGTCTGATGCTAGTCTGAGAAACTAGGTTCTACAAATTGCCTTTTAAAACATTTATTCATGATTTGGCGATGCCGATATCGTCCGGTGCTAACTGGAGTTACCCAGCCCTTAGCTGGAGTTACCCAGCCCTGAGTTTTATCATTGGGTCGTCTATTAGGGCTGGAGCGCATTTTTCTCAAAACTTGTAGTATTTGCAAAAAAAATTTGAAAAATGTTCAATTTTGTCCCCATTACACACTAATTGCAACTGCAACTCACCCCAAACTTGCCTGGAATAACCATTACACAGGTCCTTGAAGTAAAAAACGATCCACGATGAAGATTCAGCCTCCAATTCCAGTGAAAACAGGAGGAATAACCGCTAACTTGACAACCTTGCTGGATTGGCCAGGACCGCTATTGGTTTGTGCACAAAAAAAATTGTGTACAATGAATGGCGGTCGATTACCATGCACGTACAGCTCGCTGGTACTAGGCGTTTTTGCGGTCGGTGCATGACGTGACGCGGAAGCGTAATACCCGATGACTGTTTCATGCATTAATAAGAGGTTCACTCGCATCACAGTGCGGTACTGGAACGGCAGTAACACTGCACTATGAATGCACGATAGCCGGCCAACTCGACGGTTGCCGTTCCAGTACCGCACTGTGATGCGAGTGAACCTCTTATTAATGCATGAAACAGTCATCGGGTATTACGCTTCCGCGTCACGTCATGCACCGACCGCAAAAACGCCTAGTACCAGCGAGCTGTACGTGCATGGTAATCGACCGCCATTCATTGTACACAATTTTTTTTGTGCAAAACCAATAGCGGTCCTGGCCAATCCAGCAAGGTTGTCAAGTTAGCGGTTATTCCTCCTGTTTTCACTGCAATTGGAGGCTGAATCTTCATCGTGGATCGTTTTTTACTTCAAGGACCTGTGTAATGGTTATTCCAGGCAAGTTTGGGGTGAGTTGCAGTTGCAATTAGTGTGTAATGGGGACAAAATTGAACATTTTTCAAATTTTTTTTGCAAATACTACAAGTTTTGAGAAAAATGCGCTCCAGCCCTAATAGACAACCCAATGATAAAACTCAGGGCTGGGTAACTCCAGCTACCCAGCCCTGAGTTTTATCATTGGGTTGTCTATTAGGGCTGGAGCGCATTTTTCTCAAAACTTGTAGTATTTGCAAAAGAAAATTGGAAAATGTTCAATTTTGTCCCCGTTACACACTAATTGCAACTGCAACTCACCCCAAACTTGCCTGGAATAACCATTACACAGGTCCTTGAAGTAAAAAACGATCCACGATGAAGATTCAGCCTACAATTGCAGTGAAAACAGGAGGAATAACCGCTAACTTGACAACCTTGCTGGATTGGCCAGGACCGCTATTGGTTTGTGCACAAAAAAAATTGTGTACAATGAATGGCGGTCGATTAACAGGCACAGAGAGCGATCGCTGTCAACTACTCGTTTTTGCCGGCTGCGCAGGCTGTTGGCGCATGACGTCACGCGGAAGCGTAACACCCGATGACTGTTTCATGCACTATTGGTTGCGGTTCCAGTACCAAAGCTGTGATGCGAGTGGTAAACCTTATACTAGTGCATGAAACAGTCATCGGGTGTTACGCTTCCGCGTGACGTCATGTATCACCTATCACTTCTGGGCAGACTGGGACCGTGAGTGCATAAAAACGTGCAAAATTACAACTGACGTTTTTTTACTCACCATTTGGCTAATTAATGCCCACACAACACATACATCAAAATGCTATAGTTGCAAGCATGTCACCTGCAAAATTTGAGACCTTAAATCCAATTTTAAGGCAAGTTTTTGGCAGTTCAAAAACCATCCACGTCATTCTCCATGCTCTAGAAATGTATGTCTGATTCCCAAGGTATTCTGGGTAGGTGCAGGAAGAGCCTTGCAGCTTACTTGTTTTTTAATCGATGGCCAAATGAACATAGCGCCCTCTGTTAAAAAATGAAACATTTTGCATTCACTTAGATCAACAAGAGGGCGCTGTTTTATCTACACGATGAAAATGTTATAGCTGAGGAGTCTTTTTGCACAATGCATTGCAGTGCACATCAACGTGATGTCTCACGTTTGGATTTCGATATCTCTCTGCAAAATTAGAATTAAAAGCTGAATTTTTGGTGATGCAATGCTCACAACAGCAACTTTGCGAGGCAAAAGTTTCGGGGATTATTGAAGAGACTGTAGTGAGTAAGAAGCTTGCAAATTTGATTCACACTGGTTTTATTATGCAGCACAAACTTTTGCACGATATGGATACCTTAAGTTTTGGGACTCTCATACACAGTATTGAGAGTCCCAAATTTTCGGACTAACTTCTGGGATGCTTAGGTCTAATGATGCTCCATTTTCTGAGATATTCTTCAATCTTTCTGGAGCCCATATGCACTCGTGAAACGTCTGGTGATGGCAGCCATTTTGAATGTGACAAGAGATGGCCTCAAGCCGTGACGTCGCGTTTATGCAAATTGCTTGTCGAGCGCGCGAGGGCGCGAGTTGCAAATGCGACGGCTGTTTCCTGTGCCGTAGATCCTGAATAGAGATCGGTGCACATGGCCCCCTGACGATAAATGCATGGTACAGGAAACAGCCGTTGCATTTGCAACTCGCGCCCTCGCGCGCTCGACAAGCAATTTGCATAAACGCGACGTCACAGCTTGAGGTCATCTCTTGTCACATTCAAAATGGCTGCCATCACCAGACGTTACACAAGTGCATATATGGGCTCCAGAAAGATTGAAGAATATCTCGGAAAATGGAACATCATTAGACCTAAGCATCCCAGAAGTGATAGGTGAGACATCATAGAATACAACCATAAAAAAGTAAGAAACTGAGAATGTAAGAAACGGACCGCAGATTTTATGAAAACTTCGTCCTCAGTAGCGCGCGGTACCACGGTGTGTGGCCAGAGGTTCAGCGCAGCATACCGACGGCCACACTAGTGGGGCTAGAGTAACTCCAGCTGACATGCTCCATATTCATTCACATGTAAATGAATATGGAGCATGTCAGCTGGAGTTACTCAAGCTAGTCCGGTGCCCCAAATTCGCGCTGCCCAATATTCGCGCAACCAACTTTCTCGGCTCGTATCTTTTTTTCACACAACACGGAAAGTTGATCCTTCGTCACATCGCCTTTCTTCTCAATGCAGTTATGCGGAAATCAAACGTGTCAAAAGCTTTTCCGAGAAGTAATTTAATGTGTGTCCTAGGCAGGTAAATTAAATAGGCCTTTGTAATCTAGTAAAGACTGTAAAGTAGTAAAGTGCCGATTTATCAGAAATTTGATTTTTATCCAATATCCCGGCCAATATTGCAGGCACATAACTACACAAGTAAGGTGTCTAAACCCTACCACTAGAATTACATGTAGGCCCTATAGTCATGATAGTCGGACTCCCTATTATCGCGGCATCCCTATTATCGCGGCATGGGAAATTTCTCTTTTTGCGTTGCCAAAATTCCTTCAAGTGGCAATTTTTTTCCAGTTCACCAGTCATTAAGGACTTTTTGCCAAGTTGTATAAAAAGGACACGATTAAAAATGTTTGTGTCTTTCGGGACTTTTAACGATTTTTAACCCTAACCGCCCTGAATCCTCCAAAATCCTTTGTGCAAATTTGAGGAATTTGCAGGATTGAGGTTACATGGCCAAAGCGCGTTGCTGATTTCGGAGTACACACTGTGTCAAGGTCTTGGGCCAGACCTTGTGTTGTTTATGCCCAGCCGTGCATAAATTTAGTCCTTGATTATACTTGACATCCTCCGCACTACTCCAGGATGTCACTGCCTCTGCCTCAGCCTAATGACAGTCATAGCCGGAGGATTTTGCAGGATTCAGGCAGTGGTCACCCCTCCATGGACCATATTCAAGAGACTTTATTCAGGGGATGGTTTGGTCAAACATTAACTGTAAATAAAAAAGTTGAGATCATTATAAAAAACACTTCCTGCATACCGCGATAATAGGGAGTCCACCTCCGTTCGCACACTCCGAGCATGTCTATTTTCACAGGCGTCGTACACGTAATAAACAACACCACCGTCGGAATTTTTTTATATCAATTTGAAAAGGAAGAGTTATACTACACAAAAGACGGGACAATTCGGGAAGGTTAGTGGGGAATCTCTATTCCGAATGAGAAACGTGATAAGTACCGCAATAATATGGCAACCCATCCTAATACCCATCAAGGTACGGTAGGCATATCAACGGGAACATGCTGTATACTCCACGAATAATATGGAGGTGAGTTTTGGAGTGGCCGCTGTATAATTGTACTCCAAGACTATGCCCAGTGGGCTACTTCTTGACATACTCACGTTCTGTCCGCTAAAAACTTAGTGTATGGGTTGAATCGATCCCGATGGTGGAAAAAGAAATGAAGAAAACAGTCCCTTTCTGTACTAGTCCCATAAATGCGACGGTAATACTGGACTACCTCCGTATTAACCGTCACAAATCCACATGTATTATTTGGACGAAGAGTCCGTTGCTAAGGGAGCCGAAAATCCATTCGAAATTGCAATTATTTGTCACTTTATACTCACACAATGCCTCCTACAAGTACAACTGCTTATATATCAACAAAACATTAAATTCGGCACCTTCAGAGGTCTAGTTATCTTGTAATTTCGAGTTGAATTCGGATGACTTTTACAGCCATTGTTCACGAAAGCGTTGTGTTGCATGACGTCATGGTTTGTGATAAATTGCGCCCACTAGCTTGCATCAAACTTTGACAATGTGCATTTGTACGGCTGTTGCCTGTCATTCAGTTTTGGTCAAAAGTGCGCCCGCATAACATGCACTTTTGATTAGAAGACCATTCACGAAGTAACTATGTGTGTTTTTGGCATGAAAATATGTATCTTCTATAGTGCCGGTTTATCAGAAATTTGATTTCAATATTTTATTCAATTTCAGCCAATATAACAGTTTATTTTGAATATGATGGCTTACAATCAACTTTGATCATTACTGCTTATATCAAAAACCCATCTGTCAACATTAGCTGCAACATTGGCTGAGATATTGGCTAAAAATCTATTTTCTGATAAATCAGCACTTTAGAATTTACTTTTTTACCTGCCAAGGACACACATAGAACTTTATTTCGTGTATGGTGTTCTAATGATACCTGATCCTCAAACATGGGTTAAGACACCTTGTTTGTGTAGTTATGTGCAATATTGGCCGAGATATTGGCTAAAAATCAAATTTCTGATAAATCAGCACTTTAGAATTTGCATTTTTACCTGCCTAGGACACACATAGTTACTTTGTGAATGGCCTCCTGATGATACTTGACCCTCAAAACATGGGGTTTAGACACCTTACTTGTGTAGTTATGTGCTATATTGGCCGAGATATGCCAAAAACATGAATTTCTGGTATTAGCAGCACTAATTTGCATATTCCTATGCCACAGACACATGTGGTCACTTCCAGAATAGTTTTATTGTGAACTCTGACCCTGAAAACATGGGTTTAGACACCTAATTTGTTCAGTTATCTGCAATATTGGCTAAGATATAGTGAAAAATTGCTTTTTTGGTAATGATGACACTAATTTGCATAAAAACAATATGTGGGACAGTCCCACATATTGTTTTTATCTGCTAGGCATAATTCCTTGATGTCATTGGCCGCTGTGTGTGGATACCTACAGGATTTTAGGGTGAAATTACAAGTGGAAAGGGTACTTACCTTTTGTGTTGTGGAGTCATTTGTCATCTCGGCGCCATCTTGCTGGATCCCATCATAAACAACTAGCAAAAAATAAACAACGGGCAAAAACAAGCAAAAACTATGTGTATATCAATTCAAATTTTTGGGGATCACATCAGCATTGGGGATGTTCAGCATGACATGAATGCGTTCTGTCATTCAAATACAAAACAACAGTCCAAAACCATCTTGGAAAGGAACTGAAAATTTCACTTTAAATCCAAATCAAAAGCTAATCTTAGTATCAGAAGGTCAGTCTTTGATACCTGCAAATGTACTGATATCTGAGACAGTTTTATGGTTGTGGAAGCTGAAATCAGTTGGGTATATAACATTTGTCTGCAAAGGGCAAACCCAATATTCAATATTTGAAGTATTTCTAAAGGGATTAGAAAAATGACAATGCGTATGTTTACAACAACATAAAGATCACAGATCAGTCCTAAATTCTACATGTTATTTTCATTTTCTTCAAGGTTTCAAATTGATGTCTGGGTCACATATGAAATACTCTCTACACATGTACACAGAGTTTGTTTAAGCTGCTGTTACTGTTTCCTTGGAGATTGCATCAAAGAGAGCAATGGCAGATAAAATGGAGTTTGAGTTTGATAATCCAAGCAAGGTAAGAGATAAGGTTGTAGTTTAAAAAGCAATATCAGGAGTATGGAGGACAAAAATTGGACATTATTTTTTCTGCTATCAGAATATCAGAAAAGCAGATTGAATGTTTTTGAAAGATCCATTTTCTACTTTCCTGTCTTTCTGCTACCAGAAAAGAAGAATTTACTTTCCAATAATATCCACTTTTCTGCTTTTCTGCTTGTCTGGTACCTGACTTTACCTCTTTTTGTTGGCAGAAGAAAAGTGAACAAAAAAATCTGCTTTTTTAGCTCAAGTAGCAGGATATCAATTGAATGTTTTCAACATATCCATTTTCTGCTTTTTAGCCCTTTCTCATTTCATAAAAACAAGACAAGCAGATCAAACGTTTTGACAATGACTGTGTTTTCTACATTTCTGTTTTTCCAGACAACGGAAAAGCAGCTTTTATTGTAGGTGGCTAAGAAGTGGCCATTTGCTTTTCTGCTTTCAGACATGTCAGAGGACCATTCCAATCAAACGTTTCGGTTACGACCATTTTTCTGCTTTCTAGTGGCTAAGCGACCCCTGAACACAATTTACGAAGGTCCACCCTACCAGTATATGGAAAAAATGAAAGAGTCCAATGTTTTCTTGGAAATCTTTTGCGGGTAGCCGCAAAACTCGAGTGGTTATTTTCCTTTGAGGCACCGCCAGCAAAGCCTACGAATGTCTTATGGTTCAGGTCGATTCAGTGTCTCATTCAACATGTTCAAAGGTTAATAACTTGCATATCGCCACATGCTATCTTAAAAAAATCATAACTTGAAAACTTTAAGAGCGCCCATTACAAAAGTTTCAATGATTGTTGCTTACATCATAAACTAACAACTGAAAAAAATAACGAAATTTGAAGCATATTTATTTTGGTAATTCAAGGTTAAAGGTCATTTCATTATGCATTTTCTCTGAGCTTCATGGTACGATTTTGGTTTTAGTTTATGAAATGGAGGCCATTCAAAGGGCTTTAATATGATGTACAACTTGGCTTTGTATGTGCTATAGTTTTGGAGATACAAGTGTTTAAAGTTCAGAGGTAATTCTTATTAGTCAAAAGTTTGTTTACCCGTATCACAAAAACTAACGAGTCAAAGTACCAAAAAAAAAAATCAGTTCTGGGGGTTTCTTATGTAGGCCGATCATCCCACCAAATATCGTTTCAATCTGTGAGGGTCGGGTCCAAAATTGTGTTGAATTGACACGGAATGATCCACCAATGTTACGGCCATTTCAAGTGGCACTACACCCAAATCGGCCAACATGGGCATCGACCTGAAGCACAAGACATTTGTAGGCTTTGCTGGCGGCGCCTCAAAGGAAATTAACCACGTGAGTTTCGTGTCTACCTCCAAAAAGACTTCCGAGGAAGCATCTGAATCTGTCATTTTTTCCATATGGCAGGGTGAACCTTGGCAAATTGTGTTCAGCCTTCTGTTAGCCACTAGTTCAATCTGCTTTCCTGCTACTTGAGCTAGAAAAAGCATATGTCCACTCTTAGTCTGCCAACAAAAGGAGGAAAAGTCCTGACAAACACAATTACATGTAACAGCTATCCATGAGTGGGTCTGTATATCGGTCTGACTGGGCCTGGGCCAATTACGCACAAGAACCCATTCGGCATATGTGGGCACAATGGCCAATCATGTGTCACGTGAAATGCGGAGGTGTTCTTCAAAATGGTCGTTGGATTAACTTGGGTGATTGGAGCAAGGTCGTTTTCCAAACCCCAGTTTGGCCTCCCTATCCTGGCCCAGCCCCATTGCCAACCTGCATGAATGGAGAAAGAGACAGAGCCAAAGCCAGGGGTTGGAAAACAGCCCCTAGTCTGGTTCCGGCGTCAGGCTCACAGACGTAAACACACTAGGATTGTCATATCACATCAGGGAAGCAAACTATATGCATAGTACACGTACATGTATTTTACCACAAATCTGCCACGTTGCACGTTGTACCGTCCATGTTCGCTTGTCCAAAATTGACAGCCTGAGAAGAATTTTTGGCATTTTGTGCCCAAGTTATATCTTGTTTGTGACAAAAATGTTGTCTGTTTACAATAAGTAGTCGTACTCGGACTCGTACTCTGAAGTACTCGTACTCGTACTCAGAAGTACAATACTTGTACTCGGAGACCTGTACTTGTACTCGGAAGTACTCGTACCTGTACCCGTACTCGGCAACCTAAGTACTCGGCAGTACTCGGTACTCGGAGAAAAAAGTACTCGACTACAACACTGCTTACCAGTCCTAAATTCTGTATGATAGCCTTTACCAAGTCTGTCTACTTGTTAATTCCCTGAACGAGCAGCCGCAGCTACCGAACAGTACAGCTTAAATTTGTCCAGTACCCATTGCACTGTGCTTGCAAATTGCCACGGTACACAGCGCCGCGTACACACTAGCCTCAACGATCCCTTTGCTCATGGACAAATCAGCCTGAGCGGTACGGTAGCAGCCGCTCGTTCTGGGAACAACTTGGTCAAGGCTACTGGGATGACCGTATCCCCGTATGTTAAAGTTTAGGTTAAGTTTTTGAAAAAATGTATGCTTTCGTGGATTTTGATTCATGAAATGTGGATGCAGTGACCCTTGGGTGGGAAGACACACAATTGTTTGTTGGATTACAGCTCTAGGTCAAAAGGCATGTAGGGGTCATTAGAGGTCATTGTTCAAATATGCTGCATGTTTCTTTGTCTACAGAATTTGATGGATTTTAAAGTAAATTGGATGGAGTGATCAGGGTGGGGGTTCATGACAAATCTTCAGAAGTTGGAGGTCAAAGGTCATCTAGGGGTCATTTTTAGGTCGTTTAAAAATGTTCAAAATTTGACTTTTTTTTCCGACAGAATTGAATGGGTGTTCATTAACATTGCTGATAATTAAGGTTTAGGGCTGCTGATGTGTTGTTTTGACGATGTTACGTGTCAAAGCTCATCCAGGGGTCAATTTAGGTCATAAGTCGCGATGGAGAAAATGTAAAAATGCTATTGTTTAATAGAAACAAGTAGTAATTCCAGGTGCCAATTATTTCTTTAACTGAAAATGAACAGCTGCCAAAAATAGGAACCCAAAACAAATAGGGATTGACCGCAAAAAAGGCGACACATGAAAAATAGATCTTTCAAAAATCGTTCAATCTAGGGTACCGTACGTTTCTGACATTCTGATAGCAGAAAAGCAGATGTCTACTTTTCGTCCTCCAAATAGGAGGTTAGTAAGGCCCAGTAATTAATCAATGCAGTGGTCATTGTTTAATAACCACATCTAAACTTTAGACACAAGTGATATGGTTGTAAATCTAAATATGTACCTATAACGTGAAGACAAAAAGTTAGGCCAAGAAAAACAAATGTTGCGTTTCCTACCGGTATTATATTTTTTGTAAAATAGGGTGGGTGATTGGTTGTTGTTGTTTTTTTTCGCATGCATTCGTAACAGTAACAAGGATGCCAGTTTTCAGGCTATACACTTATATAGCCTGAATTCAGGCTTTTTCAAGTTTGGAAAAACAAACTCAGGCATTCCGTCCCTTTGCAGGGCGGAAAAAGAAATCCTCTTTTCTTTGTGCACACATAGAAAAAAATAGCAATAGCATACGAATTACGATGCTCCATGGCAAGTGCTGTGCTACATGTAGCTCTATACATTAAGGCCAAAAAAGAAAAAAATTCTGCTTCCAATTACATGGCATTTAAAAATAAAAATAGTGTAGGTACCCTGTAGGTAGGAAATTTGTTTGGCGTCGGCTTGGGTAAAAGGTAGAAATTGATGGTTTTCTGTTTTTGCCCTCATTCCTCCCCCCCCCCCCCCCCAACAAAATTAGGGTATGTAGTCAAAATAGGGTAGGTAGGGTAACCGTAAGCAGAACTATTTCTTTTTTTTGGGGCAAAATGTATGAGTTGTAATGTAAGAATCAGCATGTAGACATGTATGTACACACGTTTGGTATTGCAATGTGTTTATGGTGTATTGCATTGCAATAGTTTTGTGCAGCATTCATGCTTGCTGTCTTTCACATGTCCAATTTTTCAGCACGAAACCTGAGTTACGACATGTAACACGTTGCAACTCGTGATGCATTATATGATCCATTTTATGAAAATTGCGATGTGTTGGAACGCATCGTAAGTTCTTTGACAATGGCTTAAAACATGTTGCAAGTTACGACGTGTCTTAGTGGTCATCGCAAAATCATCCTTTTCTTAGCCAGTTTTATGCGTTGAAAAAAATACATTTATGAACAAGACTATAATACCGAGACAATGTGTGTTTAGTTGTAAATAGAAAATGCATTAGGGCAATTCCACGGTTACTCACGTTACGTTTTTGATGTACTTTTGATGTACTGTATGTATGATAAACAAGATGCACAAAATCGGTTACTCATGTTACATTTTCGTAACGTGAGTAACCGATTTTGTGCATCTTGTTTATCATACATAACACATTTTTCTGGATGTCATCTTTGGTGCTTAGGTAGGTCTAGGTCTACTCTATCTACCATGGGGATAACAGTTATTAAACCTTTTCAGTAAGGTAATTACAGCCCAAGGAAACTCACAAGTACATCAAAAATGTAATGTGAGTAACCATGGAATTGCCCATTTAATAATTATGAATTAGCGTGGAATATTGCAGTTGAAATCTCAAAGTACAAATGTAGCTATTCCACTGATATCTTTTTTTCCTTTAAAATTGCATCACACATCCGCCATTTTGTTTTACGTTTGAAAACTTTTCGAGAGGAGATCCAACGACTCTTTGTTGAATTTCAGAGGACTTTTTACTGTACGGTGAAATAAATACATTTAACAGTCACCGAGTCGTACGACGCGTCGCACTTACGACATGCACATGTATTGTGAAATGGATCACATAACGCGTCGCAGCTGTGACGTGGGATACAACGTGTAGGGATACAACGTGTAGGGATACAACGTGTGGCAGCGCTGCGATGCATCATAAGTTACGATGAGTTTCATGAAATCGGGTGCAGGCCCTGGAGCAAAACAACACTGGCATCCCTTCAGTTAACAATAGTGCTGCAGCTGAAATGCCAAACATTGCACTTCCAGACTGAATCCAACTGAAATCACTTGTTCAGTTTGGCATGTTTGGAAACACGATTCTTAGCACTGTGTATTTCTATTTCGTGACCAAAATAATCCAACCTTGATGGTGAATGGACGAATCAGAATTGGGTTCTCGCTCATGAATGACTTCTAATCTAAGTTAAACATGAAACATACTTTTTACCAATTTGCTTCAGGATAATCAACAGTTTCAAGGCTCTGAGGATCAAAACACAAACCCACAAAGTTTGGTAAGAAGGTTTGTGGTGATGTGTAGTTTGCCACAGGAGGCTGTGTGGTGCAGTTTGTGTGTTTTGTGAATGATATGAAGCAACATTTGTTTAGCTCAGTGAGTTTCCCAGCAACACTTTTGTAGTTTCTTTTTCTTTGTCCAAGTGATGTGCAGCTGCTTACATTGTGTTTTAATTGTCCACGTTTTGTGCTGTTCATTCCCCAGCCACATACATGTTTTGGCCAAAATGTAAACCAGATGTACTTTCAGGTGCTGGTTGATTAATTCACGCTTTAATCAATGTGTCTCACATGCTGCTTACACATGTACAAGTATGTATGTGTAGTGTGACTAATTATATCAGTTGCTGTTCTTCTGTAATGAGCCTTATGAGCATTTAAAATGTTATACCAGTATCTGCCAACTGCGTTGGCCTATTTCATCCAAATTGGACAGGATCTTCCCTGACTGGAGTCCTATCTTAGGAGTAGCATGTAGAGTCAACCACAAGCGGTCATTTTTTTCCAAATGTAGGACCCTATGCTTCTTCTCCCACAGTCTTGATCCAATTAATGCCAAACTTGGTCAGTTACAAGCTTCATATAGGGTGTACACATAATTTGGCCAATGTCTCCTATTGGTCAGAAGGGGTCATTTTATACAGAAACATGTAAAATGCTTCGTTTGCCAACTTTCTTCATTTGAATCAATGTTGGTAAATTACATCCTTAAAGGGAAGGTACAACATTTGCAAACATCACAAAACGAAATGATCAAATTATTTACTGGATTGTTATGGAATGACAATCTAAAGCATCCTGTAAAATCGTGACTCCTGGTGTGCTGTCATTTTCAAGAAAAATGGTATTTTTTCAACGCTGGTTGGCAGACCAGCATTGGAGAAAACTGGCTTTTTTTCAAAAGCTGCCCCTAAATTTTCCTAATTTGTTATTCCGCATTTGCTTTGCAATTGATTAGGGCCTACACACCTGTGAAGGGGTACAAGCCTGCTAGACTGAATCTTTAACCATACAAGTTCCCAAAGTCTATAAATTGCTCCGATTCATCTTAAGTGGGGTTAGGGAACCAGACTACAAGAACATGATTACCACGGTAATTTTCTTCCTGAAACAAGTCATTTTAATATTATTTGCAATAACAAACTGATCCTCCAATTTATTTATATCTGAAATTTGCAGCAAAAGCAAATGTTGTACATTCCCTTTAACCCATGCCCCGTGCAGGATTTTGGCAGATTTGAGGCAGTGGTCACTTATAGTGGTCAGTCAGTGGTATTTTTGTTATAATCATACCTGCTGAAATTGAGTGCAAAGGTCACTTAGTGGTCAGCTTAAGAGTTGCGAACTCATCAGTTTTCAAAGTACAGTACATTTGTAAATTATTTGTTCATGGAAACTGGAAAGTAGACAAACCAAGCTTTCAGACACACTTTTTGCTTTTTATCTACTGCACTTGGATTTATTTTTATCAAGCCTTGAAGTTTCGAGAAACAGAAGTAGCGTTTTCCTCTATTTTGTGATGGAAATTTGAGTTCCCCTCTGTTACAGTTCTTAATGCTTCAAAGATTTTATTTTTGGTTGACAATGAAGTCTGATGCCATCCCTATCCACCAATATAAAATTTTAAACCAAAAGATGAAACATGACAGTCTTGCACCATTTTGAAAAAAACATGTTGCAATGTCCCATCTGTCACAAAAAAAAACACGAAAAAGTTTTGTATTTTTTACATGAAAAGATATTTTTAGTTAAAACTTGAATTTCTATCTTCTATCAATGTGACCCCATCTACCGTAGAAAGTAAAATGAAATAAAAAAAAAAAAAATAAAAATATCCTTTAATGTAGAGTTGATCCAACATTCCATCTCAAACTCTGTCCCGTCTGTCACATTTTACCCACTGTTATAATTTTGTCCCGTCTGTCACATTTTGTCAATCACCTTTAGGTTAAAAAAAAAGTTGAACGTACATGTTTTGTAGACTCTTTCGGTTTTTATACTACATGTCCTTCTTAAAAATAAGAAATGCTTGTACAATGTACCTACATTTATTCAACATATAAAAATGTCCTGTCTGTCACGTCCCATCTGTCATTAATGTAGCCTGGTGTTTCCAGTTCTATGTTTTAAGTAACTAAGTAAAGTGTTCACTGATTATTGGCTTAAGAGTGATTAACTTTAAAAGAAAAAAAAACATTAAGTTTCCCAGGGAAACAGATAGCTTTTTCCAGTGAAAGTCATTTTCAAAATATGGAGTGTAATTTCCGTCCCGTCTGTCACGTTCATTTTACTTTGACGCTATGCAGCCACCGAATCCTCTAGTTTCATGGATTGTTTTTTAGTTTTAAATATAGAGTGTTTACGTTATACATAGCTTAGATGGTTACACCTTACATATTGGTTGTGGCAGGCCTTTGAAAAAAAAAAGGTAGTGAAAATCTGTCCTGTCTGTCACGCCGGAATTGGCCACTGGGGAAAAAAAATCCGGGAAAGCTTAGGCCTGCTTTCGCTATGTGCAGTCCTTACAGTGTCCTGGCATGAAATTGTGAGTGAGCACTTTACAGTTTGATTAGCACTGGCTACTACATGTATGTATTAAGTGCTTTAGAAGCGCATTGTGCTGTAGTCATCGTCTGTTTTGACTTTGAGCAATCATTCACATTCCAGTTTTATTTTGCATGCAATGTGTGTTTGAACACACTGGTTTCCTACCATGTTGACTTTGTCTAGAATTATGTTGGCACCAAGTACATGTACCTTTCTGTATTTTGGAGCATTCAGTGCTTGTCCGATCTGACCCTATTACACCAAATTACCATGGTTGTCATAATAGTGCCCATCAACACAAGTTTAAAAGGTGTCATGTGCCCTCCCATTGTCAACAAATTTGTTGTATAGTCCATGAAAAAACGCTGTTGTATGATCCACATGAAGGATATTCTCTAGGCTGATTTGCTGGGGGAAAAGCAAATAATATAACTTTTTGGGGGCGCATTTCTATGACATTTCTTCTTCAATCTTAAACAGTATAAAGTAATATGACAATTATACCCATGCATTACATTTTCCCACAAAACAACGGCCAATATACGAGTGCCTTCTATGAGTTGTAAGTTTGCAGTCAGTGTTACATGTATGCTCCAGACAAATAAAATAGTGAGTGGGTATTAGTTTGGATTACCAGGGATCAGGGTGGCTGTGATTAAAGGCCTTTTCACATTGTCCAAAATCCTGTTCCTGCTTCTAAAATGTCATCCCAGTTCTGACCCAGGTAGCTTGCTCTAGTCAGATTGAAATCAACCCGGGCAGGGACCAGGGTTGGAAATCTCAACCCGGATCGAAATTGCATTTTTCGGCATGAATCGTCGAAAATGATAGTGTGAACCACCCCGAGTTGAGTCACTCGCGACCGATCCGTGTTGCGTTGAGGCCGACATTCTACCGAAAAATCACAAACACCGATCATGAGACAATCGCTCCCTAATTATCATCCAAAAATAGCTCGGAGTATGGAGCATCCTTTACAGAACCTGGGCTTGTATATTTTTACGTCTGCAAAATGTACAAAAAAAAGTACATTTCTAACGTTAAATCATGTAAATAGAACGACTCGTCTAATGAAATGAGTGGAGCCATTTTGGAAATATTGTTGCACACAGCTAGCTGGTGTCATACGTGAAAATCAAACCCTCTCATGTGACCGGTCCTCCTAATTATCATACTTAGGCATGCGCAATACTACCAATGAGTACGTATTTCACAGAGTAGTAAATTCACACTGCACACCAGATTGTCGGTTAGCGTCGTGCACGCGGCTGAGCCGCGTGCGTCGCAATGCATTATGGGATTGAGAAAATCACCACAGCGCCCCGTTGCCAAATGCGATCCGTGTTGAGAATTTGTAGTGTAAATACGCAGGGGCCCTAGCCGGATTGAACGTTACACGGTTCATGTAGCGGCCGTTCCCGTTAAGAACAGTGTAAACGTTGCGTCTCTCTGATCCGTGTCGAAAACAACCCAGGCTGAACTGTGTTGGAACCGGGTTGGTTTCAACACGGTTGAAACAGAGATAGTGTGAAAAGGCCTTAACTCTTATTACCTGCATAATTCATACATGTGGTACTTGTTATGGGTGAGGCTATAGCCATTACTAAAGAATAGTTGGTGTCACAGACTTTGTGTCTTGGGACTGGGGAAGTATGGGGCCCTGACACCAGATCTACGATTCTGAAGGTTATTTATTCGCCTAAACAGGCGCATCGTGGATCCATCACCTATACAGGCTACTCCGCTGTATTTTCCAGCTCTTACATTAAATTGATAGTGAAGCTACCAAAGAAAGGTGGCTTAACTGACTGCTGCAACTAGAGAGGGATCATTGTTACCAATGGCTGGTACCGGTCAATTGTTGGGAAGAATCATCCTTATTAAAACAGGTATTGATATTAATCTCTGACCCGAACAAGCAGGTCTTCGAGAAGGAAAGAGCACAGCTGAGCAGATCTTCATCCTGAGAAACATAATTAAACAATCCATCGAGTACCAATCTTCATCGACTTCAAAAAGGCTTTGATTCAATTCAGTTTAACTTTATTATCTGTTACAGGAAATTCTTTTTGGCTTTTAATGTCACACTCATTCATTAGTACATTAAAAATGCAATACATTGTAGATATTGCACATAAAAACACAATACTTCCCTTACTTCAATACTAAAAAAAACAAGAGAGGAATACAAATGTATGCTATTATTAACCTTAACTTATTTAAGTTTTCAAGACTATTCGGGTTAAAATTAAGAACAGATAAAGTAAAGTGCAAAACTTACAGTAACACATTTAAAATCCAGAGGGCAAACGAAAGAGAATCAAAAGCCAAATAATAGAGATGTTGTTAGTTATCAGAGTGTAAACTGAAGAAATGTGCAACAAAGTTAGCAAGTGTACTAAGCCCAGTGTCATAACATGCTGCTTAACAAGCAGACAAATTGTGCTAACCATAGCACTATTTCATGGCATGGATGTGCTGACAGTTGCACCCATTTGGAGATTTCAATTGTTACATCACTATTAAAGTTAATTAGCAACTAAGTATGCCTTTTGCTGTGCTTACTACTTACAGTCTTCATGAAATAGACAGAGGCTCTGTTAACAGAAATCGGTGTGCTTAGCAGTGCCATAAAATTGGACCCTAAACTTGATCTCCCTACTGGTAGTTTACCCTTACTTCACTTATTATATTTATGAATCTGATCAGTGGACCGTACATCAAAAGCTACACGTACACGTATGCCTAAATTTATCAATCTTCAGCTTACGTTGATCTTTTGGAATTGATTGTTGATTAGTGAAGTGCAAAGAACACAAATGCCAAAGATTAACCATCAAAGTTCATTGTTGAATTGACAACAGCCCCGCAGTATGTGCGGTACTTTTTATAGGAACATGTATTCATGCAACCTTACCAGGTTTTGGCATGATACAGTCGCCACAACACTTTTTATCTCGGTCTGTTTTGTATTACCGGTATATGCACATAAATGAACTGGCTCAGGCATGTTAATGCATGGAATGTAAGTCACTGTTCAATGTTTGATTTCAACTGGATTTATACCAGTGTACATTTTGTGTTGTGTTTTGGTTGATAATGTGTTAATGTAGTGTTTTTGTATGTAAATGTACATGTATATTGAAAGCAGTTGAAGAGAGTTTAGATTTCATAGTTTAGTTCTGGTCCATAAAAGAATCCGGTTTGGAAGTGGAACCGTCTCCTGGGAAGTTCAATGAAACACATAAGCCCCTGAAATTGCATGCATAAACGGTACTGTATCACCCTGTCAAAATGATGCTCCGTGGCACCTCGATCACTCGGCAATACGTGTTATTCCATTACAAAATTAGGTTTCAAATATGTGATTTTTTTCCTGTGAAACCATGGAGATCATGTTTTGAAATTCAAATTTATAGTATATTTTATTTATCGCAACGAGCTGACGACTGTCGACTGTGTGGATTCATTGTATATGGTTATGATTCCCAGCCTATCAGGTTTCAAACAGAGTGATCTCACTATGAGACTCATGTTATTGTTGATTTGTTGCATCATATTCATAGGACTTAAGCTCCTTTGCAATGCCCTTCCTTGAGAGTGAAGAACAAATGGAAGAACCAGAAGGAGAGAAGAAACCACTTGTTAGTAGGTCAGGAAGTCAGAGTGGATCCTCATCCCCACAGAGCCCTCTGGAATCTAGAAGATACACATTCCCTTCCAAACCCGTAAGTATTCGTACAAAAACAACATGGTTTGAGTTTGAAGAAGTGTCAAACTACTGGTGCTGATGTGTTGGCTGGTTTGACTTCCTTCTGATGTGAAGCAGAGGGAGGTAGTCAAAACCAGCCAACAAAGAGGGACCAGTCATTTCACACTTTGTCTTCAGATAAATCATGTTGTATTTGCTCTATTTCACCTCATCATATTTAGTTTCATTATCAAAGGGAGAAAATGCCATTGAGAAATCCCTTAGTAATTACCCAAAATACAGATAGGACTGGATATTCCTGAGAAATTATTCCTTTTGAAATTAAATCGTTTAGAAGAAAACAATGAGTGAAGCTCTTTTAAGTGACTTTTTTTGCCAATGTTTACTATTAAATGTTCACTGGCCTCAATGATCAAATGTAGTCACATGATATTGACGGAATTCGTAACTGAACCAAATTTTTATCCAGCTATAATGAAAATGTACATAAAGTCATGTTCATGTCCATTTGAATCTCATGATGCACCACATGGCTGTTCTTTAGCTATAGACTCAATCCACTAGTACCCCCTCAAAACTGAGGTACATGTAAACCACTCAAAGGGACTGAACACATTGCCAACGGTGCCTGAGGTACATGTAAACCACTCAGAGGGACTGAACACATTGCCAACAGTGCCTGAGGTACATGTAAACCACTCAGAGGGACTGAACACATTGCCAACGGTGCCTGAGGTACATGTAAACCACTCAGAGGGACTGAACACATTGCCAACGGTGCCTGAGGTACATGTAAACCACTCAGAGGGACTGAACACATTGCCAACGGTGCCTGAGGTACATGTAAACCACTCAGAGGGACTGAACACATTGCCAACGGTGCCTGAGGTACATGTAAACCACTCAGAGGGACTGAACACATTGCCAACGGTGCCTGAGGTACATGTAAACCACTCAGAGGGACTGAACACATTGCCAACGGTGCCTGAGGTACATGTAAACCACTCAGAGGGACTGAACACATTGCCAACGGTGCCTGAGGTACATGTAAACCACTCAGAGGGACTGAACACATTGCCAACGGTGCCTGAGGTACATGTAAACCACTCAGAGGGACTGAACACATTGCCAACGGTGCCTGAGGTACATGTAAACCACTCAGAGGGACTGAACACATTGCCAACGGTGCCTGAGGTACATGTAAACCACTCAGAGGGACTGAACACATTGCCAATGGTGCCTGACACTTGCAGAAAGACGCTATGGGGTTGTGCACATTCAGAATAAAATTGATCATGCATTCTTGGCACTATACACATGCCAAGTCGTGCACCCGTTTGGTGTATCCCTCCATATGGAGCTCTTGTTAGCGGTGACAAAACGCCATCTACTGATCATGCTCGGGTCTACCTTTCAATTGGTTTGTAGATGAAGAGACGGTGGAATAGTGGTCCTACTGCCCAGACATCCAGTTTGCCTGGCAAAGTGATGTACACAAGTCCCCAGCCACGTACAGGTCAGCTCCATTCTCATGTTCTGTCAATGATTCTCCAAAGTATCTGCCATTTTAGCTTGATGGTACATGTATTTGTAGTTTATCGCCAGTAATACACCCCAGCAGGGTTCAACATTAACTTTTTTTCACTAGCCAGCCGGGCTACTGAAACAGACTCTTAACTTCTAGCCCGCAGGCATTTTCACTAGCCTGCATGTTTTTTTCTTTCATAGAGCGTCTCATAAACATCAGTGTGCATACATGTAAAACCTGTATAGAGCCTGAAAGTTGACCTCTGGTGGCGCGCTTCAGGGCCCCTTGAATAGAAAAATTAGCATGTAAAAGTCAGAGTTTTTAAAATTAGTTTGGTACATTGATTTCTTAAGAAAATCACCCTCGGAAAAGGCCTTTTGTAAAGTTGTTACTAGCATCTCAATTTATGGAAACTGAAAAATCGCATGACATGAAAGAGAAATATCATGCCAAAAATGGATCTCTCACTTCTGAATACTTCCGTGTGGACTTGTTGAAATTGATCACTCGTTCAGGAATGAATATTTATGAAATAATTTTGTGGCGGTCATTGGGTAAAAACTTAAACTTGAACAGGAGACTAAAATGTCTTTTGGGACGGACAATTTTTTTGAATAAACTTGATGGGCTGATTTTCATTTACAAACAAATCTAAAATGACTGTTGATAAGAACTGTATTAAAACGTGATCCAAATTAGCCTGAATAATTCTAGAATCCATCGGATGTAGGTAAATCTTCATGTCGTTATCATTTTCATCTCATGTAAGTACACGATGTGAAAACAGACGTGATCCAAAAAGGAGACCTTGGAAAGAAAATAGGTCGTAAGTAAAATTTGTTTTTGGCCATTTCCGACTGATTTCTCATCATTTTTTCCTAGTGAAATGCCAAGATAAAATTCAAATATGAATGTTTCTCGGGATGAGTACAGTTAAAAATCATTTTGTCAAAAATTTTAGCAAGAGAAAGGGCAACCCTGTGTAAAATGCCTGTATAAGGGTCATGGAGGGTTCTGGAAGCTCAAAGACAAAATGGTGTACTTTCAGGTTCTATTTTGAGGCAATTTTGTCAGTGTTTTTAATAAACAGATCTAATAATTTAACCCTTTAAAACAGTTCATAAAATTAGACACAAATTGATACAGGTTTGCTTTCTGAATTTAATGATTTATTTCTTCCTGTGCTTTCATCTTTGCCGTATCCCACAAATTTTTTTGACTCGCCAGCCGGGCTACTAATAGTTTGACTAGCCCGCCGCTGTTTTGATTAGCATTTGGCTAGTAGGCTACCGCTACTTTTGAACCCTGCCCAGTGACTTGATGTCAAGGAGAATGACAAGGCAAAACCATTTTTTTTTTCAAAATGATAACAGTGCATATGAGTAATGGATAATTTAATGAACAATTAGAAGTTGATAATTTCCAAATCTTCCCAATGACTACTTCTGGTTTCAATACATTACATTCACTGCTATTTTTTTTTTTTTTTACGTTTCTTAATATAAAAACTAAATCTTGTTTCAAGAAATAGTTTCTTGCTCACTTCCAAGAAAATGTTTATAAGGGATTAAGACCAAAAATTATCTTGGAATAAGATTATTTCTAATTTGCAAAATACAAGATTTACAACCTTTTTTCAATTTTGTTTTGTTCAATGTTCAGGTGTTTCGCCAATTTTTAAAAATGATTTTTGATATTAAAAAAAAACAAGCAAGTCTGCAGTTTTCTCCTCTCTCACTAAAAAATGGGAACAGTGTGATTGCATGAGCTACATGTAGGTTTCACTTTACACTGTTGTAGTAACTGTGCATTGTCGAAAAATGTAAAAAAAAAAAAATTAGATTTTTGAACTTGGATTTGATCGAATGTTTAAATATTCCTATATTGACATTGAGGTAAAAGGAAACGAACATCATGTATGGATCGATACATTTATTTGAGGTAGCTGACTAGTTGATGTTTGACAGGTAAGTTTTGAAGTATATGTAGGGCTAATTCTCCCCACGAAAGCTCTCAAATCATGTTTGTAATGTGGCTGCTTTCAAAAATCTGGCATTTGACAAAGAACAAAACCACTCAACATTTATGAGTAAAGTTCCGTCATGGAGACCGCTAACATTTTTTATTATTCTATTTAATAAAATGCTATTTGGATATTCAAATATGAGTGTATATTCGGCACAGCCCTACACTTTTTATGATTTGATTTTGTTTGAAATTTCTATACATTGAAGCTGGGAATTCACCACAGACATTGGGTTTGGAACGACTGAAACTGAAGGATTATCAGAAAGAACCCGAAAGACGCACGCCAAGGAAGAATCTGCAGAGGCAGTTCTCTGAGGGTGAGCAGTTTACAACAGCATTTCATCCGGTGAGTCAAGAGTTGAATAAACTCTGTTAAATGTGATTTCATACTTCATAATATAAACCCTATTATTCAGTGTTCTCCAGAAAGGAAGCATTTAGCAGGATTGATTGTGGGTGCCAAAGGCGTAATATCACAGAGAATTAACTTGATGCTTTTCAAGACATCAAATGTGCATTCATGCCTTTGTGCTGAGTATACATGTGCAATTACAAGCTTGTACGTGTATGTACATGTAAGCTGCAAGAAGGGGTAACTGTGGCACTGATGAATTTTAACACTTATTTAAGAATGTAAACTAAAATATGAGGTGGATAATGTCAAAAAATGTATCAATGTGGTCTATTCTGCTAAAACCCCTTTTGGAGAATGCTGTATTTAACATCTGCCTCAACATGAGTTATAATCTGAGTGATAATAACATTGAAATATGGGCCATGTACATGTAATGCATTTTACACACAAGCATTTTTGGAGCAAATATCTATTCCTCAATTGTGTAACAATAATTAGCGGTGTGTATTTACGTGTAATATTTACGGGAACTGGGTACCCTATTGAAGTTAAACATGGGTACCCTGGTGCCGCTAAATCAAACCCAACCCCAAAATTCAAATCCTGCAAGTTGTCTAAAGGGCTTTATAGATTTACATTGTACATAGGTATACTTTCGCCAGTGTCATCTGTCACGCGTTAACTCACTCAGCAGTGAGTTATCGTGCAGTGCGAGTATACAACGAATTGGACTGCATTCGAGGGTTGGACGGTATTGGATTAAAAGACATAACCGGTATATGGTATACCGTGAAAAGAAATATTATGGTATCCGGTATAATCGGATACTTTTATGTCATTAAAATAATAAATTAATGTTAATAAGTCCCTGTGGCCTAAGCCTGTGCATGTAGAGAATGTGTCATTTGGTATTGGTACCCACAGTGTGATAGTGTAGTACATGCCAATGGTTGCCGGCAACCAGGGATGCCACGTGCGGCAGTCACAACCAAAAGATTTGATTGACAGGACTATGGCACACAAGTTTGCATATTATTTTGTTACTTCAAATAAACACCCAGACCCGATCACACCAGACAAAAATCAATTGATAGCTTAAATTACGGATGTCCTCATGAATTTTCCAAAAGACTTCAGAGGTAAATTTAATACAGGTATGTTCAACTTAACTGCCTTTGTACAGATTTTTTTAGTTCTCTCAACTGATCAGAGCATGTGTTTAACAAGCACATGTTTACCATCCGTCCAATGGCTGAGTCTGCATCTGCACCCATGATTTGCATAAATTGAAATTTGACGGATTATACATTAAATTTCCCAGAAATTGTTTCCCGGAGTTTGTGGTCGTTTTTTTTTTTTAATATATCGTGACTATCTGGTAATACTGAAGTGCCGTCCCAGCCTACTGCATTTGTTTTTTTGTGAATTTCCTTGAGTTTCAATAGAAGTATAAACAAATATTTGGAAGTGCACTTACATGTACAGAGTAAAATGAAACACTTTACTATACCTCATACATATTCATGATCGAGTGCCGAACTCTCACTGGTCAATTCACCATCACGTGCCAGATGTTATTCTTGCTGTTTACCAAACGCGCGCGCGAGGATTCACGCACAGGTTAAATATGCATGCGTAGTAGACTGTCGCACGGGTTGCTCGTGGGACAGTCTACTACCAGAGGTGGCAGCAAGTCATTTTTTGCAAGTCCAAGTCAAGTCACAAGTCATTAGGTCCAGTCACAAGTCAAGTCACAAGTCATTTGGTCTAAACACAAGTCAAGTCACAAGTATCTTTGTCCAAGAACACGTCAAGTTGCACATTATTTTGTACAGCTGTAATAAGCTAAAAGAATTAACCTGGCGTCAACTTACAAGTTATTTTGAACATGCCTCCTTAATTCCCCTTTTTCAATGTGTTGCAATTACTATTCTTGTAGTTTATCACATATCTGTCGGATATTAGCCCTTTGTATACTTTAATAAATTTACTTTACATTGTAGAAATAAATGTTGAGATGACCGTGAAAAAAAGACTTCACTCACTCGATTACATGTATTATTCTAACACTTTATTGTTCAATTTTCATGTATACTAAACGCCTACCAATGGGTTAGGCTATCCGGTATTTTACATGCAATTGACAAAGGCCTACTTTCTTTTCATGAAAGGTTCCTTTCAAAGTTTGTTCAACCAATACATTAAGCAAGAGACAATTGGTCATTGAAAACTGTAGTTTGTTGAGACAGTCTTATTGAAAACTTTTGAAACTAGTGGGAACTATTCATTTTTACTGGATTCAGTCACTGAGGTCTATTTTCTGGAATGAAAAAGCTAATTAAAAGTATAATAGCTTAATTAAAGTGTATTGGGTCGCTCGAGTAGCGTCTGACTTGGGTTGGTAACAAGTCATTTTTTGCAATCCCAAGTCAAGTCACAAGTCATTGTTTGCAAGTCCAAGTCAAGTCACAAGTCAAAGCTTGTATTTACAAGTCAAGTCACAAGTCACAAAAATAGCGACTCGAGTCCGACTCGAGTCCAAGTCACATGACTCGAGTCAGCAATTCTGTCTACTACGCATGCGCTTTACAAAGCAATCGAGGAACTGTCGCACGGGTGTAGTACGCACGCGCGAACATCGGCTCAATGATGCCGTACTCAGTGGAGAAAATTTATGGACAATAAATATGCCTCCTGTTCAAAAGAAAGTTGTATACAAGCAATTACTGTATTTACAACTGTATTGCAAACTACCGAACTAGTGAAAATGAGCAACAATGTTCTTTTTGTGAGCTGTACAAGTTTCTCCGAAAGTGTTGTTTTAGGTGCATATATATATGAAAAAATCGGCAACTGAATATGTATGAGGTATAGTAAAACAAATATAACATGGTTTATTTCGGGTGGACAGTCGATATTAGCTCCCCTCGGTATTGGAAGTTGACAAACTAGTTCCAATACCTCGGGGAGCGAATATCGACTGTCCACCCTCAAACCATGTTATATTTGTATAATAATGACTGTGTATTAGCTTTTGGCATAGGCTTCATATTGAAGCGCCTGTTTGAATGCAAGTGAAGATACATGTATGCAAGTAGTGGTATAAAAGCCAACAAAAAGTCTGAGCTATCCCTAGATTTGCACACAACCATGGATGTACCCAGCACCTTGCTATTTCCTAATAAAAAGTCATTTTTGTACCTTTGTGTTACTTTTGTCTTTACTGTCGAGTTAAATTATTACGCGTACTGGAATTTGTATCGTTGTGGAGACGTTCCTTTGTTCTCGTGTAGTAAAGTTTGAAAGTGTAGTTTTTAAAATGCTCTTATTTTAACCAGAATTAATTTCCTTGGCTGAAATTCGGACTTAATATTTCCTTTTCTAAAACTCTTCCATTTGCGGCAGATCAACATAGCTTGGAAATTTCTAGTTTTTGAGTAAAATCCATATGTCTATTTCGTGAAAACCTTGTGGAGACGTGTTCATCTATAGAAATTGCCCTGTGCAGACGTATACAATCTTTTGTTCCCTATTGTACACACGTCTCCAGAGGATACAGTTTATCAGATCAGCATAAACATGTACACGTAGGACACAAACAAACAAATGCAAAACAAAGAAACTAGGATTCTCAGATTGCAACTTCTCCTACAGTTTGGTTTAATTATTACAAGGAATGCATTTTAATAAACAGTCAGAAGACAGTGATGTATCTTCACATTTTGGCTTAAAATGGTACCCTGGCGCTGGAGACAGCCAGCCATTATATTGTATCAGCCTTCTGACATACATGTAAGGCAGCATTTTAATCCCATCTTATAAAGCAATCCATTGTGAAGCATTTTTTATAACTGTTAAATCTGAACGTACATGTAATTATTAGAAATGTTCTTACATCATTTTAACAATGCACTGTTTAAAACATTCCCGTTTTTCAACCAGTATTGTAGTTCATCAAAAGTATACAAACTAGTGGAAATATTAATAATGTAACAAACTTAGAATTTGTATTAATTAAAAGAAATTTTGTCATTATGACCGAGAACACGTACAACCGAGAACACGTTTGGACTCTTCAAGTCCAAACAAAACAATTGCCAAAGGAGGATGCGGTATGTTTGGCATGAATGGTATGTGTGCTGCCCTCTGCTGATATAAATAGCCTTCATACATGTAACTCTGTGTATACATTGTAGTTGAGCATGACATAGATTGGCAGGGTTCTTGGTAGTGATCTGCTGCTGAATGGGTAGGTAATGTTGAAGACATCAATCATGCTGAATGAGCAAAGCTTATACGTCACTCCTTAAACCTTTTTTTGTTATTAACAGTTTTGTTGAGCGCAGGTACATGTTTACTGTTTAATCCAAGTTGTTAAAAATTAGTGTGAACGGTGTTAAACGTTGTTAGCCACATTGACTGACCCAGTTAGTCTCATGTATCATTTCATAAATAGACTAGAGACCAGTCAAAGTCAGTTTACTTCTGTTTTACTAACACAAATGTGCCGGACCAGTTGTCATAACACGTACTTTTTCAAATCACTTCTGTTATGACATGAGTAATATAAAATAAATTTATGAAATGAGTAGTTGGCAGAATTTTCATGTTCAAATTTGCCAATTGCATGTCACACACCTGAAGTTACATGTATAGTGCAATACCTGTTTTTATGTTGTCTCTACAGGTGATGTCTACAGGCGATGTCTTCAATGTTGAAGTGGGTCATGCAACATTGTACTTACATTTTCATTGTTTATAACATTCTTCTTTTTTTCAGAGATGTTATTCAGAATCTTATGTGAAAATCAAAGGTCAGTTATTTGGTTTCTTATCTGTTTCCGGAATGGCTAGCCTCTCAATAGACACTTGACCTCTGTCATTGTCACTGCGCTTTAGCTCCATCTTCCCTTCATTCCACCACCTCCATGCTGACCAAAGAAATCTTTCATTTTCTTGAGCAATGTTGTTTTTATTTATCTCAATCACCTTGTGACCTCGCCACCTTTTTTTGTTTGTTTGTTTATTTGTTTGTTGTTGCAGTTACAAGCCATTGCTGATAATGATTTAGGCAGTATGGAGGTTGATTCAGCAGGTAATAACCATACTACCCCATCAACATGCCCACCTACATGTACATGTAACACACTTTGCTAGCATTTTAAACCATCTAACTATTTAACCACATTGATTTCAAGTCATGTTTAAATCAGCCATATTTTCAAATTGTCATCAGCATACTCTAGCACAGTTAATGACAAAAATAGCATGAAAAATATCAACTTGTAATGCCCAACTCAGACAGAGCAGCAGTCACAAATGTATTTGAGCACTTCTGAAGTAATGGCCTCCTAATACCAAAAGTATGTGTGTGATCTCTCATTTTGACCTGTTACTATGCATATCTTATTCTTCATTATAAAAAAAGGAAAGGAAAAATATAATAAAATAAATATCAACAAGTATAGGAATCATATTCCTTAAGATATCATAATGACATTGTGATTTTTGAAACTAACCTTTAAAAATCTACAAATCTGGTCAGAATTAAATTTCATCACTAACTGAATGGGTGCAGCAGTAATTGAAGGGACACAACATTCTAATGTTGTGAAAGTCTGCTAGTCTGCTTATATTGAGAATGACTTAAATCAGGTGGGGGAGAAAACACCATATTACCCCCGGTGATCTGTTGTCTATAAAAGTCTAATAAAGAAAGTGTTAATATAATGTTTGGGTCTCGCATGTATATGTGCAACATGTCCTAAAATGCTGTCAAAATGCAACTTCAAATCTCTCTTGGGACTTTTTGTTATAAAGCTGATTAGTGTGCAAAAACATGGCCAAAGTCATAGAAACCCTCAATGGCATAATCCAAATCAACAATCTGACCAGATTTGCAGGTCTTAGAAGTGATCAATATGGACAAAGATTATAGTTTTATATATTACTTTACCGACTAACTAAACTAAAGGGCTTTCACTTGGAATTTGGCCATGCAGTTGACTACTACTTTGTATGAAATCTAAACATTAAAGTACTTTTGTGAATTTTTCAATTCAATCTGAGAGGGTTTCTTTTGAATCGTCCAGTGAGTGGACACTAAAAGACCCGTTTTGTATTTTTTGTGTAAAATGCTTGGGGTGATTTTCTGGCATTTAATAGACTGCTGACTTCAGTATGTTTGGTATGTTAAATATGGTAATTTCATGTTTTCGTATGATTCTAAGTCAAATATTGATTGAAGTCTGGAAATAAAAAGTGAATAAAAGTACAGTAATACCATTTTTATTTACCACCACAACCAAATTAGTCTAACCATTTTTTTTTTAGTTCTACAAGTTCTAAACTGTTGGAGTTGTGTTCCCAATCTTCTTTTTACATGTACATGAAGTTATTCCGAGAGTGGATTTCTTAATCTAACCTCCCAATCTCTTAAATTTAAATTCAGAGAATGAAAGTAGTTGTGAGTAAAAATTATAGTGTTATTGTTGGCTTGGAATTCCCTTGCTTAATTAACCATCTATGTTGTGGATTTACATGTGATCCAGTAGTAAATGTAAGTCACTAACATGATCTTACCTGTAGTTATTAACATGGTATGTTATTTTAAAAGGCCCATGTCATGAATTTTACTTGGACTCATATTTTGTGCAACTTTCTACTCTTAAATGTAGGAAAATTATTTGACATCCCTTTTTTGTTAATTTTATTAAAAATCGCAGTTTTAAAACTTTCAAATGTTCCATGCTTTTCTTGAAAAATGAGGACGGTGTTGCTGTGATGTCATTTCGGGAAGACACTGTTCAGTTTAGGGGTTTTCTATTAAAATTGTGAACCCAAAAGTTGCTCATTGAAAACATTTGTGGGAAAACTTTGCTCATTGGCCTAATGTCATGTACTGAAACAACAACGAAACACCAAAGAGAAGAACATTTACACCAGCAAAATATCAAAAATTGTGGCAAATTATGATGCTGAAATCGCTGTAAAGCCCGATTTACACTTCACACGAAAGCAAGTGCGAAGCGAAATTCACGTCATCAACAATGGTGGACCACTTCGAACATATTGTTGACGTCACAAATTTCGCTTCACTTTCGCGTAGAGTATGAATCCAGCTTAACATTGAGGTTTCAGTCTGAAATGACATCACACTTTTACTCATGAATATGAAAATTCGCATTAGCTTAAAAACCAAAAAGATACCAAAATGCCCTTGAAAATGGCAAAATGAAAATTGAAAGTAAGGTTAAATGGGATACAAAGTGCCTCTCCATGGATTGCATTAAAAAAATAATTACATTACATTGGCCCTTTAACTTGTATTGTTTAAAGCAATTCCTCTCGTTGTTGGTTTCTGATTCACGCTTACCTTTGAAATCTGGTCCCTTTCATTTATAAGTGGCACATTTTGGCTAGACTCCACAGAGGGTTATCGAGTTATTTGGAATCGTAACACAACATAATCCAGCAATGGTAGTGTCACTGAAAATGTTTAATGTAATAATTCAAAAGAAACACTTCATTAGGAACATAAATTTAAAACAGATCTGAGACAAGAACGTTTGCCATAAAAATTTGGTATAATGAACAGATCACATTTGATATCAACAAACCGTTCTTTTATTTTAAACATTTGATGTGCTCTGCAGTTGTATCATGGCTAATAAAGAAATCTCAGAAAGTAATATTAGAAATCATAGAAAGTAATAAGGAGCAATATTTATTACAACCTGACCATACTTGGTCTCAATCAAAACAATGTTTATACAAAATCAATTTATCCTTTTTTGTGGTCCTGCAATTCGTTATTAAATTTAAATAATTAATTTTCGTCCTAAAAGTGGGAATTCCTATTAAAATGTGGTGAATAATGGTCAGTAAAACATACGACATGGAGCTATAAAATAGAGTTGAACTTGAAGGATTTTAACCAATAAAATTACACTGTCTCAGATATGGTTCATAAAATGTAAATGCTTTGCTAATATTGCACAAATGACTAGAGTTAGTAGCACTCTATCCTTGTTTTTTCTTAGTGCATGATCTCAGTTCAAGTTTCCTCTTTAATTGTTTTCAGATCTTTCAAAAATTGGCAACTCTAGTCCATAACTAAATATCTGTGTTTGCTTCAAGTAGCATGGCAATGCTTAAATTAAATAAAAGAGACTTGATGAAAACAAAAGTCTTTTAAGCAATTATGCTGGTTGTAAATAATGGCATCATCAATAAGGCATTTTATTGAAAAATAGTAGAATAGTTGTATGACAGGAGGAAATGTTTTTTGTTTTTATAAAGGGGGAATTTAATGGCTCTGTGTCTAATATTACCTTCAGCAGTGAAATGCCAAATGTTTGTAGTACAATAAACCACTATAGATAAACCACTCAGGGAGATGATACACCATGACATCAAAATGCCGTCTAACTTCTTGATCTCTCTAAACATGTACATGTACACATTATGTAGTCTTGATAAACAGCTATTTTCATGCCCAAGTTCATTAGCTGAGAAGTTACATTTTTTGAATACATGTATCATGTCTTTGGTAATTACGTCTTGTCATAAAGGTGCACAAAGTACACATATCTTTGTGTCCAAGAAAGGCTATTACGGAAACATTTAAAGTAATATAAAGTTTCATTTAAATGTAAATTTCATGTAAATTTCTGGTGCAAAATTTCAAAGTTTCAACCCAGTCAGACTTTAAGATCTCTAGAAAATAAGACCTAAAAATGGAACATTAAATGTAAAATACAACATTTGCTTTGGATGTAATTTACAGAAATGGATGGATTTGGGAATGAGTATTTTATAGAAAATATTGATACACTGACCTGTTAAAAGTTTTGTTTTCATAGATGCTGGAAAAACCAGTTCTTGTAGTCTGGTTCCCTGACCCTACTTCAGAGGAAACAGAGCATTTTATAGATGTTCGGGAATTGTCAGGTCAGACCAGACTAGCTAACTTGCATCTGTTGACGGATATTTGTAATCACTTGCAAACAAAATGTGGACTAATAAAAATAAAAAGGGTAAGAAATGTACGTTTTTTTCCAGCGTGGATACAAAATTGATAAAAAAATTATACTTTTTGTTTAAATGACAGCGCACAAGGTGCCATGATTTTACAGGATGCTTGAGACTATTATTCACTTACAGTCCAGTAAGGTATTTCATAATAATTTGGAAGTTTTGTTTTTTGATGTTTGCAAATGTTGTATATTCCCTTTAAGTTGATATCACACGTGAGGAGCTTATCATGGCGTCATTATGTTCATGTACACTTTTAGCACATTGTCTGAGTGCCAAGTTTGAATAGAATAAGATAGAGCCTACTGAATGTTCAAGTGCCGACCAAATGTACACAATCAATGGAATTTAAGGGAAGGAAAATAAGATAAACACACACACACAAAATACGTTTTTGCATACCATAACTATGCAGAAAAGCCGACGCCTTGGGCATTGAAGCTGTATGCTATATTGTGGCTGACTATTATAGGAGTCACTGCTTGGGTGCTGCAGTGCACATGTACATGTATGTTGCATGGAAGTGCAGTGGTTCAGATGACTGTTTGCTGTTTTTCAGATTTCCTGTATGCCAAAGTACCTGTACATATTTGATACGGCTTAAAGACAAGAGAAACACATTTTGCAACTACTGTAACCTCATCAACTTGAACTAGTGCTTCAAACTGAAAGTTGTTGATGGGCGTCGTGAAATGTCAACAAAAGTCTGATATTGCCTTTTCACAGAAAATGAGAATCATTTGTTGTGTAGCATAAAGTACAAAGGGCTAGCAGTTAATCATCTAACAAGCTTTTAAAGTATTAAAATTCCATCGTATCAATACTTATAAAGTATGTGTGAAACCAAACAAGAATTTTTTTAAAAATTAATCAGATCCTATCAGATGTTTAAATTTGAGTGCATTATGCTTGCTTTAAATGGGTGCATACCTATGTTCCCCAATACCTATGTTCCCCAAGATCCTTACCCTACAACCCTAACCCTAACCCTAACCCTAAGGATTTCGGGGAACATCGGTATAGGGGAACATAGGTATTGGGGAACATCGGGTAGACCCTCTTTAAATACAACCAAATGTAGTTTATTGTCATAGATTGATTACAGTGTGTATGGGAAAATAATAGGTAATTCAAAAATAATGTGTTAATATGTACAAGTTTTTAACTTAAACATGTCAAAGTGGCCCCATCATAAAGGGTACTGTAGTTCATTAGCTTTTCATTGTATCTTATTTGCATTTCTTCAGTTACGGATGAACGAGCACCACTGATTTATAAACAAATCCAATAAACCTCTGTTTCCAAGTTGGTTGAATCAGTGCTGAGTTAAGCTGTTGGAAGAATGCGCTGTCGCTGTGGACAGTTCACTGAAAGAGATATCAAGTTAGAGATGCTGGAACATAAAACGATACATCATAATGTTGTCAATGAATGTGTGATTGATCATCATCATCACAAGGTCAACACCTACTGTCTCCAAGTTGGCCTGATTTCAGTAGTGAATTGAGCTGTCAAAAAAGTGTGATGTGAGGCAGACATGTTGAAAGTGTTTGGAAAAGAAATGCAATACATGTATTATGTTTCATGATTAAATCAATCTTTTCAAAACAATTTCTGTTTAGTCTTTTACCCTTACTCCCTAGGCAATTTTGAAAAACACAATCTTTGGAATGATAAATTATTTATGGATAACATGAATAACATCTCCAACATACCCCTTTAACACACTGTTCACAGAGACAGCACATTCATCTGAGAGCTTAACTCGCCACTTATTCAACAAACTTGGAAAAAGAGGTTTTTGCCTTTATATTGCAATCAAATGTGCTCTGTCATCTGTGACTGAAAATATGCAAATGAGGTATCAATTGAAAGCTAATGACCTACCCTTTAAGATGGAGCCACTTTGACATTGTACAATTTCTAACTTACATACATTAACCCAATGTTTTTGGATTACCTTTCTTTGATACACCCTGTACAAAATCGATACTCCAATAAATTCACTGAACAGGAAAAGGGTTGACTTTAAGAAGTTTAATCAAATGGTAAAATAAGCTTTTCTCTTTTAGTAATTTTGTTTTTATTAGGAAGCTCAAACTGAAGTTTGTTTGTATTATCGTTTGTCCCTTTACTTTTTATTATAAATGGAACATTCTGGATTATATGTAATTTCCAGTGTACCACAATGTTGCTGTTCTCTGTTTTCTACAGAAGCTGAGGAGATGACATTTGTGCGCTTCATGAAGAGTCATAAATGTTATGAGATCATTCCAACAAGTGCCAAGCTGGTGGTATTTGATGTTCAGTTGTTGGTGAGTTGTAGGACCTTCCTTACACTCATCAGCATTCCAAAATCCATATTGCAAATATACAATTGGAGAATTATACAATTGTTGCCTGTTGTGATGGGGTCCATGGTGTTTTGTGCACCCGAGGGTGCAAATGGCCCCCGAGGCGAAGCTGAGGGTGCCACTTGTGCCAGAGGGTGTACAAAACCCATGGACCCCAATCACGGCAGGCAACAATTGTTTTGTTGTACCATGGTAATAGATTCAAAGCGTCTGAAATTGTGGATTTCCTCCAGTTGCTGTGCAGTAATAGCAGAAGTATATATTATTTTGAAAAGATCCGCGATTACTGCACCGTGAACATTTGCACAATTTTTTTTCACTTTACAGGAACAGAAATTAATTTAGCTTTTCACTGAATACACCAATCCATTAATCCCTGCCCCATTACGAGCCAATCACAGCTGCGACCATGTTCTATGCGCACGCGTTCATCCGACATGTGTATGCACGTGTGTGCGCGCCCTCTGAAGCCTCTTACCCGGGCTATTTCTATTATACAAGGCAATAGAAACAACACTTTCAGCAGTGGGGACGATCAAGGTAATGTACCCCGTGGGGAACATCACTCATGTACCATGGGGTGTACCCTGACACCATACATGCGTGTTTGTGGCACATCACGTGCTTGGTTCTCGACCAATAAAACATCACGATCTATTACCAAGGTATAAGAATGATGCTTGTTGCATGCATTATAAAGATGACACCCTAATTTGTTAATCTCATAGGATGAAAGCTAAATGAAATTGAGTTATCGGGCAAAGTAATAATATTAATACAGCATAAGGAATCTGAACATTTGGACTATAAAGCGCATGCTGAAAATGTTCAAGAAAGTACAAAAGGACTGGGACCCAGACTTGAGTTGAGTCTCTGTGAAGAATTGTATATTTCTAACATATCTGTGTCAGTTGTGTGTGCAGACACTCATATGCCTGCTCATTTGACGTACCCAGTCAGCGCAGCCTTGGTGCTTAGGCTAGATTCCTGCTATACATCCTTATATGGCAGTAGATTTGAGGACTTGGAAAAGGATGCCAATAATACACGGGCAATTTCAAGGCAAAGTTGAAGCATGTTACTTACCCCTCTAATTTGCATCGCCTTTGTGATGTTGTTCCTTTTGATAGGTTAAGAAGGCATTCTTTGCTTTGGTGTACAATGGAGTCCGAGCAGCTCCCTTGTGGGACAGCGAAAAACAAGACTTTGTTGGTGAGTTATTTTGTAATATACATTATTGATATACTTAGGAAATTAAAAGTCTAATCAAAAGAATTGGTCATGTTGATATAATATCTAGATATTGGGATATTGAGTGTGAACGATTTCAATACAGTCGACTCCTGTTTATTATATCATTTCACAGGTATGCTAACAATAACTGACTTTATCTGCATTCTGGAGAACTACTATAAGTCCCCATTGGTAAGAATATTCATTTTTATTGAAATGTCAAGGCAAAGAAAAGAAACCATTTGTCAATCCAAGGTAAACTTTTGATCAGGGGCCAGAAAGTGCCGCTGCATTATGAAGATATTTAACAAACAAACAAACAACTGAAAGAAAAATGTTAATTTGATGAATTAACAACCAATAGAATAAAAACAAATTACCTTCAGTAGCCTGACTGCACTGTTTGATATTTGAAGACAAGCATTTCTGGAACTTTCTTTGCCAAACACACTTACAGTCCCCCAGGTTGTGTGGTGAATATTCAAATTTTGTTTAAACTTCAAAAACTTTGTTTATGGATCTAATGAACACACCAAACTTTAAGCTCCCAATTCCTAATTTTTTGTTAGGTATGGCCCTTTTCAAGGTCTGTCTTGCTTTCTTTCATTTCCCGTTTGTAGTTGCATTGGTTGTGTGCTCATAGCTTCCACTGGGGATTGTGTTTAAAGTTATATTGAAATCTAAGTCATATTATAAAAGTAATATTTAGGCATTATATTGACGTTTAATATTTCATACTTTCAACTCTCAATATGAAGGTGAAAATGGATGAACTGGAAGAGCACAAAATAGCAACCTGGAGAGGTAAGACAACCCATCTTTGGAATGTTTACAATGTGTGACATTGACATCAGACACGTACAACATTTGACAGTAACATAAGTAAATAGAATGGTCATATGACTTGTCTTACTTTTTCCTTGTTGTAGATGTATTGAGTAAGAAGGCAAGACCTCTTGTTTGGATTGATCCAGATGCCAGGTATATATGTTCAATGAATCCATGTCTTGTTACTGTGGTTGTAATCAGTGACATCGACTTGTCACACTCATACTGCACATCATTTTGAATCCCAAATAATGAAAGGTTTGCGGAAACACCATGTGCGAATAATTTCTCAACTAAAAAATGGTTCTGAAAAGAACCAGAGGTATAAACTCGACGTTCCGGTCAGTATGCTCTGACCGTCTTCAGGAGAGTGCCTAAACTCTAAGAAAGTGAACACTTAAGTAGCAAAAGGCGAAATCAATGAAGTGTGAAGTTGCATCCTGTGAGGATGCCAAGTAGACGGGATCCTAGAACAAACATGGTGTTTCCGCAAACCTTTCATTATTTAGTATCTCCACCATGCAAAACCTCAAATCTTACTTATTTTGAATCCCCTTTGATGTCAGTCACAGAATCATTAATACATGGTCTGCCTCACTGCAGACCCTAGGTATAGGAGGTTTTTGTTTCTTTTCTTTTTTTCTGATTGAATAAGGTCAACTAGAGAGTCAATTCTGGAATCAGAATCTAAAGTCCACTCATTTATTAGGACTGCATGTCCTTGGTGATTACTCTCGGACACAATGCTAGGCAGTGCCCGATGGTGCTGAAGACCCATTGACCCACTAAAAATGAGTTGTCAAGAAAGTTCAGTTCTCTTAAGAAAGCTGGTTCTGCATAGCAGTGTTGTAGTCCGGTCCATCACAAGTCCCCACAAGTCGTCTAGTCTCAATTCAAGGCATCAGCTATTAAATAAATTGTAACAAAGGGATTCCTTTGCTATTGTGCACCCCCTGTTACTTGTGACTGAACTTGTGAAAGGACTTGTGATTTACTTATGAAAGGACTTGTGATTTACTAATGAAAGGACTTGTGATTTACTAATGAAAGGACTTGTGATTTACTAATGAAAGGACTTGTGATTTACTAATGAAAGGACTTGTGATTTACTAATGAAAGGACTTGTGATTTTCTAATGAAAGGACTTGTGATTTACTAATGAAATGACTTGTGACTTACTAATGAAAGGACTTGTGATTTACTAATGAAAGGACTTGTGATTTACTAATGAAAGGACTTGTGATTTACTAATGAAAGGACTTGTGATTTACTAATGAAAGGACTTGTGATTTACTAATGAAAGGACTTTGTGATGAATTTGACTACAACACTGCTAGGGCGAGCTCAGCTGTTTTGTTTTTGTTTAATGCAAGTAATGGTGCTGTGTGTGGTATTGCTTTCATGTATGTTGCAGGCTTGTTAATAGTCGAATCCAATACACTGCCCATATTTGATTGAGATCAGTTTCCTAATGGAATTATGATTCCTGACCAGTTTCCTATAGTTATTGGTTGTCAAGGCCTATAAAGGGAATGGAATGAATGACAGCGTTGGCAACCCATTGTAATAATGTCTTACCTGTGATTGTAAAGCACACACATTTCTTTTCCCAGTTTGTTTGAAGCCGTTAGGATGCTGATTCAATCTAAGATTCATCGGCTACCAGCTCTGGATCCAGTGACTGGTAATGTCATCTACATTCTCACTCACAAGAGGATCCTCAAATTTCTTGGATTGCTGGTAAGGAGAGCTGTTTGCGTTGAATCAATCTAAATATGTCCCTCAAGAATACATAGAGTTATCCGCAATACAGATAACCTGCTATTGGAAATACAGATCCTGCTTTCCAAGCAGTATATTATGGGTTTTGCAGTGTATTAATTGAGGTTTTCAGACTTTGCCAACCAGTGTGTCAATGTAGACGATACAGCAGGGATGACACAGTGTCGTCATACATGATTAACCCTTTCGATACCACATTGTTTTACTTGACTCTACCCTTTACCTCATCTGTTGTTCAGTCCTTCAGAAATCATTAGAGTGAGAAAATGGAACCCAAGTTGAAAACCCACATTTTTAGCCAAGATTTCCACCGTTAAAGACTGATCATGATTAAAAGTGTGTATACATTTTTTAAAACACATTTTTTACTGAAAGAGACTCTTTCATGTCCTGAAATAACCATGTCATGTGAGCAGAAAGAAAAAATGATGGCCTTTTGTGGTCCCAAACTGCAGGCCATTACATCAAACTTTAACCTGATATTGTTTTGATAAGACTTCATATAACCCTTGTAAAGCCAATTGATGTACTTAAAATCCTTTTTATGAGCAGTGATTTTTTTCCCCACACGGTAATTTTTTATCTGTTTTTTTTTTGTTCCAGAAAAATGAAATCAGGAGTCCAGCGTTCTTGAAGAAGAGCCTGCAGGAACTTGGTATTGGTACATATACTAACATTGCAACTGTAAGTGTCATTCTGTGGCAAAACAGAGCCAAACAAAACATGTTATACTTTGATCTATGCACTGGCCAAGTAGGACAAGACTAGGCAAATCTAGCAAAGCTGGTCCATGATCCAACATGTTGTCTATTAAGGGTTGTAGTCATCTCAGACTAATATTTGGGCCACAGTGAGGCTTAAACAAGTCTAATTCACAATTGACAATCAGTCAGCTACAGAGCGTACTGTAGGCTGGCCCTACAGAACCAGAAAAACCTCACCAGAATATAGTGCTGTATACATCAACAATCAATCAGTCCATTTTTGGTCACAGTTTGATTAATAAAACGGCATAAAAATGGCCAACTGATTTTTGCATCAAACAGTGGTTTGGTTTGGGTTCAACACCAGTCAGTTGTTGGGACCGTCAAGTGTCTGATGCAGCCAGGCCCACACAGGGGCAGCGGAACACTTTTTAAACTGGGGGGCAATACCAAGAAGTGGCACTTCCTCAGAAAAAGGGGCACCTTCCGATGGTGTGAAAGTGGAGGAAAAGAATATGTTCCCATTTCGTTATAAACGTATTTGACGAGGAACAAAATGGTCTCTCTACATAACTAGGTAAAAAAAACCCACAAAGAACAAGATGGACAACGTATTCATAATTTACTTTTCACTCCCTACCTCAGAGTATAGTTTATTAAAAGACACACACACATACGTTTTTTGGAGTATAAAGACTAGTCTATTGTGATTTACAGAATGCATAAACAATGTTCACCCTCTACTTTAGTTTTACTAAATAGGAATTGTTACGTGTGTGACATTGATCGGTCACGTGTGTGACATTTTGTAATATAAATTATGCTAATTTATGCACGGAAAGACAAACTTATGAAACATCTTAAGAAATGTGCATCTTTACTTACTAAAAACACTTTAGTGAACAATAATCATATGTATTGCATCACATAAATTTTTTTTCCCCAAATTAAGTTAGTTTCAATATCTGAAGAATTGCCTTTCTACATAGCTGCAATTTTGTAGGAAACAAATAAAAAGACAATAGGTTGGCAGCATATGTGTAGAATATATTGCAAGTGTATGAATTAAAAAGAAAAAGAAGGGAAAAAAAAAAGAAGTGGCTGGCAGGTGTCCAAAATGCCCGTATTATTATAATAATAGCATCATCCAATGGGAATCATGATGAACGGTATTTGCAGTAAGCATTCACATTGCTCACATTATTTTGCTGAACATGCCATATACTATTGAGTTCGGTTTGGTTCAGTACACAAGCCATATTTAGCAAATTTTAGTTCAGTTCGGTAGTTTGGCTGTACCACTGAAACAAAGATTCCCTATTGACATCCTGCAGCTCTGTCCCTTAAACTTGTTTGGTTAGACAGGGTGATTTTTACTGTACTCATTTTGTGTAGGCTTACCTTATTGAGCTGGACCTGCAAGTTTCAGTTTAGGACATTATTTATACATGTACTCGGTGACTCGGTCACGTAGTCAGTCAGTCAGTCCGAGGACAGTATGCTGGCCCTTTGTGTCAAGCAAAAGTACTCCAGATCCTGAGTCCCATTCCATAGTTGTTTTCCATCTGAAATTCATGTTAACCCTGTATGTACACACTGCTGAGAGTAAATCTCTGAAAAAATGTATGTCTGCTGTTTTGCATTGACAGGCCAGGCCCAACACTCCTTTGATCAAGGCTCTACAGATCTTTGTTGACCGTAGAGTATCAGCATTGCCAGTTGTGGACGACAACAACAAGATCATTGATATCTATGCCAAGTTTGATGTCATAGTAAGTATTGTGATGTGTGGAGGATCCTCATGTCATGCCCAACGTATGTTGATCAAATGGACTTCAGCTGAATAGAAACCAGATCTATTTTGATTTATATAACGGGCTAATATCAACCAATGGTGACGTAAGGAACATGGGACTCCTATGACAATAAGACTGCGTGTGTATGCCAGGTTGGCCATTTTATGCCCTTGTTAATTACGTGATGTGCTTCTCGTTTTTAGAATCTTGCCGCTGAGAAAACCTACAACAACTTGGACATCACAATTCAGCAAGCCCTGCAGTTTCGACAGACGTACTTTGAAGGCGTTCATACATGTCAAGCTTCTGAGAAGTTGGAAACTATCATGGAGAAAATCATTAGAGCAGAGGTAAGTTTGAAATTGAGTGGGTTTGTGTACTTATCGTGAAAATAGATTGTTCTGAAAGCATGAACTTGTAGCCTGTATCTTGACTTTCATTGTTAATGCTCATAGTTTCAATTTTTCCCATAATCTTCAAGATTTTTTCAAAGAAATTTTTTTGAGAAGGCCTCATTGGGATATACTAAAAAGTTGGTCGGTTTGATAGTTGTATTTTCATCTTCGAATTCACTGATTTTTCAAAGCTGTTGTATTTTCTATTCATCATGACTATACTGTAAAGTGCAAAAGGTGCATGCGTACTTACATATTTAATCATATGGAATAAATGGTAACAATGGGGACCAGTGCTGTAAGCATTGTCAATATATTGATATTACTCGATTATTCAGTATTATTTTCATATCGATATCGCCGATAGTAATTTTTAATCATATCGAAATATCAAAATGTTCGATATTGAGGAATGATATATCAAAAAGGTGTCAAATTATCGTCACAATAAATCTCCAGTTTGTGCTTTTACTTTGTGTTTAACGTTTGCTGTATGTTGAAAATGAAATAAAACTCAGCATCAGCTTGTGCTTGTGACTCAAAATAACACATCCCAAAATGCCAAGCAGCGGCGCTTTGTGCTCTGCGTTTGCTGGAATTTGCGGTCTCCCCCAGTGTAAAACCTCAAAAGAAACTGCCCATTCTAGACAATGGGGACTTAAGATTGGTTGTTTTGTTTGTTTTTTTAATCGAAGTGTCATCTTTATGATTTTTTACATGGAATAATCAATATATCGCATGTTCTCGATATCGGATTTCCAATAAATTGATTATTGAAAGTTCTGATATCGACAGTGCTTACAGTGTTGTAGTTGAGTACTTGTATCCGAGTACAAAGTGCTGTTGAGTACCAAGCTATCGAGTACAACTCACATCCGAGTACTTTGACCCTTGATTACATGTAGAACCCCACAGTACTTTACTTCTTGAGTCTGAGTACAGTGAATTCAGGTGATATTCGAGTACAAGTGCAATTACCAGTTTTCTCAATTAGTACTTTGAGTACAAGTACCAAGTACACTTATAGGGACCATGGGACCTCTATTAAAAGTTGGTCTTTAGAAATCTCAGTACCCCACATGTGTAACGCTATGTAGTTTGAGATTTCAATAGAAACAAAGGAGAACAACAGTAGGGAAGTAAAGGTGGACACTCGTGGTACCCCATGACTACCCATACATCCAGATGTGTGTGTGGGTGTGTGTTCACTCGTGGTACCCCATGACTACCCATACATCCAGATGGGTGTGTGGGTGTGTGTTCACTCGTGGTACCCCATGACTACCCATACATCCAGATGGGTGTGTGGGTGTGTGTTCACTCGTGGTACCCCATGACTACCCATACATCCAGATGGGTGTGTGGGTGTGTGTTCACTCGTGGTACCCCATGTATACCTGTACATCCAGATGGGTGTGTGGGTGTGTGTTCACTCGTGGTACCCCATGACTACCCATACATCCAGATGGGTGTGTGGGTGTGTGTTCACTCGTGGTACCCCATGACTACCCATACATCCAGATGGGTGTGTGGGTGTGTGTTCACTCGTGGTACCCCATGTATACCCGTACATCCAGATGGGTGTGTGGGTGTGTGTTCACTCGTGGTACCCCATGACTACCCATACATCCAGATGGGTGTGTGGGTGTGTTCCTGCATGGCATTACGCCTGAGGACAGACAACAAAAGGAGCACAAAGGGGCCATTGATCCTCGAAGGAAGGTGCCTATTGTCCTCGAACGCAGGTTTGTGTGCTTAGTCTATGGGAGAGTGTTATATTACAGGGACAAAGGAAAACACAAAGCCAATCCTCGGAAGCATAGCAAAAAACGACTGTGTGTGTTCACTCGTGGTACCCCATGACTACCCATACATCCAGATGGGTGTGTGGGTGTGTGTTCACTCGTGGTACCCCATGACTACCCATACATCCAGATGGGTGTGTGGGCGTGCGTTCACAAGTTGTTGACAAGTTGATCGTCTACAAAGTGGGCACCAGGCGACCAAGCCCAAAGCCTCATGTCTAGTGAACATAAAAAGTGTTTCAGGGTGCTATTCATTTCTTTTCACGGGCAGCATGGTGAGCCTCCTATCTCATAAAGGGAACACTCTTAGATGTAAACATGCATTGATTCAAGCCGGGAAATAATTGAGATTCAAGTTGTTTGTTCCTCTCAAAAAGTGTCTTTTCTTTGTCTTGATGAAGGTTCATCGTCTGGTAGTAGTTGATGGTGAGAACCATGTTGTAGGAGTTGTATCGCTGTCTGATTTGCTCAACTTTCTTGTGCTTCGGCCAGCAGGTCAGTACTAACATTACGACTTAAAACAAACAGGATTCTCAGTGGGTCAGTTTAATCCAACATCTTTATGTTATTGAATCTTTGCAAAAATAAGGGTATTGAAACTGGTCAAAATACGAGTCAGAAATGACTAGATATTCAGTTTTTGTGAGTTCCAACAATAGAAGTTCAAGCCTGGTTTTATTATTGTTTAAAGTTGAACCCGGTATTAATGATACTACTTTTGCAAATGTAGCCAAATGTTTAAATGTGGAAGTTGTTGATCATTTTGAAAATGTGTTATTTGTAGAATTTTGTTGTAATGTATAATTAATGTTGTACAAACGCTCTTTTTTATTCTGCAGGAATAACAAGCAGGAAATCAAGTGCTAATTCACCAGAAACTGACAAATGAATTGATGCGAGTGCAAGAACTTAAAGAGCACGACAGTGGCAAACACAGCCTGTCACATTGAACATATGGAATAATGTGTAGGAAAAAGGAAAGGGGTCTCTGTATGGCTTACTGCTTATGAAGTATACATGTAGTAATATCATGTATCATGTAGTTTTGGTTAAAAGTGAGGTGCTTTTATCATAAGCCATGCTACAGTTCTTCCAAATAATTGACACTTCTTGAGCATTTCAGATGTTGGTGGCAGTGTGAAGAGCTGAATTGCTTGCAGATTTCACATCCACATTGTTCCGGGGGACTTGTGTATTTTTTTTGCCTGGGTAATTTTGTGGGTCCCTTTTATATGGATTACATTATACAAATGAGATGTGTGGGAAATCTCCCTCTCAAGATTTGTGTTACAGATTACCTGGTATAAAGCTATATGAAGCCAGTATGAACGATAAACAGTTGCGGTGTGGGATTTACAAGTGATGTTGTAAGAAAAAATTTATATTATTATTACATATTTTAGGTAAATACATGTACCTTGTACAAATACCATAATAACATGTGACATATGACAAAAGCATTTGTGTGTGTAAATATAAAAAGGTTTTGGAAGCAAAGTACAGCAAATAGTGAAGATTCAGGATAGTTACTCCAGCTGCCTAACCAAGACAGACAACTCATGACAAGTATGTACATTTAGTCTCCCCTGCATGATATACATTTAGGTGGAATAAATCTTATATGGAACTCGATTCTTGTTGGTAAAATTAATGTTTAATTATTTAATAGTATTAATTGTAAAACAATTTATTTGAAAGTCATTGTGCAGGTTGGAAGAGTGTTATGATTGCATTTCAACTTGAGAAAAATCATGTTGTCAATCCATTGTTGGGGAGAAGAGCTCCAGGCTGTACCCTTGACACCACATGTAAAAAACTATTCAGTGCGGCCTTCTAATATCCAAGTATTTTGGATATGTCAAGGATCCAATAACCAGGCACCAGGAAAGAGAGCATCTAGTGGTAATATAATGCCCCGAGCCATGGGGACCAGATGAGGTCATTAATACATGGAGGTCATAGTGATGTACAGTAGCAGAGAATGTTTCATCAACAAAAGGACGGGAGGAACAATACCAATATATATGGTCTCATAAAGCAGTTCCAAAAAGTTAAAGAGTGGGGAGAACATTTCTGTAACAGCTGAAAAAAGTAACAATATGACTGACTTAAAAAAGTACTGTGAATAATGCATTGCAAGACAGCATGCAGGTTATGCGACATGATGGATACCGAGACAATCTGTCCCAATAACCACAATATGTTTTTTCTTCTGAATTTAATGGAAGTAAAGTAGACCAATTTTGGGCAGCGGCGGCAGAACGGTTTTCAAACTGGGGGCATCACCAAAAAGGGGCACTTGCTCAGTAAAAGGCATCTTCTGTCGTTGCAGCAGCCTATCAAGCATTTTTCTGTGTGGCACATCCGTGCTGAAATGTCACATTTTTTTTCACCGGAAAATCAAATGATTGGGGGGGGGGGGAGTATTTAAGTTTGTAAGCATGACACTGCTTATTTTCAGCATTTACTGTGTTCCAATGTGACACAATTTCTGTAAGTATTGGGTACATGCAAGTCTTCAAATTTCCATTCATAATTTTGCCTGTAGAGATTGCTGTTGATTGCAAAATAAAATGTCCAATAATTCCATTGTCTTTGCATCCAGTGTTGCTCTTTAAATTGTCCACTTTTTCCTTTCAAAGATTGTTAGAGAATTTTTTTTAAATATCCAATTTTTGAAAATGTTCATAATAGCTATCAACTGTTAATATAAAACTGTAATCCAATATGCTCTAGAACGAATAAGATACATATTTGTAGATAGCAAAGTCGGAACATTATTCAAAGTTATTAAAATTGTTACAATGTTGGAAAATAAATTGTGAGCATCAGTCACAAAGTACAAGTCTTTGATTAGACTCCTGTCTTTGTTCTGCCACATTCTAAAAGTTTCCCTGGCCTGCTTTTATAGCTCAGTGTCCCCTAACACCTATCTTGCAATTAAGCTGTGGTTCATCATAGTCCGGAGTTCCACATTGCATAAGTACAACTTGTAGGTCATTAGCTGTACCGGTATGTGTACTTGGGGGGAAAAAAATTAATTGGTTATTTCATTTTTATCATTTGGACACTTACAAAAGAAATTTAAAATATATATAATATTGCAGATTGGTCACATAACCTGCTACAATAAAGGATCTTATTTCTAAGCAACCTGTTAAATTAATTGATTCAACATCAGAGCTACATGTATGTAGCACGTGCACAGGACCACAGGTGCTTGCATACTGACAGGGCTTTTACAGCTCGGCTAATGTTACATTTTAAAACTGTTTTAGTGCTCAGTGGCTGTGAACAAATTTTAAATATGAAATGAAATGGCAAATAACAGACATCTAAAATTTGTTTGTATTTTATACAAGATTGTTTGTACAATATTTATTCCTTTATTACTGTATAACAATAGACAACATACATTGTTGTATAATGACATCATGGCATTTTGTGAAAAGGCAAAGAATGGAGAACTTGCCTGTCAACAAAATATATGAATTAAAACTAATCACGCTGTTCCTCTTAAAATAGTAGGGATTACAAAAATCAATTTCCCCACTATGCTAATATGTTGTCATTTCATGACTGAGATTATCAAAGGTAGAAAAAGGAACCAGAAACAGACGAGTCCCCTTCTCATTTCATAGTTCCTAATTAACCAAGATTTAATTTGCATCCCAATGACTATCTGGCTTTACTTGCTAATTTAATGATACGCCCCCACCCCCCAAAAAGCAATAATAATATAATCAAAATAGTCATAATAGAATAATAACAATAAATAAAATCACAATTTACCCTTCCTTCAACTAAAACGTGATGATTTCTGACATGTTCTTTAAAAAGATGAGGATACAAAGTAGATTTGGCTTTTATATGCTTCCAACCTCCAATCACAAAACAACAGATGAAAACAAAATCACACTATTAAGCTCAACGGTGTTCGGATCATGGATTAGTTTTACGTTTTTCCCCCCATTTTTTAAATTTTGGCTTATAATCCATGAGGAAAAATTTGAACAGTTATATTCTGATGATAAATCTTTGTAAAACAACTTATTTCCCCAAATGATATCTAAAATTAAAACCTGACACTGCAATGTCATTTCTTGGTATGTGCCATCACTGAAAACATATCTCTAGAGTCTTAAAGAGGTTGTGGAATGCTCGAAGACATTTCCGTCATTTTTTGGGTATACGTAGCCTTTTGAGAGCTGTTTTTCAAGTCCTGTCATGCCTGTTTTGACCCGAACGTGCAATTCGTGTAAAAGTCGTTGCGGGCAGCAAACAAAACACAGTGAATCGTGACGTAATAAACAGGACTCCCAATGCAGAGTAGCATAAACGAGTCCTGTTTATTACGTCACGATTTACTGTGTTTTGTTTGCTGCCCGCAACGTCGACTTTTACACAAATTGCACGTTCGGGTCGAAACAGGACCTGAAAAATAGCTCTCAAAAGTACCCTTTGTACTCATTTCATGACAGAAACAATAGTCGTTTTTATTTCATCACACCTTAGGCTAAATATACCCCAAAAATGATGGAAATGTCTTCGAGCATTCCACAACCTCTTTAAAGCAGATGATTGGGAATTTAAGAAAAGCTTGATGATAATTTGGACCCTAAACAACCCCCCACTCCAACAGTAAGTGTTTGAAACACAAACTTACACAGAAGCAGATAAAATAATTGACTATGATTTCCACCTTTGTGATGATTTACAAAATTAAGCAATAAATAACCTTTGTTTAGTATTTATGACAGCCAGCCAGCCAGGCTATTCCTATAGACCTTGTGCATTGCAGGTTCCTCACAGGGTGCTGATTGTTATTTTAATTTAGAAACAATGAATTTAAAATAGGTTATTCACACCTACATAGCGATACAAAACCACTGCCCTCTAATACCGCCTAAACGCATAAGGTCGATCGATTGAGATGCTATCACATGAGATCAACTTATTTCTCCTAAATATTGATGGGTTTTGAAATTCGAAATGAGGTTTTCACAATTGGTTTAGGACCTGTTTTTGCATGAATTTGTATACATGACTCATATTCAAGAACCTATCTTGACAGTGGATAAAATGTACCGAGCAAGAATGTCAGATATAACCTTCACATACATGTCAGAATAAGTTTTGAATTGTTTTAAGAAAAAAACTATAAAAGACCAGTATAACAGGATTTTGACCTGTTTGAGGCATCTGTAAAAATGGCCGTGTGGGTGCAATCTTGATCAATACCCACAGATTCACATGACCCAAAGATTTATCAATCATGCATATCCACCCCTACAAACCATAAGACAATACTTCCAGCATACAGGAACTATTCATGATCTTAAACTTATCTGCATTCATCTCAGCCAAATTGACATTTTGCTATTTATTATAACAAAAATTACCAAAAAATCAAAAACTACAAATAGGGTCACTTGTAAGAATAGTACATTTGCTTTCCAATGAGGCACTGCATGGACTCACCCAAATCACAGTATTAAAAGACTAAACATTGGACATCTTCCCCATTTTCCCACATGCGTTTTTAAACTGTTTGTTGATGGGAAGCTTGAAGGTGGTCATGTTTCAGAGGATACAACCTTTTGGCTCATACAGGTACCACATAGGCCCCGTATTGGTTTGGAATGCTCCATTTCATACACACCCACACTATGGACATGTAGTCACTTCTCAATTCATGACAAAAAAAACAGATTAGTGCAGAATTTTAAATATACCTTAACAGGACAGCTCTCTTCAAGTCCTGATTGTATCAAATATTCAAAATGATAAACATTTCGGTCAGTTTGTTTTGCAATTAGAGTTCAGTTATTTTTTATAGAACTGACAAGAATAGGTTTGTCTGAAGCATGTCTACGGCATAATGCATCTATGCAATGTATGCATACTCATCAGCAGACGCTGTACGTTCCAAGTACTGCTTGTCTATAAGGATTTCTGTACACTTCTTAATCATGCTGACACTGGGTGAAAAGCGTGCCTTGGCCTGACTTATCACCTGCAACAAAGATACAACCAAAACAATTGTTGGTTACCAAGGAGTATTTCCAATGTGAATGAATTTCTATAAAGCGGTTACTGAGAACAGATACAGAAATACAAGCAATTTACATGTCATTTAAATAGTGAACATCAATCAATCAATCAATCAGAAGTCTGTGTGCAAAGAAATGGTGGCCAGGTCGAAGACTGAATCGTGCATGCATGAAGTGCAAACGTTGCATTCCCTCATGACGAGTACCATTAGGCTTAATCATTGACTTGTAAGGTCATGTTGTTGTTAATGTTTTGAGGAAGGCGCAACTTGAGTCCAAACTTGGTGGGCCTGTGGAGGACTAAGGGTTAATCCAATTTTCTTGAAAATTTGTGAGCAACAAAGCACATGCCTAAACTCCCCTACCACGGTGTTTGATTATGTTTTAACCATTTCACTCTTGTGCGCAAGCCAATTCAAATCTGGTGAAAGTAAATAGCTAGTGTTCACTCATGCGGAACAGCTGAAGATTGACATGGTGGCAATTGAAGCGTAAGACCTTGGTCCATCAATATTTAGTGACAGATTTTTGAAAAATTATAAAACATCCTTTTTTTATACATTTCTCTAAGTGTATACTTTTTTTTGATACAGCCTGTAGAGTGCGTTCGATTCCTTCCCCCACGCTTATTCGTGCAAGCGCGACAACGTTCGTTTGACCTCTCACGTGACTTCTGCGCCGCTTACTCAAGCCTGGCCCAAGTAACCGACTTGCCGGGCCGGTTAGTTGGGTATCCCATAAGGCCATGCAATAAACATGGCTGCCAACGTGACATCCAACGGGCGCCTCAGGCCGTGTGCTTCCAGAGCTACAGCTACGTCTATAGTCAGCCCGTCCCTGCGTATTTTCAATGGGCGTGGACCTAGACCTAGCTCTAGACAGTTGATTCGGATATGCAGCCTCAGTGTCATGTCAAAGTTCATCTTTCCAGCTCTTGCACGAAACTTTAACCAAAACTATTTGCTTATTTAGCTCCACTGCACATGCTCCACTGCGCATGTCTGTCATCACGCGAGGAGCCAGACGCGAGTAAGCTGGGGGAAGTAATCGAACGCACTCAAGGTATCAGTGGCAAGCTGAATCATCCTTTAATATGAAACCACTTTGACAGTGTTCAAGTTTTTAACTTTCACATACAAACCCATTATTTTCTGTTTACCGTTTTGTTTTACTCCCTCTTTATCAAGTAACAAGATAAGAAGCAGGAACGACTTTGAATAAGTTGCACATGAACATGAGGAATGATTGTTGTAAACCAAGATTTAACAATGCTGCTATTACTGATATCTTCTTCTGTTTCTTGGTTTTGTAGCACTCCTACAGTGTAGAACGTTGAGTTGTGATGGATCATTTCATGAGTCAACTTAGCAGAAGTTTTCAAGCTATTCTTATGCAACAGAAGTCCACTTTGTTATCCCAAGCAATTGTCTCTCACATCCCTTAACACTTTTAAGTAACAATTTCGATAAAAACATTTATCTGCTCAACCACTCAAGCTCATGTGATTTTTCAAGGTGCAACCAAATTTCTTCAATATAAGTGATTTACTTCCGACTTCTTGCATAGTTGCATTAAACATAGTATTTTCATGTACACATTTGTATCACAATCGCATTGAAGTCCATTCACACCCCACCTAAATTGTGTTTATTTTTTCCCTAACTGGAGTATTTCTTGCCATGTCACCGCCTGATAGAGCGATCAAACTTACCTCTTGAATAAGTATATTATGTTTCAGCTGCTTCCTGGCTTTCATGATCCGTACAATAGCAGCCTGTATGTACAGCTTACGATCCTCATCTACAGCTACATGGGTCTGTTCAACTTCCTACAATGACAAGAAATAGTTAAGACATTCACTTTTGTTTTTCTTTTTGTAATACCTCAAACACAGATTCTGTCTCTAAGACCTTGACACATGGTATATGCCATTAGTACAATTATACCATGCACAGCCAAAAACAAAGATTACACCACGGCAGCCTTGCTCAGAAAAGAACTTTATATGTAGCAACTAATGTAGACAACAGAAGTCTGTGTGCACATATGGGTGTGTAATGTGATGAGATGGTGCCAGAATGTCATCAGGGGATAGTTTGGAAAAGTACAAGTAAAATACACTCAAACTGAAATAGAAATATATTTGTATAGAATTTTGGTTCAACTATTCAGGTATCTCCCCAGGCGTAGCCAGGAATTTTAACAGAGCAGAGGTGGGCCAAGTCTGACCGGCCTTTTCAAACCCCAACCGACATCTCTTAACTTTTGTATATGCGAACACACAGAGTGCGAAGCCCTAACGGCATGGGTTCCGGGGCCCGCTTAAGGGCCCAGGAAATTTTAGATTCTAGATGCTCTGTGGTGCAATCTGAGGCATTTCCTGGCCACTTTCTTCTGACTCTTTAAATCAAATTTGCTCTTGTTTATTTATTGATGTTAACCAGTCAAGAATCTGTGTGACAAAAAAGTACGAGCCCAAACTTGATAAAAATGTAGAAACTTTGATTTTAAGAACCATACCATACTTTCGTACCATACTGTCAATGGGGGCGCTGTTCAAATCCGACGATTATTAAGTCCGAAATTTCTGACTTATGAGGCGTCAGACCTATGAGGCGTCAAACTTATGATATGGCCCTGGAGCGGGGGGAGGGGGGGGGGGAGGGGGGGTTGCATTTTTTTCATGAATTTCTATGGGAAAAAAAAAAACATTTGACAGAGCTGGGGGGTGTTTGACCCCCCCCCCCTCTGGATCCGCGCCTGAACAACTACATGCAAGTGTACATCGTGTCAACACTTGCGCGCACCCATTCACGGATTCCAACTTCTAACGGAAATTTCCAAAAATGCATCACTTGATGGTCAGTCATATTATTAGACATGACCAACCATTCTTTTCAGAATTTATCACTTGTCATTGAAATTATGAATACCATTTTCCAGTTCAACTGGACCCCAGTAATTTCACTGCCTTATACCCTATAGACGCGTCTGACACATTATCACTGTACACTCATGAGGCCCCCTTCAATGGAAAAAGCATTAAGTATGCTATTGTATAAAGCAACTGCTCTGTGATGGATTACCTAAACAATAGCTAGCACATGCCTCCGCTATTGAAATGACAGTTGAGAAGCAGATTGTGCTTTATCAGCAAAGTGAACTCATTTTGAGTTGTTTCAACAATAACAAAGTCAGGCCATTCCTTTTCAATTCTCTGCCTCTCATCTTTTGTGGCCCTTGACCTAAGATCAGTCTGTCAGCCAAAATTGAAAATCTGGGGGAAAAGCAATTTGCATGTTGCACCTGTGTAGAAAGCCAAATAGACTGCACCAAAAAGCGTATTGAGCACTTTTGTCTCTTATTTTGTTTACTGTTTACACCCTAACCAGATTATTTTTTCCTTCAGGTACTCGTTTACAAATTACTTACATGTACTATGTCTTCTCAGACAATGAAAAAGAAAGGTTTTAAATGTTGTTTGTGTGGAAGTTTCAAAATGAAAAGCAGGCAACAAAACATATTGCACTTTTCTGACACTCGCGAATGTTCCAGTTTACAATATTTAGCCAAGCTCAATGTACACATGTGCATCTGGATGTGGTAGTGTTATTATGCAGATAAACAATCTGAACAGCACATTTACAGGCAGTGGTGTAACTAGGGTTGGGCTTCTAGGTGGGCACATGCAGGTGCACCAATTATTCAAGGAGGGTCACTGAAGGTAATTCATACACAATTTTTGCGTGCAATTCAAGATTTCAAATGGGGCGAGGGGCACGGTGGGGAGGGGCATGTGCCCCCCACCCAGGTGCGGTTCTAGAGCCAATATTTTGGGGGGCTAGCAGGGCAGATCCAGAATTTTTTTCAGGGAGGCGTGCTGAAATGTAGACCGGTTATTTTCTTCGGACACTTAGGCCTCCGAAAATTAATGGGGGGGGGGGGGGGGGGGGCTCGTGCCGTATTTTCAATGGGGAGCGGCAATTAAATCCTACAATCAGGCACACTATATTAACTACAAATGCACCCTTGTCACAACTTTTTTTTTATGAGGGGGACCGTTCGTATGTACGTCACGTCCTTCTTTTTGCTAATGCAATTTTTTTTTATGGAATTTTTTTTTGGGGGGGGGGGGCTAAAGGCCTCCCAGCCCCCCCCCCCACACCCCCGTAGAACTGTCACTGCCCCCACCCCCCAATGCGCAAACCCCACATGCCCCATCAAATGTTTAAGACCGGCCACGTGACAGGCTCTCGCTAATAGGAATGGGTAAATTGCCTTAGGTATTTATGAATGGAGATTAATTATATACAGGAAAACTAGGAGATACGGTGGTGTGTGGTGAGGCACCTACCTGTGGCGTGTCTTTCTGGACAGCTGTAGTTATCTTGAACTTTGTTCTCTTATTACTGTAGTTCATGTTTAATACATAGCTGGCACTGGTATCAAGGTCATCCTGGCAAATAGATCACAATATATTAAATTTGCATATTAGTCAGTGGTTACCAACTCCCCCAACTAATCCTGATAGGATAATAAATAATATCAAACATATCTACAGATGACAAAACTAAACAAAATGAAACATAAAACAGAATTCTTGTGTGTTCAGTTTGAGGCATATCCAATGATGCTTTGGCCATCTTTGGCCTTTCCTTGTTATGGTATCATTGCATTGATTGTTGGATGATTACATGATGTAATACCTTCGGCAGTGTGCAATGAAATGTGCAGAACATTTTGAAAATGTAAAAATATTTTTTATAAATAATACCAATCACATAACTTGGAGTTACATGTATAGGCTGTAAATATTTAACAAAACCTACATCAAGATGATGTAATGGGTTACATTTACACTTTTTACACTTTTCCAAAGATTTCTAATTGTTAAACAATCAAGTTTCAGGTTTCCTGCTCTTTTCAAGTAAATGAATTCTTCATATTTGCATAATGCTTTGTGCCAGATTTTTTTTTTCTGAAATGAACCTTTCAATTCAATTCAATTCAATTCAATTTATTAATACCTGTCGCGTAAAAAAACATCAAAATTGTTTTCCAGTGTGCATTGTACATGTACAATAAGACCACAGATTTTTTGAATGTAAAATACATAAATTTGATGTAAAAAAAAAGGTACCATAAGATATAACACAATGACAGAGACAACATTTACAGACAAAAATTACAAGGTTTTCATCCAGTAAATAACAACATAGTAAAAGACACAATTAAAAAGAGTCCTTCACAAAAAAAACGTGAGTGGATGCCAGCATACCAGGGAAAAAGGACAAGACAAAAAACAGGGGATTATCTTTTGAATTGAGTTTTGAATAGATGGCATGCATTTGGCAAGAATGACATTCTGAAGCACTTAGTGCGGGTTGGTGGAGGGCGAATTCTTCCTGATTTGTTGACAACCACTGAAGAATGGAGCGGATGGGTAGGATCTTGCATTATGTCTTGTAGCTTAGAGATAATTGCAGATTCAAACATACAATGTAAATCCTTAATATCCAAACCACATAGACCATCCAACGAAAGTGCCAATGTGTGATGAAACACAAAACCAGATTTGAGTTCCATTATAACCAGATATATGGTAGGATCATTGACAGGTATTATAACATTATCAATTTGTTGAATTTTTGTAAACTTATTTGCATTTCATAACAAATCAACTGTAACAGCCTTTATAAGATGGAATTTTGCGTCGGGGTGATATAAATCAAATTAGGTTTTGCCCTTCACCAACATTTTTTAAACACTGTATACTCAGTGTGTTACCTCCCGAGTGAAAGTTGGAAAAAATCACTCGGGTGGGACTCGAACCCACGACCTCCTGCTTTCTAGTGCAGATGTCTTACCACTCGACCACCGAGCTAACGGGATCGGGTGGCCGGTTCGAATCTGATGTACATAGCAGCGGGTACCGCATAAACTATTATAAGATGGAATTTTGCATCGGGGTGATATAAATCAAATTAGGTTTTGCCCTTCACCGACGTTTTTTAAACACTGTATACTCAGTGTGTTACCTCCCGAGTGAAAGTTGGAAAAAATCACTCGGGTGGGACTCGAACCCACGACCTCCTGCTTTCTAGTGCAGAAGTCTTACCACTCGACCACCGAGCTAACGGGATCGGGTGGCCGGTTCGAATCTGATGTACATAGCAGCGGGTACCGCATAAACTATTATAAGATGGAATTTTGCGTCGGGGTGATATAAATCAAATTAGGTTTTGCCCTTCACCGACGTTTTTTAAACACTGTATACTCAGTGTTTTTAAACACTGTATACTCAGTGTTTATGCGGTACCCGCTGCTATGTACATCAGATTCGAACCGGCCACCCGATCCCGTTAGCTCGGTGGTCGAGTGGTAAGACATCTGCACTAGAAAGCAGGAGGTCGTGGGTTCGAGTCCCACCCGAGTGATTTTTTTCCAACTTTCACTCGGGAGGTAACACACTGAGTATACAGTGTTTAAAAAACGTCGGTGAAGGGCAAAACCTAATTTGATTTATATCACCCCGACGCAAAATTCCATCTTATAATAGTTTATGCGGTACCCGCTGCTATGTACATCAGATTCGAACCGGCCACCCGATCCCGTTAGCTCGGTGGTCGAGTGGTAAGACATCTGCACTAGAAAGCAGGAGGTCGTGGGTTCGAGTCCCACCCGAGTGATTTTTTCCAACTTTCACTCGGGAGGTAACACACTGAGTATACAGTGTTTAAAAAACGTCGGTGAAGGGCAAAACCTAATTTGATTTATATCACCCCGATGCAAAATTCCATCTTATAATAGTTTATGCGGTACCCGCTGCTATGTACATCAGATTCGAACCGGCCACCCGATCCCGTTAGCTCGGTGGTCGAGTGGTAAGACTTCTGCACTAGAAAGCAGGAGGTCGTGGGTTCGAGTCCCACCCGAGTGATTTTTTCCAACTTTCACTCGGGAGGTAACACACTGAGTATACAGTGTTTAAAAAACGTCGGTGAAGGGCAAAACCTAATTTGATTTATATCACCCCGATGCAAAATTCCATCTTATAATAGTTTATGCGGTACCCGCTGCTATGTACATCAGATTCGAACCGGCCACCCGATCCCGTTAGCTCGGTGGTCGAGTGGTAAGACTTCTGCACTAGAAAGCAGGAGGTCGTGGGTTCGAGTCCCACCCGAGTGATTTTTTCCAACTTTCACTCGGGAGGTAACACACTGAGTATACAGTGTTTAAAAAAAGTTGGTGAAGGGCAAAACCTAATTTGATTTGTAACAGCCTTATTAGTGAGGTACCTTAGTGAAAAAATCTTGACACAGTGGACAAAAGCACCATTTTTTCACCAAAGCATCTCCATGGTATACCTTTTCGAAAAATAGACGGACGCAAAAAATTGGATGATGGGAAGGGCACGTATGACGTCATTATGACGTCATCAGCTAATCATTACATGGAATCTATATAAATTGATAATATCTTCTGAACTACAAACATCACAACAACAAAAGTCGCATCAAATGAAAGGGAACAACAGGATCTTTCATTTAAGTGGTATGTCAGGGGCGTGGAATGTGGTTAAGGGTGGTTTTTGGGGCCAAAAAGCACTTTTTTTGGTCAAAAAACCTGATTTTTGGCTAAAATCATGTATTTTTGTTTGGCACCTTGTTTAACATGCAAACCGTATTTGTTATTGTGAGATTTTGTTTTTAAGTCAGAGAAAAAGGTTCAAATTCTATGCCAAAAGAGTTTTTGCAATTGATTATTATTTTTTATAATTGATTATTAGTATCTTAAATGCTTACACTTGTTCCTTAGATAGGTGGAAAAACTGCAGTTACCGTAAGGAAAGTTATCACCATTTTAGGGTATGGGCCAAAATGGGACTTAAGATTTCCTGTATTACCTTGATAAGGCCCAAAAAAATAGTTCTGCTTCCCATTACATGGCATTTGAAAACAGGGTTGGTAGGTAAGGATTTTTTTGTTTGTGTACAATCATATATAGAGGCGTCTGCGTGTAGTCAAGGGTGAAAGGGAGAAATTGATTGTTTTGGGTTCTTTTTTTCTCATTTTCCTTAAAACAAATTAGGGTAGGGGCTGTCAGAATAGGGTAGGTAGGGAAACCGGAAGCAGAACAGTTTACTATCATTTTTCTTTGGCCTAATACATAGTTTAGTTACCAGGAAATAGATGGTGTGCATTACTTTTATCAATGCATGCCCAGTTTGAGGAGACTTTTGAATCAAGACCTCCAACAAATCATGCATAGGCCTACGTTCTTTTTATATATCGAAAGTAAAAAAGCTTAAACTGTTGTGCAACAGCCCACAAATAAAAGCTAACCACTTTGTATTCAATATGTTGAAATTGATTTTTGAAACAATGCATTTAGTGGTGAGACTCCTATTTGCGTCTCAAAGTGCCTGAAAATGTAAAGTTGTCGTGGAATCGCCCATAAACAATGAGAATAAGTCAGAAGTAGGCCTAATCCATTTGGGGTCAAATCGGTTAGGATGTACTGGGATGAAATGGAGAAATGAGCAGCCCTATCTCCACTGAAATACTCCATTGCATAGCACAGCGTCTCAACATTAGCCTCTTCCAATAACATTCTAAGGACCAGGGCTACGAGGAACTCAACCAGTGTTGTAGTCGAGGCCACAACCTCCGAGGCCGAGGCCAAGGCCGAGGCCACAACCTCCGAGGCCAAGGCCGAGGCCGAGGCCACAACCGCGAGGCCAAGGCCAAGGCCGAGGCCACCACGTCCGAGGCCAAGGCCGAGGCCGAGGCCAGCTATCAAAACACGTAATAAAATATAAATCACTAAAACAAGGCTAAGATTATGTTGGAGTTTTAACATCTTTTTAGTTGAATTCACTGAGTTTTGGAGTGCCTGGCTTACAAATTTACAGCTTGCAATGGGTTTCCTCTTGTAGGTAGTCCGGAGAATTTTATTTTTTAAAGAAAGAAATCTCAAGTTTTGTATCACTGAAAGCAAATTACACGACAAAATCAATGGCGTTTGAATCAGGCTCATAGGTGTTTGCCCTTTGGAGATACAACAATTTAAATGGCCAAATTTTGAGTTTCTATTTTGTAAGATTTACATCATTTACTTTTAGCATGTTTTATAAATCTTATTTTCAAAACCTATCAAAATGCTTAATATCATAAGAATCCCCATAATATAAACAACAACTTGATTTTTGAATCAGGATTTTACCACTCATAACCAAAAAGTTACGACCCCCCCCCCCCCCCCGACTTTCGCACTGTCCAGGCGCGCGCAGAGCAAACACCGCGATGCGACCAGACAATGCCAGACAGCCCGCCGTTACGCACGGGCAAAGCATAGTTCCAATCCCGCTCCACACAACGGGATAAGTGTCCACGCATTATCACTGTTAATACCGCTAGTCAGGTGGCTTATGGTCGGAATCGTGACCGACTGGTCCAAAGCACCAAACTTGGCAGATAGATTCTTATAGCCCTGGAGAAGATATTTAGAAGGGGTGACACCTGAAATTCTTTTGGGAAGGGTGCCTAATTTGCATAAATCGTTAATCCCTGCCGTGTAATATATTTATTCCCATATTTGGGTATACTTTCATTTTTTTATTTTTTTTAAAGTGTATTTTGGTGATTCTACTTGCATATTCTTACTTCAAAAACATTTTGTAAAACATATAAGTCACTGAATAATTAGGAGGACAAAGTACAGAACCAAAATTGCTACTATTTTACCCTAAAGTTACGCGCATTTACCTTTTCCTCAGATATCATCAACTAGTCTCGCCAAACGTGGGTATTGATTAGCTTCAAATTCACAAAGTTACTTACTGGCATAGTTACCCTAACAAAAAAATAAGTGGGAAATCATGTGAAAATTGATAACATCTTGATGTTTAGCCCAAAAGACCAAAAAAAGGGGAGAAAATGTGGTTTCCGTAAATTGGGCTAGCACGGGGAAGGGTAAAGTGGGGACTTGAACAAGTTCAACGAAATCCCCCCAAATAAGAGATTATTGTTGTTTACAATAATTTTGTCTAGGCCAACACGTTTCTCAAAAATAATTTTGGGAATTTCCTTGAACTTGTTCCAGTCTCCCATGTTAGGCAACCCTTCCCCTACTTGTTAGCCTAATTTATGGACACCTCTTTTTTCCCAGTTTTTGTTTTCTGGGCTAATATCACAATGTTATCATTGTTCACAGGATTTTGCATACGGTTTTAATAGGGTAACCGTACCAGTAAGATACTTGGTGAATTTGAAGTTCATCAATGCTGATGTTTGGCAAGCTAATTGATGATATCTGGAGACAAGGTAAATGCGCGCAATTTTAGGGCATAATAGTAGCCATTTTGGATCGTTACTATGTCCTCATAATTATTCAGTGACTTATATGGTTTTGAAAATGTCATTTAAGTAAAGATATGTAAGTAGAATCCCCAAAATAAAAATTTCAAAAAAATAAAAAAATTGAAATTGCCCAAATATGGGAATAAATATATTACACGACAGGGATTAACGATTTATGCAAATTAGGCACCCTTCCCAACAGAATTTCAGGTGTCACCCCTTCTAAATATCTTCTCTAGGGCTATAAGAATCTATCTGCCAAGTTTGGTGCTTTGGACCAGTCAGTCGCGATCTTGAAGAAAATTAGGTCTAAGCCACCTGACTACGCGGTACCAGACAAAGTCTGGCAATGGCCAATCCCGCTCCAAACAACACGGCAACACGGAACATGCGTGCATGATATCACTCAGTTCATCAAAATGACCATGAATTCTCGGATCATCCGATTTGAATCCAATGGCTTCGAAGAATTTTAAGATCATGGCAAGAGGTAGGGAGTCCACAGGTTTTGGCCGTATATCTGTAATCACGCAAAATTAGTCAATTTCAAATTGTGCTTATACATGTAATAAGTATCAACATGGCTCTAAAAATACAAAAAAAAGTATCCTGGTACCATGAGGAATACTGACTCCTATTATTAAAACATTCATTCAGAACTTTGCATTCATTTGGATGGAAAAACGAATTCTGAAATCGCGCTTTCCATATCGACCATTTGCGCCAAACATTACCGGGTGAGCCGGAACTTTCATTTAAATCACCGTGTAAAAATAAAATCTACTTGATAATTCGTAATTGTTTTTATCATATCTTTATGAAAAAAAAATGGTACGGACTAGTACACTCGATCGTACCCAGAAAGTTCAGACTTTTACTGAAACAGTGGCCTATAAAAAGAAATGATTAAGCTTGCCGCACCTTGCCGCAAATCATTTTTAAAGGTCGGGGTACAGAGGCGAAACGAGAAAATTTTGTACAACACCGCAACCAGACTAGTCTACTACATGTACTACATGTTATTGTACGCAAATGGGATTGGTGCCAGACATGTAGTCCGGCACGCGGTAACAGTTATAACGCTTGCACGCACGTGGAAAGCTGAAGTGCAGGCTAGGCGAAGACGCTACGTACGTGAGTACGTTCAATGCAACCATTTCCAGTTCATTCGTGCGTACATTGTATATAAGTTAGTTTCACGGAACCCACTGCGTCAGAATGTCGAGGGTTTGATACGGTAAAAAATTAAAATTAATTAGAATAGAAAACACATCAAAATGGGCGGCCTCGAGCCGGCCTCGACCGATTCGCTGAGGCCGGAAGGCTCCGAGGCCGAGGCCAAGGCCGAGGCCTTGCACCTCCGAGGCCAAGGCCGACGCCGAGGCCGAGGCCATGAAAATCGGCCTCGAGACCTCCAACACTGAACTCAACACCACCATCAGAGGTATCCCTGTCGTAGAACAACTGTACCTCCTTGGCGAATTCAACGCCCGAGTGGGATCTGACCACAACTTCTGGCCCAGCTGCATCGTTCACGTTGGCGTTGGCAAGCTAACTGAGAATGGGCAGAAGCACCTCAGATCCCGTCACTGGCTTCAGCTTCATCTCATCATCATAGGAAGACCCTCACGAAACTGCGTTCTCATCACACGCAGCGCTCAGTGACTGTAATACAGACCACTCCCAAATAAACAGATCCACCGCTCAAGGCAAAAAAGATGCCCATATTTCAAACATCGCCAGGACGTCAATCCCAGATCTGTGCAACACAAGGAATCTCCCTCCTCGGTATCGTTAAGAAGGCCTTCGCCCTTGTAGTGCTGAACAGATCGCAGCTGCTAGCTGAGTGCATATACCCTGAGAGGCAGTGCGGTTTCAGAGCTGAAAGATTAAAGATCGACATTATCTTCTCCATTGTCTTCGACTTACGGCAGCTCCAGGAGAAGTGCCGAGAGCAGCGACGACCGATGTACTGACCGCCGACCTAGCCGATGAAACCCTTTGACCTTCGTCAGTAGAAAAGGCCTCTTCAGGCTACTGCAGAAGATTGGATGTCTCCAAGTCATCAAAACATTCAACTCCATTACCTTATCAGCATCGGACATATGATGTGCACAACAGCTGAGCACCGCCGAACACTGGATGTGATCTGTCCGGATCATCTCTAGCAACATGTCTGCAACGAGGTTAACACAAACTCGAGTGTAAATACCTTACCAGTTCGTTGATGCGTCAAAAATATGGAGATAATTGGAGAAACCAACCCTCCCAATAAAGGCATATAATGTTTCCGGAATCATCTGCCATGGTTCGATACACCTTATGGGTATACAAGCAGAATGACTGGCAACGTGAGAAGTTCCAAGTGGTCAATGTGCCAGGACCAGCTATCAATTGGCTCCCTACTATACGAGCCGAACGTACCCTACGAGCCGCACCCTACACTTGGTCAAAACCTACACTGGCACACTGCCCCCAAAGTCTCAGGCCCCCACAGGAACCAAATGGCTGACCACTACCACTCCGGTGAGAGACATACAAGACCTGAAGGACCGGCTCCCAACGCAGTTTGATACTTTCGACGACTTAGATACGCGCTCTCCTACACCTCAAGCCAGATACTCAGTCCAACATAAATCCGCCACATAGGTGCAGCTTTCATGCAAAACCAAAACCGCAGGCCGAGCTGAAAAAGACTGAGAAAGGCTGGGTCATACGGAAAGTCTCCCATCACACGGACGGGTGCAGCTCTATCACAGCAATTGCCAAAAAAGACGGCCCGTTCAGGATGTGTCCGGATCCCAAGCAGCTAAACACATAATGTTTTCTAAAGATCCCCATTCTTGAGGAGCTCAAGCCAGAATTTGCACTGGAAAGGTTCTCCTCCAAGCTAGACGTCAAAAGCAGGGTATTGTCTGCTCATCTAGGGCAGTCTGAAAAACTGACAACATACAATTTGGTTGTTAACAGCTTTCGTCGCCCATTCATCGTCTTCAGTAAGCCAAGATAATGGTCCCAAAAATATTGATGGCAAAATAAGCTAGATGCCTTGATGGAACAATCACCGTGACGACATTGCAGTATTCGGTCTCCCTTGAAGAGCATGACGAGCGGCCGAATGTCTCATCGCCCTGATGGAAACTGCTGGTTCCTTAGCATAGTCAACAATGTCTCACACTACACCCCAAATTGCACAGACAAAGTTGCTCCCTTCAGCGATCTTCTTCGAAAAGATGTACCATTTCTCTGGGAAGAGGACCATCAAGCTTCTTTTACAACCCTTAAACACTCCATCTGAACTCAGTCCTGGCTACGATTCTCCGGCACACAGGTATAGAAACCATCCTCAAAGTAGATGCATCTGAATGAGGATTGGGCAACACCCAGGAAGGTAAACCCATCGCATTTTCCTCAAAGAGCCTATAGATCCTCTTCCCAGAGCATATTCTCGAATATCGAGAGGGAAGCTGTGGCACTGCTGCAACTTCATTCGGCTCCAACTTCATTGTTGTCACTGACCATTAAAACCATTGGTTACTATCTGGCGTAAAATCCTAGCCAGTACACCACACCGGATACTACTTCGACGATATCTACAAACCTGGTGCTATGATGGTGATCGCAGATGCACCCGGCAGATTGCCCAACCCCTCCAAGCTCGACAACGAGACATGTGATGAATCTGTAACTGAGATCCACTGGGATAGGAACCCAACTGTAACCTATGTTACATTTTTTTGTCCGCCTATCTTTGGAATAAGTTTAAACATTTAAAATAGCAATAATCAAACTCTTTTGGCATAGTATTTGAACCATTCTCTCTGACTTAAGAACCAAAACTCACAATACCACTTACGGTTTGCATGTTAAAACAAGGTGCCAAAATGATTACCCCAAATCCATGATTGAAGCACCAATTTTGTTTTGTTGTACCAAAAAGGGTTTTTTTTGGGCAAAAATCCCACCCTGTACTACATTCCATCCCACTGACATACCACTCAAATGAAAGATCTTGTTGTTCCCTTTAATTTGATACCACATTTGTTGTTGTCATTTGTTGATGCTTGTCGTTCTGAAGATATTATCAATTTATATGTTTTTCAAGTGTAAGCATTTAAGATACTAATAATCAATTACAAAAAAATTATTATCAATTGCAAAAACTCTTTTGGCATAGAATTTGAACCTTTTTCTCTGACTTAAAAACAAAATCTCACAATAACAAATACGGTTTGCATGTTAAACAAGGTGCCAAACAAAAATACATGATTTTAGCCAAAAATCAGGGTTTTTTTTACCAAAAAAGTGCTTTTTTGCCCCCAAAAACACCTTTTACTACATTCCACGCCCCTAACATACCACTTGAATGAAAGATCTTGTTGTTCCCTTTCATTTGATGCGACTTTTGTTGTTGTGATGCTTGTAGTTCAGAAGATATTATCAATTTATATGTATTTCATGTAATAATTAGCCGATGACGTCATAATGACGTCATACGGGCCCTTCCCATCATCCAATTTTTTGCGTCCGTCTTTTTTTCGAAAAGGTATATAATGGAGATGCTTTGGTGAAAAAATGGTGCTTTTGTCCACCGTGTCACGATCCCTGGCATTTTTGTCACTAAGGTACCTCACTATATGGGAGTCCAAATGGCAAACAAGGTTTCGAGTGTGTGGTGGGTTTTTTTTAATGCTTATATGTGAACAGCTAGTATGCTTTCGTTAATACATACATGTGGACATTTTCAAATCTCTATCCAGGACTAACATTTATTAAACGAGTCTATAACAAATGGCTCTCTCAGTTGAATATGGGTCAACAATCAACTGCACATGGGTAAACAAGTTCAGTTCAATAAAGTTGTCTCTGCTGGAAATTTGCCAATTAGTTCTCACAGTTTTCATTACATTATATCTAATGTGAAAAGCTCAGCGCTTGCCCATGGCCTCTGTATATCAACTGTAGATGGGGCTTCTTCTATAGGTCTGCACATGATAAATGTGATTATGAGTCCCTCCTTACCCTCTCTGTGTGTACTGAGTGAGGGGCAATTGTGCATATAGCCCATACTTTTTCATTATTAGTCAGGCATGAGTTCTTAGTTCTAATTGAGTTACAATGTGGGTCATTCTATCAATTTGGGGTCAATTTAAACCTGTCCCTGTTGCATCAGACACTGTATGAGTTTGTCAATTCTGGATGCACTTCTAAATGTCGTTTTTCTCCAAGAGTGACTGCATAAAGCAAACTGCCTACCTAACAAATACAAATTTTGTGAAACCATTTTTAATGATACTTGAAAGGCCAACTACAAAGCTCAGAGGTAACAGGGACAGGAAGAATGACACACTTTGGACCCCAAATTTAAAGAATGGCGCATGGAGGATGAGCTACAGAAATGGCTACTGATTGGGATGACTAACAAACAAAAAAGATTGAAGTTTATCAAATTTGTTACCAATTATGACAAAAAGTGCAATAATATACAAATAATGAATGTTTGTGAGTGCAATGGTAAGAATAATTTCATGAGGTGACAGATCAAATGGAACATTTCATCTGTCACCGAATGAAATTATTCTTTCCATTGAACGAACGTGAAACATTCATTATTTGTTTTATATAACACCTGAATAAATCCTTGTCATCTGATTAGTTGACTTTTAATAGCCAATTTATTCAGGTTAAAAACTGTTTAAAAGTTCGACAAATTCATCATATTTATATTAATGCAAACTGTTCGACAGGTTAAGAACAATCATATTCAATTTATCTCGATTTAAAACAGCGCCACCACCAGTAGCAGGGACATCGTGCAATGGAAGTTCTATTCACAGTGCAATAGAGCTTCCATTGCACTATGCGCTGCGCGCCACGAGCACACCGTGCGCTGGTAGGAATAATTCAATGACATGTGATCAACGATCCACCAATCAGATGACAGGGATTTATTCAGGTGTTGTATAAATGATATTGTTATATCATGTGCTTGGATACTATAATTTCATTGGTCTAGAACAGCCACATGTCTGGACAATATGAGGGTGATATCGCACTGCGTTCATTGCACCAGTGCGGGGGCGTGTGGAACCTGCCGGCGCGCTAGCTTTGCGCAATGAGAACTGCAACATCAAACGCTCAGTCTCATGTCTGCAGGACTTCAGCACCTTCAGTTATCAAAGGTTACATCGCAGTGATTTAATTTATTTCACACACAGTAAAGTTACAACCATTTATCTTTTTGAGTTATAACAAAGCAATTGTTGACTGCTGTGATGTGGGAAATGTGATGTTGAACCTCTCTTGAGGCGCATAGCACCAAAGGCAAATGTGCGCCTAAACGTCAGCAGTGGTGGCTACCCATGACAACATATGGTGCTAGTTAGACTGTTAGGAGGTGCAGTGAACATCCAACCAGAAGTCTCCATGTTATTTCAATGTTTCTTTAACGTTGCTCTGATCAGCAGACTTATATGAGTAACCTATTGAAAAATGTTTATCAATGCCATTTGACTAAACTCCATTATAAATCAAATATCAAGCCACATATGTTTTTTTAATAATGAAGAAAAAAACAAAATCTATCTAATCCTGTTGGTTTCTTCAGCTTTTGGTTTAGATTCTGAATAAAAAACCAACATGTAACATATGTTGGCGAAATGAGACTGGGTAGGACTCACACTGCAAGAGAGAAAAAAAAAATTTAAAAGTAAATTCATTAGTTTGATTGATCTTTTTTTGGTCATGTTTTATTGGATTTGAAGTGTATTTAATAACGATCTTATCTTCATTGTTAAATACACACCCATAGAAGAATGAACAGAAAAAAAATTCTGAAACTCAAGAGACTTTTTCCTCAAAACCAATAATTATAACATTACCTTAAAGCCTTTATTGATAATCAATACTTTCGAATGGAACATCAAAATCCTTTTTCTCTACAGGGAAAACTTACTCCTTAATTTTGTCTGGTTCACATATATTTCTTCAGCACACATATCCACCAGTATTGGTGCTCAAGGCGCAATATCAATACCCTGCTCATTGGGCCCATGAAACATTCCAAATACCATCTCAGCTCCCTGGGGAGTATACAGATTGCCATTTCAGCGCAAAGCAGCTAAAATCAATCACAATAACCATCTCTGCCCTCACAGATACCCATTTACTCCTGGGTGAGAAGCAATGAGCGACAAAGTGCCTTGCCCAAGGGCACACGCACCACAACCCCAGGCTGGACTGGAACCCACAACCTGCAGAATTACTAGCAGACCACGAATTCAATGCTCCAAATGTTTAAAGTTTAACAGAAAGAAATGTACCTGTGCTTTGTTGTCAACCAGTTTGACATCTACTAGTGATTGAACGGTTCTCTGTAATTCCTTTTCACCAAGTTGCGTGCTTTCTAACAGTTCGCTGTAGCGTAGACATGACTGGCTATTGAAGAGCAGTAATACTGCCATTTGGAAGGTAGTTGCAGTCACAATATAACTCTTCTTCAGATAGTTGAGCTTGAGTTCACCTGTGTCACATGCAATTAAAGCATTTTTTACATTTACATATTTCTGCCTTCCCTGGTCTATCTAGTATCTTGGACAACTTGACTGCAGTCATGGCAGTAAAGGAATCATTCAACTCTAAATAGGCCATCAGCCTCGGTCCAAAATTGTGGCTACCGGTATCAAATGAGGGAATAATCGTCATAGCGATTTTTGGCAACAATACACCTTCAGAGTTGGAAAATATGTGATAGCATTACAGTGGTGGCAGCTTGTTGAGTGTTGTCACCCTTTTTTCAAAATGTCCATCAAAATGCTTGTTACCACTCTAGGGACGGTATGCCTTGTGAGTGCGCACTATAATCATGCCCTGATTTGATAATGACCAAACCCCCAGGCTGATGGCCTAAAAAGTGTTTGTTTTCATCTTGCTGTATTCATTCATAACTTCCAAACAATTGTTAACCCATTGGCACCTGTTCTACATTGTATTACATTGTAGCGATTTCCCAAAGGGGGCAGCAGGTGGTGAGGCCACCTCCTACATAGCAAGGGAAGTCAAGCCTCGTGGTTTATAACAATTTATAAAAAAACTGAATAAGACTGAGGTGCTGAATCTCTACCTACGAAATTTACAGGAATCTTTTGAATATATTTACCTAATTTTACTGATCTTTTGCCGATCCACCAGTCTAAAAGTCTAAAATATTTTACAAGATTGTATAAGTCACAAAAGACTTTGTGGATTGCGATCGCATGAATAAAATACCAATCAAACCACGCCCCTTCAGGACATGTTGTGCGCAGTATTTCTGTAACCCTTATTTACAACTCCGATGTACATATATCCCTTCATATAAAACATCACTTGATGGGGTTGTGGAAAGAGAGGAAAATGAGACCAACTTGCCAATCAAATGACAGTACAGTCCTTCAGTTAGCCTGTGCTCATGTACAAGGGAATTCCCCAAGAAGAGAAATAGCTTGCTTGTCAAATCACGTGATGGCTCCACAGTACATTATGTGCGCGCAATAATATTTCCTCACCTATGCTCGTCTGGTGTGTTGTTGACAACTGTTTTAGATATGAATTTTGAAATGCATATACATCACTGATCACGCACCTCGTAAGCAAAAATGTGGAGCTTTGCAGTTAATATTTCCGATATTCAATCCTGGGATTTTTTTTCTCGAAAATAGCAGACGATTCATCGCTACTTGCTGGTTGTTTTAGAACAATGTAAATGCAGGACTGCATTGGTTTTTGACGGGGAAGGACAAAGTAATCCGAGACAAACTTTTTGAAAGATGGTTCTGAAAGTTTCCTTAATTTTTTTTATGGATGTTATAAAAGCATTTTTAATTTTTAGAGAGCTTCCAATCGCTGTGAAAATTCCTACAATGATAGGAAACCTGCTTTGTTTGGACAAAATCAAATGTTACATCAATGAAAAAATACATAGCGGCAGGCAGGCCATATGGACACGAATGTTGGCGCGCTGCCAGCTGCCTTTGTATTCCTCAAATAAAATAGCTCACTTTGTGATATTTAAAGGGAACATGAAATAAAATTTTGATTGCATTTTTTTTGCTTAAATCAATAAAGGATGATGTTCTTAACAATATTTTGTGTATGGCGGTGTTTATTTTCTAAGATAAATGGGGGAAAATAATTTGTGAACATGTTTGGTCAAACTACTCCGCCCCACAAAGGGAAGCTTCATTAACATAAAACTTCGCGAGGGGTATGACGTGAGTGGAGGCAGAGACTTGCCGCGCTGCGGGGGCACCGGCATTGCGACTTGCATCATAATACATGTACATATACATTGCGGCACTGAAAGTTTTTCTGGTGTTTCGTTCGGAATCGAGGAGAAATAACACCCGATTTTCGGCCATGCCGACAAGGTGTGTGGCTGCTGGGTGTAGCAAAACTACCAAGGATGGAGTAAGCCTTCATTTCCAGTAAATCCGAAATATCGGAGCATTTGGAGAGCCAAAGTGAAGGTAAATACCAGAGCAAAGTGGTCCGGGCCCAGTGAGTTCGCTGCCCTCTGCGCTGCACTTTGAGCCGTCGTGCTTTGATGCTGGTCTTTACAGCAACTTGGGCATGCCCCTAAAAAAACATTGAGTCAGTGTCTGAATCATTAGAACTCAGATTCGAATCGGACGAATCTGTACCATTTTCATCGGATTCGCTAAGGAAAGAAGAGGACGGTCTTCGGAACTTTTACGGTCATGACGGTCGTCGTGTTCATTCGACAACGGTGGCACCGTGGCACGTCCACGTGTACTGTACATATCCCATGTAGACACATTCGTACGTGTGCATATAATGCCACGTACGGGTACGCGGCGGCTGCACATACACACAGCACAGTAGCTTCGCTAATCCGTCTCGTACCCAGACGTCATTTACGGGCCCTGGATTTCTCTGTCTTTGTTTATGTCATGAACAGCGCCCTCATTTGGAGTTGCCGCGAAAATCAAAAAGGGGGGGTTCAATTTTGGACGGCAAATTACCACACTAAACGTACACCAGAACCAGTTCTGCTTTTATTTCACATTTAATACACATAAATGAATGTATATATAAAATAAAATACGTTATGAAAATTTTGGACTGCATGTTTCCTTTAATATGCCATGAAGCTTTTAAAGGTTTTCGTTAGAGGATGGCTTCATCAGAAAGTTGTGCTATCAGTTTGTCTTTGATGCACTGCATATCTGTTTCGTTATCTGTTTCAGTATCTGTTTCCTTAAAGAATTGGGCGTTCTTTGAAGGCGTGTTGGAGTTGGCCATTTTTTTAATCGTCACACGAAGACTGGAATCGACACTCCGGAACCTGGAATCAGCTACATCAGAGAATTGATTCGTCCAAGAAGTGGAATCGCGATTCCGATTCTGATTTGGAATCGATTCTGTTAAATTTTAGTGTGGATTTGCCCAAGCCTAATAAAGGAGAGAATGCTTGACATTGATTTACGGCATGTGCTGCTAATCCTGATTGTGATGTTTGGGTATGATTCAGAGTTGTGCTGAAAGGCTTTCCAGACTCCTACTGCCATACAGGGTGTCAAAAAAGGGTGACCCACTAACAAGGGATAAGATAACTTTTTGATGTTGCGCTGCTGGAATACATAATGTGTATCTCTGTTGTCAACAAAAGATACAGGTTTCTGGCAAAAACAACCAGCCTTCCAGACTTTCCATCTCCTTGAGGCATCGCGCAGTCTAGAAAACAGTGTTTGTACGTGTCGTGATGTGCAGGCGTTAACATGAGCGGATACAGTGCGAGCAGCCTGTGCGTGCACTAGCGCAGTGCACTCTGACTAGTCGATCAGCATTGTTTTTGGTATTCCACACGGCCAGGGGCTAATGAAGGAATGTACGCAGCCCATTGAGTTATGGATGCAGCCCATATAACTCACTGCGCAATCAGGACTTGATGCACCAGTCTATGACAACTGATGACTGCTTACCTGTGCATAAATGATGCAACCATGTCAGCTTCCTGCCTGGAAGCTTCTCGCTGTAGAATTCCTCAAACTAAAAAGCAAAAGAATGAACATAAATAAGCACTGTTAGTTAGTGCAGTCCAAAGGTATGCAAGGAAAAAATTCAAAAATAACCATGTTCCACCGACAAGCCCTCACAAACCCCACGACACAGAAATCCAAATGTACAAAATAGTTGGTTACTGTGGTAGCTGCTGCAATATCAGATTCACACCAACAGGTTAACCCTAGCAAGGTCAGACTTTGGCCCAAGTGAGCAGGAGTTCCTGCTGTATCGTCCCACTCAAGCCACTCTTTCAAGTTGTTCTTGCAAGCCCTCGGACAACATGGAATATACAATGATATTACATTGGTCAAATCCTAAGATTGACTTTACATCTCCTCAATTCAAATTTCTAATCTTACAAATAAAAAAAAATTATTTGTAAGATTTTTTTTTATTTTTTATTTTCTTGCAGTGGAGCCAAATTCCCTAAAAGAAGATATTGTTCATTATTTGCTGTTCCACTATTAATTTCTAATGATCTGTTCTTACTCCCCTATTTTACATTACAACGGTTGATACAGCACAATGATAAATAGCATTAGGGAACATTTGTTTGTTTGTTTTTTTAATGCAATTACTTGACTGTTGCCTGACATCAACAATTCTACAGATAGTTACAAAAAAGAAATATGGACCCATACTCACCTTACTAACACTTTGTTCCAGCTCTTGTGGTATAGCAAATGGTGCAAGTGTTGACTGCCCCAAAGGCCATGATCCTGTCTGTAATAGTCAAATACATAGGACAATCATCAGACACACACAACATGTCTGGACAATCATAAGCTGTCATGTGCTAGGTGTCAATGTCTTGTACAAACTTAAAATGTACTAAAACTTCAAACTTGACATACCCTACCTGTTTTCATTGGAACAAATATGATAAGTTTCTGCTCAAGGTTACAGAAAAGCATATCAAGTTAAAATGTCACATTTACTCAAACTTTCTAAAAGGCACTTGTGACATCTGTCGGGATTCTGTCCCAAATGTAATTAAGGTTATGCTCTGTTGGACTGAACTGAATACAAAACTTAGTACCACAGGAAGACACAATAAGCATATTTAAATGCTGATCTAACTGGTAGCTGTCATTCAAAGTAAATTAATCCTAAGTGGTTATCAACTAAAAAGAAATAAACCCGTAACAAAAAGAAATGAACACATAACTTTGGGATGAGTAGTAACAAGGTTTTCTAAAGTCTGAAGAAAAACAATGTGAAAAAGGACAGTTGCCTTGTTAAAGAATTATTTCCCAAGGGAGCTGTCCAACACAGTCTGTACCCTGCGATATCAGCGAGCGTGGCTGCAGTGAACTGCCTTGTTTACTGCTAGGCTTACAATGTTAACCATGACAACTGAGAAAGGCTCCAGACCATGTGAAGCTAAGTGGGCAAACTTGACGAAGTGAAGGCTTTTACAGCGCGTGGTTTTGGGCCGAGGGGAAAGTTCTACGTGACCACGGAAACCGAGATAAACCACTTCAAGTGGAACTGGCTAAACTTAAAACGGTGTCTGAACGCTTGGTACGTTTGTAGTTTACAACCGGCCTCCCGTGGTGGGCGACTGTTAATACTCCTATTGATCATGGAGGTTCAGTACCCTAGGCAAAGTTACAAATGTATGTTCAGCTAATCAACAGAACTTATCTGACAGGATTTTGAATTCCCATTTTTAAAAGTATTGATCTGATACCCAACCCAAATTACATTTACAAAAAAACAATTCTTTAAAATGGCCATTGTTCTTCTCAATGTTTTGGATCAGCCTCTTTTTTTTCCGTCTCCTTGATCATTGTAATTTACTCACACCTGGTATCATGGTCCCTCAAGACTAGCTGATTTGAATACCCTATGGGTGAACATTGTTCAGAAATATCGACCAAATACTTGGTCCTTTCCTGAGCTATTAATACTTGCATGAATTCCAGTACAAAGCAAATTTATTAAGTAGCTGTGAACACTAATTGGTCACCTCGGGAAATGTGAATCGATCTTAAGAAAAATACAAAACTCAGCCAGCACAAGACTGGTTAAAAATTACAATTAAAATGAACTTACTGTCAGGACGTATATAGAAAAGTTGACACTGAGATCCACTTGCTTGTCCTGACAGAATGTGTTGAAATTGCCATTAAGTCCTTCACTAACTCCAATGTCTGTGAACATTCTGTGAAGCTTGTTGGTGAACTCGTAGCCAAAAGCTTGCTGAGAGGAAAACAAGGTAATAGTGACAGTCAGAGCATACTGAGCATGTTATGAAGTTATCACCTCTCATTCTTCTTCCAATCATTTGATTTTAATAGAGATAATCATTTCTCACCTTCTACCAAGTTGTACAATCCAACATGGAAAGCCTTAAATTACATTTTCTTCAAAAAGTTTAAATGACTTAGTTATTGTTTTACTGTCCTTGAAATAAGATGGATCCTACTTTGAGTATGCCTGTTTTAGACTGGCATTCTATTCCTAAAACTTGAATTGGGTACATGAAAATTTGACATACGAAAAAATGTAGCATGACTGAATGGGCTAAAATGACTAAAATGTTGAAAGATCACAATGTTGTACTTGTTCCGAACAACTCTAGAATGCCGTGGTTTTAGACCTCATTCTAGTTATGAGCAAGACAATGGCCGTGCATCTTCTATTCGCAAGAAAGTAGCAGGCAAGTTTCTGCGTTTTTTTCTTTTTCCTCCATTCAGCAATAATTTACATTTTTCGTCATCACCTTTCATGTTGCTGGCCACTCTCTCGCTACTTTACAAAATAGGAATATAAAAGTGACAAACAAAAGTTCAGGAACGGCAAGAAGAAACAAAAAACATAAACAAAACCATGCAATACAAACTGTTTTTAAAGCTAAGCCCCGGCTTAAGTGATTCAAATTCCTCTACTCTGATCACTAGTAAGAATGTTAGCCACTCCTGTATGTCAAATTAGGTTTTGCAAAACCTAATTTGATTTACATCACCCAACGCAAAATTCCATCTTATGAACACTCCTAATTGACACTAAATCAGTCGCGCAACCAGGGTATTTTGTTTTCCCGTTGTAATATAAACTTTTCATCCTGTCAGAAGTGTTTCCAGACCTCTGTGAATGGGAGTGTGACAACAAATTTAGTGTCACCGCATCCGTGCCAATACACAGGATATATTTTTGGTCGCCTGGCCTGTCAAATGGAAAAGCAGGGGTGTGGGGCTAGACACCATCTTCCTATAGGGCACACTGTTTGACGAAACATACCACTCTTCATCCCAGAACATTTTCCGACTGACACACGTTTTTGCACACCCACACAACCCCCATGTCTAGCAATGCCCATGTGTCCAGTTCCCAAATTTGCATTTATAATTCATTTTTATCGTCCTGATTTTTCATCTATCAGCGTCCCAATTTTGCTTTTAATATATCTAGCCTGTTGCACTCTGCCACTGTGCACCCCCAGTTACATGCCACTAATCCTTCTGGAAGATCACAAGCATTGTGCTTTATCAGACAGCAAGTGGCCAAGTTGTTGAGCAAGGTTTCAGTGTGATCTTCAAACAATGTTATCATACCTTCAATTTGTTGATCATAGATTCTTCAGTATCCATGGATGTTGACAAGCCGTGAATCAATCGCTTGGCTAACATACGTGCATAAAACTGTCACAAAATCAAAAAAGGCGATTGTCAATTCCTTAAATTTAACAGTTGCGGAAAAGACTTTGCTTTTGTACAAATATTTGTATATAGCTTTTTGAACTTTTGAACCTTATTGCCATATCCCAGGACACAAAACACTCTAAATTCACAATTTTGTCTTAAATTGTTTAGTTAAGTCCTCGCTAATTATTGGTCGATCCATGGCAACAAGCCGTGCTACATATAACCAGGTAGCACGGCCACGGTCCATACCGCACTCCGCGTACTGCGCTTTTATAAGATGCGAGCGCCATTCCGTACAACACGCACGTGCAATAGGATAACCGTTGAAAAGTTTGTGTACAGCGTCTGTGTTCCATCTTTACCGTGCCTCAAGTTTGCGCTCGTGAAACACGGAAAATGTAGTGCGTCTGTGTCCCACATACTTCGGCCTCGTGGTATGTGGAACACGGACGCACTACATTATTCCGTGTTCCACTCGCACTCGCGGGATAATTAATAATGTCATGACTTCATCATGACATCATCAAATGTATGATTACTTAAAGTACATATAGGGGAAGGTTTAATTGTCATGTGGTGAGAAATCAATGGTTACCAATGTGTCAAACTCTGAAAGTGACATCACAACGACATCATCAGGTGATTTTGGTATGAATTTTTTGGCCAACTGTTACAGAGCACCTTAAAATTTGCCCCTGGGCTGAACAATCTTTCGTATCCAATTGTATATAAGTCTGATTGACATTGTTGATTTGAACTCTCTTGAAATATACATGAATTCAGATGTGAGCCTGATAGCTTAATAGTACAAGCACTTGCTGTCTGTTGCTATCATGCCATTGTATGTATATCTTAGAAATCTTCATGACCAACTTACCCGTTGGAAGACATCCTTGTCATCAATATATCTAAAGACTAAAATGGATTGTTGTAACTTGTCATCAATTTCAGATTCACTGACTCCCTTCGCACTCTTCTTCAGTAATGTATCACAGTATTTGGCTAACTAAATAAAGGAAAAAGCAAAGGCAAAGGCAAGGACAATATGCTATACTTCGAAATATAATGGAATTACCTCTTGTATGACAGAAAACATTTGATTATTAACTTAAATGTACATTGTACGGGCTCTTTGTGCAATTGTTTTTTTTTTCACACCATATCAGGTCTTGTTGCCAAACTAATAAGTTTAAAAATTAGGGACGGGGTAAAATGTCATGATTCCTAGTACTTTTTGAAAAAAAAGATTTAGATTTGTAAAAAAAAAATCATTTTTAAATATATATCTGTAATTTATTTGGTAAGATAATGCTTAACTCACAGAAAGGATGACATATTTTTTTTGGACAAGGAAGTAATGTAGTAGTCATACCAGTTCAGGTGATTTGCAAGGCTGTCTTGGGTGAGGTCTGTGGTTGACTATGGCAGCACATGCCTACAACAGAAAAAATAAGCTCATAATCACTTTATGAAATCCACCTGAATTTCACATGGATTTACGTAATGGTAAAAATCATTTGAGTAATAGAAAAATTGAACAATTTTTTTTAAATTATGTCTCAAGCAAATTTTCATCAAATACAACAATTAAACAACATGTATTTAATTAATTACTGAAGGAATAAGCACAGGCAGATATTTACTCTCCTCAATTCTATGTTAGAGCGACACTTTGTGCTTAACGTTTCTATATGAGGGTGATATAATCCATTAGGGTGAGAATTTGGTGTCACCAAATTGTTTTAACTACCATTTGGAGAAGGAAATTTGCTGTCGCAATAGTTGGGAAGACAGACCCTCTGATATGCAGTTTGGGGGGGGGGGGTACCGGTAGGATAAGGTCAAATTTAATTTAGGGGTCATTTATGCACAAGTCTATGGAAGTGTCGCCCTTTTATAGTATTCAGAAGAATTATTATTGCTGCCAGTGTTACACCCAACCTCTGAAGTCTGTGTAATATGAACATTGGAAGATTTAGGACTGTTTAGGGTTAATGACAGCCGCTAAATACACAACTTCTCCTGGAAATGTGCTAAACCACCATAGAATTATTTTCATAGAAAAACTGTCCACACACAAGTTTTCTGTATCTTTGCAGTTCTACAGAATTATAAATTTAAAGGCGAACACTTTAAACTAGTCCAAATGCCACAAATGAAACATGTATATCATTCGGAGCTCTGCTGTTACTTGCAACTGAAACATTTATAAATTTGTACACACACAAAATTAATATGTCTGAGTTCATCCGACATCCTGGTTTTTTTTAAGCTGATTTCTACTACAGCAAAAAAGTTTGATGAATAATTTCTTTTTTAAATCTTTGTAGTAGCTTACTTCTGTATGATTATAACTTTAATTCTGCACACAGATGGATTGTTGCAAATGTATGTCTGACACCGTATAACTCCCGAATGACAGAATATAGCGTGTAATGGGTTAAACATTACCTTATCCAAGGCCATGGAGAAGACTTTATCCTTGCCTAATGTCTCACATATCATCTTTGTATACTTGCTGTGTAAGGCCAAGATTGCATCCACAAATAGGGCATGGATCTATCACAATAAAAAGTCACAAACAGGACAGTACAAAGTATAAATGAAACTGGTTCACATAATAATTGAATGATGGAAACCCCCACATTCATGCGTCCTTATTGAAGGTTCCTCGTGAATCCCACAAATTCAACCGCTGAGCTGGGAACAATTTTGGGTATGTTCTAGGGTACCGGTATGTTCATGGTAAGCTGTTCTATGCATGTACCGAGTTTCATCATTTTTTGTCACTCGATAGCCGAGATCTTAGGGGGGCAGAATCCCCCCCCCCCCCCCCCGGCTGAGAGTTATTGTTACTGGAATGACATCAGTATTGAGATATAAACGGTTCTACTGGATTCAACCAAATTATTACTTTAGTAAGTCTCTTCTTATCAATGAAATATTGTATACATTTGTTTCTTTGATATTTGAAAGAATGCATGAAGCTGATTCTGACCATCACAAAAATATAAACGACTTTTTTACTTACATTTTCACCCTGTAGACTTGAAACAGCCTGCAACCCTGCACACAATATTGATTTTAAACAGAAAATACATGTTTGAGCATTTCTTTGGACAGCCATCAAAAGTAAGGCCTTTACAGTAAAGGTTATTTTGATTACATGCACAGACTATACAATTTGTCGTCAAAGGGTTAATCAATTAATTGGCAATAAAGCTGAAATACACGAACCAAAGTCCTGTAACCTAACCACAACTCCAACTGGTTTGTAAATGTGACGTCAACTTACATGTGAACCATTTCAACTTAAACCAGGCCTGGCGTACATGGAGTAGCACTACTGGAGCAGAGTTCGACCTTAACTTTTTTGTTCACTAGACAGCCAGGCTACTGAAACAGACTCTTAACAAGCCCGCAGGCATGTTCATTAGCCTGCATGTTTTTTCCTTTTATATTGTCTCATAAACAACTATGTGGCAATGTGCATACATGTAAAATGTGTATAGGGCCTGAAAGTTGACTTCTGGTGGGGCTTCAGGGAATTAACTCGATAAATTAACTCTTGGCCGGGACTTATTTATGTCGCATCTGCGACTTATTCTCTTGGGACTTATTAATTCGCGACAGCGACTTACTTATGTATTGAGTTAAGCCGTGAGTTAATATGTCCTTATTCATCACACCTTGAGAAAAATACACCCCTGTAATATTGGACTTGCCCCTTGAAAGAGAGAGACACACGTTATGAAAGAGAGGCACCTTAACCATGAAAGAGAAATGCACCGTCCTCCGTGAAAGAGCAACGCACTGCTGTGAAAAAGCAATGCACCACCGTGAAAGAGAAACATACAGCTGTGAAAGAGAAAGACATACCTGGCCCCAACAGGCTTCCGCAGGAACTGGATACAAAATACACAGAAACACCCTCCCCTGTACAAAGTTCAAGTAAACATTGACAACTCTTCTGCCAGCATTCATCATTGTGAAATGGAACCGAACTTTGTAGCACTCATGTAGCATCGAATAGGGCAAGACGAGGGGGTTGGGGTTCTCTGAAATATTGTTAAAATGCTGCAAAAGAGTGAAGCTTATCAAAACTACTAATTTCTAGTATAAGTACAATCTCTATAATTTTTATGTGAATAACTTGTGCGGCATACCTGTTTGTTTGATGTGTTCTTGGAGTTCATTGACCATGATGTGAAGTCCATTTACAACGGGTTTGAGCAACTTGTACATCCTAGAAAGGTCTTGTAGATAAATAAGAGCATAAAGAGTCAGGACATTTCACACACAAAAAAGAAGCAAAAAGTGTATTAAAAGGTATAAATGCATTTACGAATGCACACTATTAGATTTTGATTAATTCCAAAGATTAGTACATTCTTGCAACAGCAATTGCTAACACATCAAAATCATACTACAGCAATTCTCCTATTTGGGCTCAGTCAACCAGAATATGATAGGCTTAAGTTGATCGATTGGCTTAATTGGAGGGATGGTTAAAAGGATGGTCATAGAAAGGAAATCAGCAATAACGCTAGTTGACATTACCAATACTTGTAATGATCTAACCATTAAGTTGGGGAAGGTTTTATGACATTCTGACACATTTATAGTTGGGTATGAGGGGCTACTCAGAGTAGCAAATACTTACTAATAATTCTGAACCACTACAAACTTGTATTTCGGGTATTCAAAGTAAAGCCTTAATGCTGTTTTTTCCAACAAATCTGATGGATGATGCTCAGAGTCAGTTTGGAAAATTGGAAAATAAACAACATTAAGATTTTAAGATTTTACATGAAATGTAAAAAAAATACATGTATAAAATTATCTCTAATATTCTCAGGCAATTTACCTGTGGGAGAACGGTCAAACAAACGTACATAAATTACCAAATATGGCAATAATGCTGTGCTTTCCTTGTTACCTCCACATCCAGTTTTTCTTAAGAACATTGTTGGGTTTTTTCAAACATCTGAGTGCTTTCAAACATTTTTAAACAACTGGCAGAATCAATGTGTTTACAATACAGACTAAAAATTTACCAAAATGTCATTTAACATTTCCCAACTTCCTAGAAGGACCCATATGTAACATACATGTACATGTGTTTAACATCTTGTTGCCTGCATACCTGCTAGTACTTCATTGCGCACCATGTTTTTACATTCACCATGTAGGAAGACCATGTGATCAGCAACCATCCTCATTTGACATTCATGCATCACTTTGTTATAAGAGCTGGGATGTAAAAACTTCCGACTTCTAAAGTTTTCCTCCTGTAGTCTTTGGAGCACCTTGTGTCATGAAAAGGAATTTATTTCTAGGTATCAAATAACTGTCTATGATTCAATTAAAAAGAAAAATATCAACACAAGTATTTAAATGCATACATGTATATCATCCAATCAATTTGAGCGCACTTTGGCACCCATTGCAGCTCAACAGAAACATCGGCATCAGTGTTGGTCTGAAATAGTTTCACATTTTTTATTAAAGATGCATTATTCAGAAACATTTCATCATTTCAACATTGGATATGTGACAATGAGGGATAATGACGTCAACAGTATTTCACATGCAAATTAACACTTCCTGCTATGCACTCCATCAATAATCACATGACTGTCATTGGGGTACCTAAAATTGGGTGCATTCCTATTACATGGAGATGAGTTTGTGCATATTCAGTTTAAAAATGGCTCTTAGTGGCACGCAGCTTCAAATAGACACAGACTATGTTCAAGGATCGTTCTCAACAATGGGGGCAGGCGCGGTTCTACGGGGGGGCTAGGGGGGGCTGTAGCCCCCCAAAAATTTTGTCTAGCCCCCCAAAAATAAATTCCTTAAAAACAAAAAATTGCATTAGCAAAAAGAAGGATTGTGATGTACATGCGAACGGTCTCCTCCTAAAGAAATAGTCGTGACAAGGGTGCATTAGTTAATATAGTGTGAATGATTTTAGGATTTTATTGGCGCTCCCCATTGAAAATATGGCATGTGTCTGGAAAAAATAACCGGTCTACATTTCAGCACGCCTCCCTGAAAAAATTCTGGATCCACCGTGCTAGCCCCCCCAAAATATTGGTTCTAGAACCGCGCCTGAATGGGGGTATACATACACCATACATTGTGTTCATGTATCCCCCACTCTTTAACCAGGAAGAATGGCTATTGGATCATGCTCCCCCTCTTCCCCCCCCTCCCCTCCACCCCCAACACACGTTTTTGTGGTGAGAAACAAAAAGGTGGATTTTAAGGTACTTCCCAAACGTCCCAATAACCAAAAATGTATTCAATAGCACTGAAAAATAGAGGGGAAATCCACAAAAGATTGAAATGCTTAAAAGACAAACAAATATTTAATCAACAGCTCAAAGTGAAATGAGTATGTACTTGCCAACCTTTTCCATGTATTGTGAACAGTTGTAATTCTGCAGCAGATTGGCTGATTCTTTCCTGTAGTATTCCCCAGTCTCAGTTAAAAGCTTGCTCTCAAATAACTCTTGATATAACTGCATTAAAACAATTTAAACACATGAATTATTGTTAAGTTTAACAACGAAATTGACTGTATGGAGGGGGGATGTTAACCTGCAACCTCCAGGTTTCTGTATTTGTGTTCTACAACTGAGCTATCAGCCCTACCGATATGTAGTGGAGGGAGATGTGAACCTGCAACCTCCAGGTTTCTGTATTTGTGTTCTACAACTGAGCTATCCAGCCCTATGTAGTGGAGGAAGATGTGAACCTGCAACCTCCAGGTTTCTGTATTTGTGTTCTACAACTGAGCTATCATCCCTATGTAGTGGAGGAAGATGTGAACCTGCAACCTCCAGGTTTCTGTATTTGTGTTCTACAACTAAGCTATCAGCCCTATGTAGTGGAGGGAGATGTGAACCTGCAACCTCCAGGTTTCTGTATTTGTGTTCTACAACTGAGCTATCAGCCCTATGTAGTGGAGGGAGATGTGAACCTGCAACCTCCAGGTTTCTGTATTTGTGTTCTACAACTGAGCTATCAGCCCTATGTAGTGGAGGAAGATGTGAACCTGCAACCTCCAGGTTTCTGTATTTGTGTTCTACAACTAAGCTATCAGCCCTATGTAGTGGAGGGAGATGTGAACCTGCAACCTCCAGGTTTCTGTATTTGTGTTCTACAACTGAGCTATCAGCCCTATGTAGTGGAGGGAGATGTGAACCTGCAACCTCCAGGTTTCTGTATTTGTGTTCTACAACTGAGCTATCAGCCCTATGTAGTGGAGGGAGATGTGAACCTGCAACCTCCAGGTTTCTGTATTTGTGTTCTACAACTGAGCTATCATCCCTATGTTGTGGAGGAAGATGTGAACCTGCATCTCCAGGTTTCTGTATTTGTGTTCTTCAACTGAGCTATCAGCCCTATGTAGTGGAGGGAGATGTGAACCTGCAACCTCCAGGTTTCTGTATTTGTGTTCTACAACCGAGCTTTCCAGCCCCATGCTGGGGGTTTTCGTAATTCATTGACAATATCAATGTTCAAGGAAGCTAGTCAATTTCCCGTTGTAGTTTATGTGATTGTTGTCTTTCCGCATAGATGGGAAAAAGCCTTTGTTTTTCTTGTTGTTTTTTCCTTCTTCCTGTTGTTCTTCTATCTCAAATCCAATAGACTCTGTAAAAAAAAAAAATTCTGGAAGCACTTTTGACATAAAACAGTCATATTCCAATGAAACTTAAGTTCACACAAACAAAGACTCCATAGTGAAGTCATGTCTCAAAGAGTGATATCATGATGACATCATCAAATGTCATGTCACGTCATCCCAAATCCAAGTCATCCTAAGGGTGCATTTGTTAAAGTCTTTTATCAAGGTTACTATTAGTTCAATTGGGTTGAAACTTGGGATGTTCATAGACATCGATGTTATAGATAAAAAGTGAAGTGATGTCATCCTGTGATTTTTCAATTTTTTTTAAACCATTAAGCATTACATGTATATCACCAAAAGAACATGCTCAATTCCAGTTAACAGGTTCGTTAGGTCATAGATATTTGCGCAAGAATGTGACAAATGCGTGATATCATGATAACATCATCAAAATATTCCTACTAGGGCTAAATATTCCTACTGAGGTTAAGACAACTTGCTGTGAACAGTGAGCCATTACCAAGCATCTGTGTGCCACCTCGCGAAGCAGCCAATATCCCGTCTGACTTTGCCAACCGCAGTGACCCCTCCTGCTAAATCTGTGCCTTTGTGAAGCACGAGGAAGAGTCTGTCATTGTATGCACATCAGTAGAAAATGTGATCGGTAACACCAAGCTTCCTATCACAAGCAGAGAAACTTGGTCAGAAATCCAGTACTCTGAACGCCCAGACTGCACATCCACGCCCACCTCGTGCAGGGAACCTGCCCATCCAAAAAACTTACCAACATCAAAGATATCAAGCATTCCAAGTGGCCATTGGCAAGGACGGCTTGCTGATAGTCTGCCTTGACCAGCCCCTCTCACCAACTCGCAAAAGCATCATTGTTCCCTGCCAAGTGCTCTTTGGTCTCCTCACGGCACTCCATATCCAACTTAACCATCCAACTCATCACCAACTCCTCACCAACTCCTCACCGTGGTCAACAGGTCATTCTACGCTCTTGACATGGACAAAGCCATTGGCCAGGTAACATCCAGTTGTTACCACTGCGTTTCACTGCGCACAACCCGGCACACAATGATCAAGCAGTCAAGCGGGGGCTCAGCCGGTGCAGTGGCAATTTTGAAGTAAGGCTCTAGCAAAGACCACATTAAAAAAATCTGACCCTGGTTCCATGGTTCAATAAATTTACAAAAGGCAAAACCAATTCTGTGTGCACTCTGGAAAATGAGCCACCTCAATGAAAATGGCATAACTCCTGACCACAGCCAATAATTAAAAAAATTCAAAATTCCTGTAAAAGAAAAGGTTAATAACTATTCGTATGAAACACTCAATTTTTTTTCTCAATATACTCTATTTGCCACCACAAAATATGGTGACCTTGGGTCCAGATCACTGCATGCTAGACCACATCATGCATTTCATACAGCAGTACAAGACACAACCATTCAAGCAAAAAGCGGAGGTCCTAAACAATTTTGTGTTGCTTGCCTTAACAACGATACTACTTCTGAATTAATTGATGCCTCTGATGCTACAAATACAAAGAAACAAATTAAATTTGCTGTATGCCGACTAGAATCTTATGCAAAGTATGCTGGCACTTCTGTGGAAGAAGTACATGTAGCTTACGGAATTTCGAGGAGCATTATCAGGCACGCAACTGGGAATTTAGAAAAAACAAGGACATTCTAAACCACACAAGACTTTGTACAGTGTTTTTTCAATTTGTAATGGCATTCCTGAGAAATAAAAACGAGGAAGGCGGATCCGAGGAAAAGTTGCATGCCTGATTATATACAAAGAAGTCACATGCAAGCAATCCGTTATGGTCTTCATTGCCACTCTCTCTTGACAAAGGATTTGGACATAACCAAAAACGATACTTGTAAAGAGAGCAACAGGGTCTAGAACGCCACAATAAGGGAGCGTCTCATAAGTCGGGAACGTTCGCGGTCCAATGGAACATTACGTAGGAACGTCAGGCGTTCCAAGGGGAACGTGCCGTGTTCCCGATGGAACGCGGGTGCGTTCCACGGCTTGAAAGGAACGCACCGAGCTGCGGTCCAGCTAGAACGGGGAGGGAACACCGTGTTCCCGGCAGAACGCTGCACGGATGGGTATTCGCTCTCGGGTATACGTGAGTACATCCGTGCAGCAGGACCTGGAGTCAGAGTTTAGTTTCAAACGTGGAATTTGTCTGACAAAAAGTACATCGTCAATAGTAAGCTCTGCTTTTATCTTTTTCTATTTTTATTTCGTAAAAGTATCGCATAGTACCATGACAAAACATACAGGCCCTCTCGTTCATTTTATCAGCGGGGCCGTTTTCGAGATGAAGGCTATATTGTTTGGAAATGATTTGTTTATAATTCAAAATCCTTCACTCTTTCTACGCTGTTTTGTCGGGTGATTTTAGTAAACCTATTACGTACTAGTGTCAAAGACACTTTTTGTTCCTGCATGCATACTACAAACATGCGCCCTGTATTAATTATAAACGTGAATACACAATCACCGTAGCGATGTAAAAGTTCAAGGTGAAATTTCACCAGAGAACTTCACATTTTCCGTAACAACAGCCACTGTGTTTCGTAATCAATTATATTTAACAGAAATTCACTTAACATATTTCGAAATCCCCATACCCCTTCTCTATCTACGATTTTTGGGGGGAGATTTCCCTTAATCTAGTACGCATTATCAGAGTATTATTAAACAAAATATTGTTCTTGCAAAAGTATACTTTGACGTGAATACACACTCACCACAGCGTAGCGATTGCAAGTGATGTGAGGTTCGGGGCTACCGACATTTCACCACAGAAACGATATTTACATCATTAGATTTACCAAGATTCCATCCGCATTAACAATCACTCGTACCTTGTGTTGAACTATTTACCCAAACCATCACAGAAATTTCATAATCACGTCCAAATATTATATGTAAATCCTCAAAAACAGGCAAAACCTACCGTTCAGTGACGCACGGTTTGCCAGAGATCGCGACGCCATTTTTCCTGAAACTGGGCCATCGTATACACGCTATGCTAGGAACGCTCTGCTGGAACGCGCAATAGAACGCGTGTTCCTGACCGTTCCGCTGGGATTTTGCCGTTCCAACGGAACTGTCCCGTGTTCCCAATGGAACGCCGGAGCATTCCAGTTCAGGAACACGCCGTTCCAATGAGAACTTTCCGAGCGTTCCAACTTATGAGACGCTCCCTAAGCTTTAGCAAGGGGAAAAGGCTGTGCTCGATTCAAGGAAGCAGTATCTTGGAGAAGATATGGCAAAGATCTTAGATTCACTGGACATCAGAACACCTGACATCCTTCAGAACAAGGTATTTGTTGATATCCTGATTTATTTTGCAAATAGAGGCAGAGAAAATATCTGCAATATGAAGGCTTCTGACTTTGTTCTTGATGGTGATGAACAAGACCTCTGTTACATTGTTCATCGTGATACATTGACTAAATCCAGATGCGAAAATGAAGATGAAGGCTTCAGCAGCCGTATGTATGAGATACTCGGGTCTACCGGTAGTATGTGTCCAGTCACAAAATTAATTTTCTGGCCCTACAAAGGGGTCCTCAAGCCCATGCACCCTCGGATGGAACGCCGTGGTACACAAATGCACCATTAGGAGTTAATACAGCCATTCCATGTAAGGGTCATACCAAACTCAAACATTGAAGTGAAAGGAATAAATTTTTGTCAGTTATATTTGATAAGAGGAATATTGAAACCATCTAAATCTCAAAAGATTTTTTAAAATAAATCATTTGAATTAAAATTTCAGCCTCCTGAACATGGATGAATTTTGTGGGCGAAACGGAGGGTCAGGGGTATAAATCACAAACTGAGGAAGTAATTGAAGCTCATTCATAAGATTGTGCTTTATCTGCATACATTTGGTAGCTATTCCAGTCTATTTGATAAAACATTGAGAATTTTTCAAAATGTCTTCAGTATTTTTCCACTATTTCATCGTGAAAACACCCTCAAAAATATGTCACGCGAGTCACAAAAAAAGATTACTTAATAACTAGAGAGGGATTCAGCTAGTGTTTGATATTTGTAAATGAAATAGTGGTGGTCTAGCAATAAAAGTATGAATATTCTTATTTGCTCTACATTCCTTGTAGAAAAAACTATCTCAAGAATGTCACGCGAGTCACACATGATGTATGTCACGCGAGTCACCAGGGGTGGATCCAGGAAATTTCGCAGGGGGGGGGGTTCATCAGCCAAAAAATTTGAAAATGTACACACGTTTTTTTCTCTAAACACTCGCTTCCGTAAAATAAAAAACTGGGGGGGGGGGACGGGGGGTGGGGGGGGGCTGGTACCAATTTCAATCGGGGGCACTGTTCAAATTCGACGATTATTAACACATTACAGAATGGTGTACCGTATTTTGAACAGGCGGACATTAGACCAGTATAATGTTTTTGGGGGTGTCACAGGGGGGGGGGGGGGCAGTTCGGCTTATTCTTCAGGAATTTGTATGAGAATTTTTGTTTTGACAGAGCTGGGGGGGGGGGGGTTGACCCCCCAAAAAAACCCTCTGGATCCGCGCCTGGTCACAAGCCAGGAATGTTTCATTTACATGTAATACAAAGAAACAATGCCATAGGCCCTATTAAATTATAGAATTCGAATTAAGTCTTTAAAAGCATTAGTTATGTAACAAGAAATTGAATCAGTTTTTTACAAATGTATATACAGTCGAGTCTCGTTAATACAAATTCGTTCGGACCTACATGTAGCCAAATTGTTTGTTATATCAGAATTTTGTACTAAGAGGAACATCAGTCCCATTCATTGTGCACATAAATGCACAGTCGGGACTAAGGCTTTATGTTTGTTATAACCAGAATTTTGTATTAACAGAGTTTGTACAAACGAGATTCGAATGTACTGTATACATTCCGATACAACTGCATCATTAATTGCAGCTCGATCTTACCATTTAAGGAAACTGTGACTCTACATGACCAAGAATTACAACTGTTTTCCTGAAATAATCACCCGTGGATTGATGACATCACTTCGTAACTAAAATTCCAAAACATTTTTTTCTCTCTATGTCATTGTTAAGGATATTGTGTTTAAACCAGATTTCCACCCCCAACATTTGCCAAAGTAAAGGGATAAATAGCAGTTTTCACACTCTTTCATAAGGTATTCACAGGTAAATCATTTTTATTAATATAATATTATGATTTGATTCGTTATACTAAAATTACAGTTATAATGTGAAAGTGAAAAGCTACTGTGTCACGCGAGTCACGCATTTGTGTCACGCGAGTCACATTTTCTTCAGGCCATTTCTTACAACAAGGGATATTTGGCACAATACAACTTATGCATGTATTGGGTGAGGGTATTAAGTTCTAAGTTCTGTAAGAATAATTTTTAGGGTAGATCCATAGGAAAAGCTATTTGAATCAAGGGATGTCAAAAATCCCTTTTTCTATCCTGTCATGCGAGTCACGTCAAAGAAACTGTGATACATGAAAAAATAGCGATTTTAAAGTAATCATATAAAGACTAAACCATACATTCACAATGCCCTGACTCAAATACATGCTAATTTGAGTTGAATAAATGCCAGGTTAACAACAATAATGCATTAAAACTTTACATTTTGTTCAAATGTCACGCGAGTCACCATGGAATGGATGGGAAATACAATGAAAACCATCTCCGAGAATGCTGGTTGCTCAAAGAAGATACGAATCACAGTTTGAGAGCAACAACATGCACCTTACTTGCTGAAGCAGGATTTTCAAACCGTCATATAATGTCATCGACTGGTCATCAGTCCGAGCCATTACAAAAGCATTATTCCAGGACCAGCTACAAGGAAAAAACCCTGATGAGTTTCGTGCTTGCTGATCAGATGCAAGAGAAAGCTCCCGAGCCAGAGGAACAACACAATGACGCCAACTTGGGCAATATCTCAGATAATCTCCCCACAAATTCTCAAGAATAACTGGTTCTTAGTGAATCAAATTTTAACATTCTTCTGTGTAGCATTTTTATTTTCAAGGACCTGTCAACTTTTTAAAAAAAGTAGTTCTAAAGCTAGCTTCCTCTTCATCATGAAATGAACCTGCCTTTGAAGTGGATGCAGTTACTAACTGAACTTGCTTTTTAAGAACTTCAGATTGCCAATGTTTTTACTTTTAAACCTTTTGTTTAATTTTGAACAAGCTGAAAAATAAAGCAGTGGCAGTATTGTAGTTGAGTACTTATTTTCCGAGTACCGAGTACTGCCGAGTACTTAGGTTGCTGAGTACGAGTACTTGTACTTCCGAGTACGAGTACTTGTACTTCCGAGTACAAGTACAGGTCTCCGAGTACAAGTAGTTGTACTTACGAGTACGAGTACTTGCACTTCCGAAGTATGAGTTCGAGTATTTGTAGTCCGAGTACGAGTACAAGTACTTATATTTCCAATACAGGTACGAGTTGGCCTACTAGTGCATTGTGCTTGAAGCCGAAAATTATCTGTACTTGTGATACAAACTAGGGATCGTCTTTTTAAGCATTTTTCAATTATTTGAAATTAATATTTAATTTGTGGTAACGTACATGTACTACGCATATAGTCTGCTTCCTTGACGTGACAATCTAGATCCTAGGCCTGTGTTTATGTCTGTGGGACTAACGCTGGAACCAGACTAGGGGCTGTTTTTCAAACCCTGGCTTAAGCTTGTCTCTTTCTCCATTCATGCAGGTTGGCAATGGGGCAGGGCCAGGATAGGGAGGTGAAACCGGGGTTCATAAAACAGCCCTGCTCCAATCACCCAAGTTAATCCAACGACCATTTTGAGAAACACCTCTGCGTTTCATGTACATGATTGGCCATTGTGCCCACATATGCCGAATGGGTTCTTGTCAGACCAATATACAGACCCCCTCACAGCTAGCTGTAACATGTACATGTAATTGTGTTTGTCCGGACGTGCACAGAGGAAAGTCAGGAAACTTTGATTTCTCTGCTAGCCAATCAACCATTTCAAACTGAAAGTATCGATACAATAAGGCCGTGGTAAGTCAAGCTATACCATTTTGTTCCGAGTACTGCTATTCGAGTACGAGTACCTTGATGATTGAGTACATTTTTGACACGTACCATCATGTCCAGAACAAGTACTCTGACATTCAAGTACGAGTACGAGTACTCTTAAAAAGTACTCAAGTAGTACTTGAGTACGAGTACAAGTACCACAACACTGAGTGGTGGATGCCAGAAATAAATCTTGCAAATTGTGTATATATTCTTATAGTTATATCCTCCAATCAAAATATGACAAGGATCTACTTAGATATTATTGTCATAGTCTTTCAATTGTTGGTTCAAACCAAGTGGAGTCACAGGGAATTTTGAATAGGTTTCTAGGATTTGTCAGCATGATCATTGAACGTTTTATTAATGAGGGTTCTGACATCCACATCAATCAATTAACCCTAACTCCCTAGGATTTTGCACACCCATTTGGTTACTGTGCACAAGTACGGCAGTGTCTCTACCCAAAAAATACAAAGCGTTTTACAAGATGTTCTTGCCACCTGCTTCTCATCGTTTTTTATTCAAGATTTAAAAGATTTTTTTTTTTAAAGGATGGTGTGTATACTGATATATGAGGTGTAGTGTTTTCATATTTATTTTTATTGCACCTTTTGAATAAGTTGAGATATTTTTCGTTTTCATTATTTTATACTTCACTTTATATTTTGAAAACCACTTTTGATATTGGTGCCATTTAATGTCTGTGTTGTTTGTTTTAACCCTACCCCTCCTGAATCCATGAAAATCCACACCCCTGTTTTGGAGTATTTTGGTGGATTCAGGATACCTCCATATTGACAAGGGGATTTTGATGGATTCAGGATTGTAAGCCTAGCGGTACTGCAGGATTTGGATGGATTCGACATACCTCCATACTGAGCAGTCACCAACACTGGAATTTTGCGCATGATACAATAGGTATTTTTGGCGAATTCAGGATACTTTTTAGTAAAAGTGCTCAAGGGATTAGGGTTAACACACAGGAAGCAGAATGTCATGTTTTCTTAATCGTAATGAATAAAAACATTAACTAGAGCTATGTCTGCTTATGAACAGAACATACCGCTTTTCCGCACTTGTTGTTAATTTACATATTAAATATAAAAATCAGGCAAAAGGTTGCGTGATGTGGGGAACTTGAATAAGTTCAACGAAATCCCAAAATTTACTTACGCAAAAAAACTTTTAACATTGACATTAACAACCATAAACTCTCACGTGAGGGATTTCTTCAAACTTGTAGTCCAATTTCAAGACACCTCTATTTTTCTATTTTTTCTGCTAAATATCATGATGCTATCATTTTTCACATGATTTTCCACATATACAACGCAGTTCTATTAGGGTAACCGTGCCGTTAAGTAACTTCATGAATTTGCAGCGCATCAATACTGAGGCTTGGCAAAACTACTTTGTCATATCTGGGGAAAAGGTAGCCATTTGGGATCTCTTATATGTCCTCATAACTATCCAGTCACTTCTATGCTTTAGAAAATTTTATTTCAGTAAGGATATGAACATGTAAATAGAATCCCATAATACACTTAACAAATAAAAACAAGTCAGGTGTGTTTACAAACACAAATGCCCCGCAACCGTAACTGTTCCCATGACATGACGCCACTCTTTTAACAGCAACTTGCATGTACGTACCTGAGTCACATGGAACTTTCATTGACATCATTATTGTTTTCTGTAGGTTATATATGAATTAATCCCTATGATCTCAGAATAAATATAATGTATTTTTTTGGCTTTTCTGATGGACAGTTATTGTATGTGATTTAAAAGAGTGAGTGAATGTGAAGGGATCATGTACAAACAAGCTGAATTAAAAAAACAAGTCAGGTGTGTTTACAAACACAAATGCCCCGCAACCGTGACTGCTCCCATGACATAACACCACTCTTTTAACATCAACTTACATGTACCTTGGTCACATGGAACGTTCATTGACAGCATTAGTGTCTTCTGTAGGTTTTATATGAATTAATCCCTAATCCCTATAATCTCAGAATACATGTAAATACATGATTTCTATTGTTTTAGCCACTGTGAACTTGACCCTTGACCTTTTGGCCCCAAATTCAATAGGCTTCTTAGGATTACCAAGAACAATCCACAAACCAAATTTGAAGTTCACATGTAAAGTATTTCTCAAGTTATCCCGCTGACAAAATTTCTTTTGTTTTAGCCGCTGTGACCTTGGCCCTTGACCTTTCGGCCCCCAATGCAATAGACTTCTTAGGATTGCCAAGAACAATACACAAACCAAATTTGAAGTTCACATGTTCACACTTGAGCATAGACGAGAACAATTGAGCATTGCATTTGTGAAATCTCTCAAGAACTCAAAACTTGAGAGTCTAGTTCCGCAAACAAGGTCAACATCTGGCTACAATCTGAGGAACTCAACAAAATTAACTCAACTCAAGTGCAATACCTCCAGATTTAAGAACAGTCCTGTGCCACATCTGATCAATCTTTTGAATACAACTCAATAGATATCTATTTATTTTGTCAATGACAATTTTGCGGCACTGCAAAGCAATGAAATTCAAAGTGTTTAGTCCTACTCTTCCAGTATTTTTATTTTTTTTAAATCTTTTGATATCTCTTTTTACTAATAACATTTTTTTAACTGAACGTATAACTACATATTTTCATAATTGTATTGTTGGCTCGCTCTTCTTAATTGTTTTTGTGTCTAACGCTGTGTGCTAATTTTTGGTCGTTTTATGCTAAGACTATTCTACTTTTTATGTAAATTGAACAAATGTATTGTTTTCCCTAATTCAGCCTTTGGCTGCGATGGAAAATGTTTTTAATAAACCAAGAATAATAATTTTAAAAAATAATAATAATGTAAAGTATTTCTAAAGTTATCACGCTGACAAAAATTCTTTTGTTTTAGCCACTGTGACCTTGGCCCTTGACCTTTCGGCCCCAAATGCAATAGGCTTCTTAGGATTACCAAGAACAATCCACAAACCAAATTTGAAGTTCATATGTTAAGTATTTCTCAAGTTATTGCGCTTACAAGTTTTCTATTGTTTTAGCCACTGTGACCTTGACCCATGACCTTTCCGTCCCAAATGCAATAGGCTTAGATTTTAAAGAACAATCCACAAACCAAATTTGAAGTTCATATGTTAAGTATCCCAAGTTATCTTGCTGACAAGATTTTTCCGAACACACACACACCCACACACCCACAAGCACTTAGCATACAGGGTTTATGGGGCACCACTACTGTTCGACCCTTATCCCCTTCTTTTGTTCTTCTTTGTCTCCTTAGAAATCTCAAAACCCATAACGTTAGGGCTATGGGGGGTACTTCAATTTCTAAAGACAGACTTGCGGGGTACCATTGTCCCTATTGTTGCCCTTTGTTCCCAGTACCCCATAAGTGCCAATATGTTAGAACACACACAGTCGTGTTCAAACCGTTGATCGTGGACGTCCTACTGTCCCTTTTTGTTTGTACTTTTTAGGAAGACTCCCATTGGTTTTGTACACGACCCCAATCGCGGACGTTTGCTTGGAATCGAGGACGATATTGTTCTCTTTTGTTCTCTGTTATTTTCCTCCACGGTTTGAATAGATGAACACGTTCTTACCCACGCTCCTACCCACACACCCACCCACCGAAGGACAAAGCGAAAACAGTATGCCCCTTCAGCTTCGCCGCGGGGCATAAAAATTGAAAATGTACCAAAATATGGAATAAATATATTACCCAGCTGCCATATAGGATTTATTGAAATTCGGCACCCTACCCCCACCCCCCCCCCCCATCCCCCCCCCCCCCCCCCCAAAAAAAAACATCTAAACTCTCCTTCACCCTCAAGCCATCTGACTCGATGTATAGGATAACAAGATCACCCACAAACCCACCCACACTGAAGGACCAGGCAGAAACAGCATACCCTTCGGCTTCGCCCGTGGGGCATACAAATTGAATGTCATAAATCAGTCAAACTTTGCTTACCTGCACTTGGTCCTTTTGCCTGTAGCGCTCCACATCAACGAGTGAGTTAATGACACCATGAAGTACAGCCTGATTGGTGTCTTCACCACACCGATCTCTGTTCAAAATAATTCAAGAGCACTTTAAAATAGCACAATGAACTCAACAATCAGATATTTGACTTGAATTAATAGATAACATGTCATTGTATACAATCCAGTCTGCAGAAGAGGTGTTTTAATAAATTAATAATAATCAAACTATCATTTTCAAACTATCCATTTTCACATGACTTAAAACGTTGATAAAATATGGAAATTGCCAACCACATGGTCAAGGACCACTCGAGGTGGTAACTACAACAAGACATAAAGAAGCAAGTTAGAGAGACAGAGTACATGTAGAGTACTTTGCTGTACAAGCTCATAAAAGACAAACAGTGCAGAGTAGAGCTGGTGAAGGTACACAATGGAGAAATGAGAGTCCACTTGATACCATGCTGAGGTGGTACCTGTAAAACAAGGATGTAACAGAATGGCGTATACGCAGAGTGCGGTATGGACCATGAATCTTGACTCACAGTATAAATATAGAACGTGTGTATCGAAGTGTGTGTCAAAATCTGAAATGCGAGTCTTATGATGCTTGAAGAGAGACGAGTTGTTCTCAATTCATCCGGCAAGGAGTTCCACAGATGAAATACAAGGCTGGCAAATGCAGTCTCCATATGTTGCCAAATGTCTCTTTATATGAGAAGACATGAATTGATGAAATGGTCGAGCTGTAATGGCATGCCACAAGTTGACGTAATATGTATTTTAGCACCTCAACAACAATCTGTCAGGTTCTGAATCTTTATTGGCGGAGTTGTCACATGGTATTTGAAAAAGTACTGTACTAATGGTTGCTGTTGCACATACCTGTGAATTTCTCGAAGCAACAACTCATGAAGATTCTTCTTCAATGGTTTGATCATTAGTCGCTTCCATGTATCAAGAGCTAACTGTTTAGGAGAAACAAGGCAAGAAAGAATGAGGCACACAAAACTCAATGTTACAGGGAGAAAAAATGCTATTAAAATGAACAACTGAATATCAATTAATAAGATGCACTTGGACAAAGAATACTTCAAATGTAGCATTTGTGAAAAACTACCAGCCCATTAGCATTTTTCAAGTTCAGTTACAATCATACATTGCAGAAAGCAATAGGCCAATAATTTCTTCACTTGACATCCATTGAATTTTCCAGTTAATTCAGAAAGAGGTAGTGAGTAATTGCAAAATGTCATATTGAACAATGTAGAGAACCTGAATGGGAATGCTAGAATGCCCATCAATGAAGTGGATGTTACAATCACCCAGAGAAGAAACAAGTTTTGCAGAAGGGGAAAAGTTTACATGGTTTACAAACCACAAGTGAAGACAAGGGGGGAACTAAATCAAAAATCTGGCTAGAACAACAATAATTCAATAACAATAACATAATTGGTCAGGTCAAATGATACGCAAAACGTACAGTGTGCATTGTCTATATATAATAAGACACAAATTCAAATTAAAGTCACAATAATCAAATTTTGGTAAACTTTCAAAATAATAAATCAGCGGAGAATATCAACACTCAAATTAAACCTTTCAAAAACATCTGCTTTCTTCAAGGCAAATACATACCTACCAGTAGTATAATACAAATACAACATTCTTCTACTTAAAACTGTCAGGTTTCTCGATAAAAAGAATGTAGAGCCAAATTAATAACAAATTGAAATATTACTCTTTGTTGATTTGTATAGAGCTAGGTACTGGTTATGATTTCCATTTGCGGATGCTTTTGTTATTAAAACGAGCCTACCCCTAGCCAACGTTCATTTAGTCCCGAGTCCGCAGAAAAACAGCAGCCAGTGACCACTAAGAACATCCGTCTCATATGTCACAGTCCACCACATTTGTAGAAAAACTGGCTCTCACTCGGAGTCCTCCAGGCAGGCTGGGGAATTCAATTGCTGGCCTTATTGGGTGATTTCACTGACCCTCTAGTGTGTCACCTCACTAGTTGTCCATGGTCACAAGAGACTCTTTTTTTTCTCTCCATGACAAGCAATTTGTCCTTTCCATGTGCCCCTTACAAGCAGAAACGTATTGGAGAACACAAATCTCCAAAAGTAGCAAATAAAACACATAGGATGGAAGGGAAATGTACAATTTACACCATCCAATCAAAATCAGCTGCAGGGCAATAATTTTTGCTAGCAAATGATCAATACTTCTGCTGTACAGTGAATTACATGTAGATTAAAAACCTGTAGAGGAAATGCGTACTGTTCTCTCGTACAGTTGTGAGTTGTTGTAGTGTGAAAAGCCCAAGGTCTGAAGTGCTCAAGTATATAATGAAGCTATGCCTATACAAGGGGTCTTTGGGAAAGCACTACGTGTAAAGAAAAAGAACTCAATGAAAAAATTTAGGTATACATTTTGTAATTTGAAAACTTAGAAAATGTGGACCTGCATTGGTTGCAATGACTTGACAATGACAAAGATGCCAAGCCCCACCTGCTCACATGTACATGTAAATTGACCTCCAATTCCATCAGGTTTGAAGGTATACAGGATTTCTTGCACAGTTGAGTGAGTCGTTCTTGAGACTCCATTGCAGTGGACTACTGAAGATATGACATTTCCCAGAATGTGGCACTGACTTTCACAGAAAGTTTGTTCCTGGATTATTTTATAGCCATCAACGTTGGGGGGGGGGGGGGAATTAGGTTTTGGTGTTCAGCTACAGCAAGAATAGACACCCCTTTATGTCCACCACTATTATGCACAGAAGCTAAGGTTGTTTTGTGTTGTTGGTTGCAACACTTGGGGAAAAAGGAGCTTTGGGCTACTTCAAAAGGGACACATGGTAGGCATGAAGGCAGTGAGGTATTTTGAGGTACTATACCCCTTCCCCTCAGAATAGGTTAACAGTACTTAAACTACAGGGTGTTCCAATAAACATTGTGCATGAAGGAATCGCTGATTTTCTCTAAAGTTGGTCAAACTAGCTAATCAAATTCTATAGCATTTTCAAGCCTATGGTCTTGTTTATAATTGGTGGGAAAAAATCCAGAAATACACAGATGCAAACCAGAGATATCTTTGATTTGATAAGGCTATGTTGGTTCATGGGCTGAATCATGCGCTAATGTCTTTTACACACATTTTTGTGCGCGTGAGGCATTCACTTCAGTATTCTATATACATGTACAAGCAAATACTAAGTATGGAAATTACATTGTGCAGGTCAAAAAACATAGCCTTACCAATTCAAAGATCCCTCTGGTTTGCATCAGTGGATTTTCTTATTTTTTCACCAATTATAAATAAGACCATAGGCTTAAAAACGCTCAAACAAAATTTGATAGCTAGTCTGACCAACTTTTGAAAAAAACAGCGATTTCTTGATGTACACTGTTTATTGGGACACCCTGTAGGTATTTCAGAGTTTAGCATACTGCTACATATAGATTGTGGGCATATCACACCAACCCAACCTCCGCAATCTCCTGCATACGGCACTGCATGGAGGATGAACTGCTTTGGTGATTATTTTCAGCTAGTTTTTGCACATATTTGCTGATATGCAAATGTAGATAAACAGATGTGAGTCATTTTCTGGAATGCAACATACATTACCTCACCAATGTCCATGAGTTGTTCTTCACCAGTGTCTAATGAGTAGCCAAACGTTCGGTCTGCTTCACTCATTTTTTGCCTTTTGATAAACTGCTGGTTTAGGTAACTGGATAAACAAGAAAAAATATATATTATACACACACAAATGCCCCGCAACCATAGCTGTACCCATGACATGACACCACCCCTTTAACATCAAGTTTTCTCAGAGCAACCCAGGCCAAATGGAACATTCATTCATATCACACTTGTTTTGTAATTGGAGGTAATGATGATGTTTTGTTATTGGAGGTAATGATGATGTTTTGTTATTGGAGGTAATAATGATGTTATTTTATATTGGACTAAAAGCTGTAAGAAGGCGAACATACGTGATTTTCAAGGTAGGAACATATACTTCATCATTTTGGAAGATTTTTATTTCAACACTTGGACAACGTGAATGTTCCACGTGCGCCATTTTGTTTGCTTTTTTGCATGACATCTGAAACAGAAATATTCATAAAACTTTAAGCAAAACCACTGCTTGGGAAAGATCTACTTGTTACACTATTGTTACATAACATATACTGCAGAATATAACAGATGGTATTGTGCAGTTTTGTCATCATAGACAAAGTATTTACTTGGGGAAAAAAGTCAAATGTGACACCTTTTTGATGAGTTTTTTTATTTTTTTTTATATTATATTTGTCCTTATTGATACAAAATGCCGGGGGGGGGGGTTTCCAGTTGGTGGAATTTATTTTTTTTACATTTTGTGTGTGTACGAAAACAAACGTTTGTTGTAATTCAGTTTTTTATGTGGTTATTCACGTGTTTTATTAATATTTTTATTCCTCATTTATTTTTATAAGATTCAAACTGAGAACACCGTTTACCAACATTTTGTTTTTTAATTAGGCTTTCATCAGACAGTTTTCGTTAGATGTGGTCCCAAACCGAAAAAACAATACATTTCATAGTTAATTATAAAGCTAAAGATATGGTGCTCGGTGTTCACATAGTTATGTGGTTATCACTTAATAGAATTCAATAATAAAGGCCAAAAATATAGGATCATGAATATTCAAAATTATAACTAGCTGGCTTGACGGAATTAAAGAACAGATTGAGCGCAGAGCCCTGCAAATTTGATAGCCATCGCGTGCAGTTAAGCGGTTAAGCTGTCTGGGTCTTTGTTAACACAAGTATTCATGGTATTCCCACCTGTACGGGCCGTCAAGAGTTTGGCTGAGTTGTTCATCCTTCTCTCTAGGATCCATGCATTATAAGGTAACTTTAGTTATCCTGATGACACCATTTGGTGTCTAAAATGACCTTGGAATCCTAAGAACAACTCATTATTAACTTTCAAGTCAGGTTGATAGGCTAAGTTTTTCTTCAGACATGTTGGGAAAACTAGTTCTACTACATTAACTGTAACAATCTTGACCTTTGGCCTTTGGCCTGGGTTTCAAAAATCAAAACTCCAAAGTGACAGGATTCTGGGGATCCCCAGACTAACCCACCTACATGTTCTAAGTGTCAAGTTGATAAATGACAATCTTTCTTGATTTGTACCAGGAAAACCATTTCTATTGTTTTAACTATAATGGCCTTGGCCTTTGTCTAATGGGTTCCAAACTCATTAAGCTTGTTTCACCAGCAAACTACCTATCAAGTTTCATGACTACATCAAGTGGATGGTATCACTATGAAACCCAAA